>NC_053157.1:178272345-178872345 GCF_016835505.1 Polypterus senegalus
TAAATGTTGTTGTTCCTGTTTTCAGTGTTGGTACTTGACACGGATTGTAGCTGCATTTGACAAAATTTTCCATATGGCTCAAAATAGTTCAAATGCAGAGACCATATAGACATTCCAGTGCTAGTATGACTTTCCGTACAAAATATACGCCACAGTCCAAGTGTCTTTGTTTTTAAAGATTTTTGTGAAAGTCAAAGCAAACTGTTCACACAAAAAGAAAGGAAGAAAGGTAAAATTATGATATTCTTAAATGTTTAGGTTACATTCCTTAAGGTTTCTATGTATCGTTCACTGCAACATGCCAAGAGGCAGACGTTCTGAAAACTATATGCCCTTAATGTCTTTGTGTCTCACCTTACTGTTCATGCTTCTTTCTAGCTGTCTAACTTCAATTAATGGGCTATTATACTGTTACACAAAGTTAAGATTATAAACATTCCATTTCCTATAAGTTACAGGTGGTTAAACTTAATCTTCCATTATCTATGTTAAACTATATTATTAAGCTAAGCACACTAAGGAAAATTTAACATTAACGTAACTGTCACGTGGATATATCGTCAAATTTATATTCAGCATTTTCTAAGTTTATTTATGAAAAAAAATGTTCTGGGTACAGTTTGTTGTTCTTTCTATATAAATGTTTTTCACTCCATCATATTAGTCTCAGTCTTTACTGTTAAGAAAGTGTTTGACTAAATTACTACTGTTTTTGGCATTGCAGAATTAATTTGAAGGCAAGTCCTAGTAACACAAATTATCCAAGCGATTTCTATTGATCTTTTTATTTTATCACAACATTTTGAATTCACAGATATTCAAAGTGCAAATGGAGGTATGCTTAGTTTTGTCCTAATAAAGGAAAAAATAACATCAAATTGCAATTTGCTTTCTAGAGCCAGAGATAGACTAATACGATAACATCTTTATATACAGTGATGCAGTTCTTTGACCAATTAAGGTAAGAATTTGAGTCTAAATTAAAACAAGTTTGCAATGTGATGTATTTAAGGAGACAAATGGATAGTTAAGGAAGTCTAGCAATACCGAGGCAAATGTTCATCATAATTAAACAGACAAAAAAGGTGGATAGTTTTGAATTAATTACTCTATATCTATGATTGAGCATTAATGTAAATCCTTTGTTAGGCAATTCACATTCTTCTTGTTTTCCATTATTTCAGTAACATTACGTCTTAGATTTATTATGACTAGGGCTTCACTTCATGTAGCATTTTACTTAGGATGTGCCTCAATTTCATGTGATTCTAACAAGAGAATCTGAAGTACTTCATCACAGTACAAAACATTGCACCAGCCCACACATTTGTAGCACTTTTATCTTGAATTGCTTAAGCAAAAAAATTCAGCATTTCATACACATTTAATTTTATTCTGTTTAAGGCATCTGAACCCACTCAGCATTTTAAATATCAAATAAAATATTCTTACTGCCACTGTCTTTTTTCTTTTGGCAGTCAAGTCAAGGATTTAATGGAATTCAGTCTCATCAATTTAAATTAGACACTTTTTCTGCTCCCTTTGCAGCCATTTTGAAACAAAGAGGATTGTTTCTGCATGTGCACTAAATGCTAATTTTATTGATGGCTGCCTTCACAAAATTAGCAAACAATGCACTCCTGGCTCCAGTGATGAAAACTGCGTGAAATAGACTAATACATTTTAAAACATTGCAGCAGTTTGTTATCTTTATGGTACAGGCTAAAGCACAAATTACAAAAGAAGAACTCTACTGACTGTATCTTGATGTTATTTATGACCATTTTAATTATGAAAGACTTTTTGGTTGTTGAGATAGGTTAGCAAAATTTTTAACATGCAACCCTGTTGATCACCTTATCTCCTTGGACATTTTGAATTAATTTCAATATCATTCATCAAGTTCACTTTCACAATACCCCAATTAAAATTAAAGTAGACTTCATAATAATTGCAATACATTTTACTCGGTAATGAGTATGTGACTGTTTTAGAGCAAAGAGCACATTGAAAGTGAACCTGAATAATAATTTAGGCAGATAATAGATGACAGTGTATATAAATAAAAAGTTAAACTGGGGGGAGAAAACCTATTCATATAATAAAATAAATTAATAGTAGAATCCTGCAAAAATATTTGTGTGTGTTGTCTTAAAAAAATAACTTAAAAACTTTATGTTTTCAGCATATGTTAAACAATTTCAGTTGAATTTGCGTGGCCATTGTTCTGACCTCTGAAAAATATGTAACAGCAACAAAAATAATATATACTCAGCAAAAAAAGAAACGTCCTCTAACTTTCAACTGTTTTTACTTTCAGTAAACTTAATGTGTAAATATTTGTATGAACACTAAAAGAGTCAACAGCATAAGACATAAACTAAAAATGTTTCACAATGTGTCCCTGAATGAAGGGAGGCTCAAAATCAAAAGTACCAGTCAGTATCTGGTGTGGCCACCAGCTGCTTGAAGTACTGCAGTGCATCTCCTCCTCATGGACTGGACCAGATTTGTCAGTTCTTGCTGTGAGATGTTACCCCACTCTTCCACCAAGGCACCTGCAAGTTTCTGGACATTTCTGGGGAATGGCCCTAGCCATCGATCCAAATCGATCCCGCTCCAGGGTACAGGCCTCGGTGTAACGCTCATTCCTTCGACGATAAACACGAATCCGTCCATCACCCCTGGTGAGACAAAACCGTGACTCATCAGTGAAGAGCACTTTTTGCCACTCCTGTGTGGTCCAGCGAAGGTGGGTTTGTGCCCATAGGCGGCATTGTTACTGGTGATGTCTGGTAAGGACCTGCCTTACAACAGGCCTACAAGCCCTCAGTCCAGCCTCTCTCAGCCTATTGCGGACAGTCTGAGCACTGATGGAGGGATTTTGTGTTCCTGGTGTGACTCGGGCAGTTGTTGTGGCCATCCTGTACCTGTCACGCAGGTGTGATATTCGGATGTACCGATCCTGTGCAGGTGTTGTTACATGTGGTCTTCCACTGCGAGGATGATCAGCTGTCCTTCCTGTCTCCCTGTAGCGCTGTCTTAGGCGTCTCACAGTGCGGACATGGCAATTTATTGCCCTAGCCACATCAGCAGTCCTCATGCCTCCCTGCAGCATGCCTAATGCACGTTCACGCAGATGAGCAGGGACCCTGGGCATCTTTCTTTGGGTGTTTTTCACAGTCGGTAGACAAGTCTCTTTAGTGTCCTGCGTTTTTAGAACTGTGACCTTAAATGCCTACTTTCTGTAAGCTGTTAAGGTCTTAACGACCATTCCACAGGTGCATGTTAATTAATTGATTATGGTTAATTGAACATGCATGGAAAACATTGTTTAATCCCTGTACAATGAAGATCTGTAAAGTTATTTGGATTTTTAAAACATTATTGTTGAAATACACAGTCCTGAAAAAGGGACGTTTCTTTTTTTGCTGAGTATATAATGTAGTTAGGACAGTGAAAAATATGCTTTCTACATTATCAAGCTATCTCTTGGCTTAATTATAATTAATTTTTTGAGTAAATGTGTTATATTTTTGTCATCATACATAGAAAATATATAAAAGAAGACCAAATAAATGATTTATACATGTGAATATACTTCCTAACTAACAATACATATTTTTTGTGAAATCTAGAAACAAAAAAAATAAACCTAAGGAGAATATGCCAAGTCTAAGCATTAAGAACAATGTAATTAGGTATGCAAATATCTTGTCTAATTTTGACTGTTTTTCACATCTTCCCATGGAGGAAATTGGGTTGGGTACTATGTTATTTTATATAACGTTTGATATTAAGGTAAAGCAAATGACCAGCTTAATTTTAAAATTAACATTAGCATAAAATTGCGACCCTTTTCATGCAAATTTGATTAAAGTATTACTTGAGACAGATAAAAAAAGCATGTATGGTATCAAGGCAATTTCTGTCTATGCAATAGGTTTTGGGATTTTTAACGGGATTTTGGGCTAGTTTTTCAGACAATCTAGCAATACTAAATATGAGTGCTGGGCTAACAGATGATAATTAAATGTTTAGGAACCAAATAGTATGAGTATGTGTTAGTGTAGCCTTCAATGAGTTTTCATTCAATTCTAGGCTAGATGGATTACATCTTGAATGTGATGCTGCCATAATTCAGTTTGAGGTCTTGCAGTTTCATGTATATTGTGTTCTCTTTATCAAGGTTACTTTTAAAGGTACAATTTAGGTATGACACTCTCATGCTATCTGCAGTTTGCTACATACTGTATTACCAAGGCTATTTTAGGGTATTGTCTTGTCTATTATAACACGTTTTTAAAATTTTTATTAGTTGAAAATTATTTTTGTTTTTCATTGTTCACATTTAACTTTTTTAGTTCACTTTTTAGTTTATTTCATATTAAAATTGACAATATACCTTTGTTATTACCTAATGACATATAAAAATGAAAATTATATATTTGCTACTGACACACCTTGATTTTGGGAGCAACAAAGACAAAAACTAAAACAATTCATGAACAGCATGTGAAAAAGCATAACACGCCCTATCTATTATAAAGTAATGAGTAATCTAACACAATAATTATTGTATTAAAGCAAAAAATGCCTGCATTTTATTATTATCCTGGCATTGCTTGACATTTCGATAAAATCATCCCCATTGTACAGAACCAGTATTCTAAGGACATAAGGCATTCCTATTCCAATTGCAGAAGAAGATTTAGGTCTTGTAAGCAGTTCATGAATGCATTTGTGATACACTAAAAGTGTGGGTGGTGAAATGTTCTTAATTTAAATAATTATTTATAAATTAATGTTACTTTATTCAAAACTTCAAAAGTTGTTTCTTGCAGTACAGATCTAGAATATATCCACAATTCCAAAATTCAAAAAGCAGGTGCCAGAGATGCCAGCAATGAGGTACAAATGCACACAGCAGTATACTTAGAACCTTTCTGGTCATGAGCATGAATTAGGATAAACATGATGCATGTTAAGGTGTTTAGTCACTTAAAAGATGAAACAATTAAAATTACATCACAATGATGATAAAATAATTGACAGAGTGTGCAGAAAAGGCCATGCCATTGGCAAGCTGCTTCTGAACCAGCATTCATAGAAGCAGTTTGCATCTAAATTTGTCCAGGTTTGCTTAAATAAGTATTAATATTGTAAGGTTTCTAAACTTTTTTGGGACTCCCCCCATTGGGACGAAACACTGAAGAGCATTCCAAAGCATGATTGCCACATCAGTGGAAGACAGCCAATCAGTTGCCAGGGCAACCGGAGGTTCCAAGTGCTGTAGTGGCTCACAGCACAAGCAAATCCGAGCCAACCGTGTTCGTGCTATAACTGTCTGTCATCAATGGATGATGCAAGTAACATTATCAATGCAGGGAACAGTATTACTTGGCCACTAACCTGGCCACGAACCTGCCTGATTTCTGTGTCTGTGTATAGGAGAGTGGTAGATCCCACTACAATAAATAACCGTGCTATTCCTGTTTCAAGCTGAATAAAACTGGTTTTTCTAAACTACTGCGACTCGTGTTTTGGTGTGCAAGACAGGGACTCACATGTTACAATATGAATTCAATTTGAAAGCAATGGGAAGTGGCTATATTTTTAGATGATGCTATTGTAGCAGGGCAAATGATGAGGCAAAACAAAAGCCAAATGCTTGGGGTAACTGGGCAAAAACCTAGTTTAATTCCAACAAAAATAAGAAAACTAATAAAAAATATGCACCTGCAGGCGCTCTCTACTGGGACAATTCCCTTTATTCAGTATTTTCTGTGCTCGCACTTTCTCTGTTTTTCCCTTATATCTTAAATATTTGCTGACATGTTAAGGTCCAAAATGAGACACTACCTTTAGGGGGCATATGAAATGGACACAAAGGGCGGGGTTTTCTTGGCTTTGTTGCCCTTAAGGTTCAGTTTCTCAAGGCTGTGTGGGAAAAAAGAGACATGACTGTCAGCAACATCATCAGCTCTCATCCCAGGGTGGTACTTCATACCTTAGATAAGTCTGAAAGGCAACTCTATGACATGCATGCATGACATTGTATAACTGTTATGCTGTGATGGTCAACCATTTCATTTTTACATTGTCAGAAAACAAGCACATTTCATATAGTCTTCATGTGAAATGCTCCTAAACCACAGACAATTTCTGTCACTTTTTTCTGGGGCCCACATCCATTGTTTTACTTCTGCCATACTGACAGATACTCGAGGAGGTAAATTTTAATCAAGCATTATTTTCAGCTTAGTTGAGTAACTTGATTACTTATATCTCTATTTTAAACAACAACACGTACCTGACTAAACTCCCAGACAGTACAAACTGTTGCAGGGCTAGTCAAGTCAGTAGTTCAAACTGAATGGTACAGCGGGTGGTTACATAAGGGCGTCTTAGTCACTACTCAAGTCACTATTCAAGCATATAATGTCATATGAATCAATAGTTTACTGACCTCAGGACCTGACCTGCACTAAAAAAAAATCCCTCCTTTTTCACACCCACTTAATCCAAATTGAGTCACAGAAGCCTTTGGCCATTCCTGATTGCATTAGGTACAGTACAGAAAAGAATCAACCATGTCCAGGGCGCAGTCACACACATACAAGGCCAGGTTATTCAAATCATTTAGCCTGCTCTACATGTGTTTGAATTTGGCATGAAAGCTAGAAGTATTCAGAAGAAAACTTACAAAGACAAGAGAAAAAGTGCAGCGACAACAAAGACAGTTACCCAGTTTCAAACCTGGTCATCTGAAGCTGTGAAGCAGAAGCATTAAAACACAAACATAAGCCTTCACTATTTAACTTTTGAGATTTATATTATTCTTATTGTCTAGAAAACTTAAAAATTTCCATTAAACATTTCTCTACTCCTGAATAATTTAATATCTAAACAACTTTATGCAGAAAACATAAGCTGTCTGCTACCAATAAGTTACTAGTTTTCTTCATGTTCTCAGGAAGTTGAAAAAAAAATCTTTTCAATTAAAAGTCCATTTATTTAATATATTTGTGAAAGTCATTTATTCCAGGGGCCTTGTCACTCACATAAGGTCTACAAAATATTTCATAATGTGCCTTTGAATTTCAGCCATCATAATGGAAGGAAATGCGTCCTCAGTTTATTCACAGATTCACAATCACTGTATTCTTTGTTTGAGGCTTCAGAAAATGAAAGCAGCAGCTGCCTCTACATATGAACCATAATACACCCATTTTGAATAAACAAGGAAACCATATTCTAACAGCCTATCTATTTAACCTTCGGATATGAATATCCTGCCCAACATACGCTTGTCAACATGACACTACACATCAAAGGAGAGTGCAGTATTTAAAATGATTAAAAAGAATCTAATGTTCTGATACAATTTATAATGAACATGAAGGTGCATTATGCCTTAGAGATAAAATCAGTTGCTTTAGCTAATAATCATGACTCACTGCTGGATGTAATTTAATTTTACGTATGGGAAGCGTTTCTGTGCATATTATTGTAAAATGGTTGCAATATTATCTGCCCAAGTGTGACTGCAGATGATACAAATTAATTAACTTAATTGCTTGAACTTTCAAGGTGATGGGCATGTCAGTATGAGAAACAGTGGATTGAAGGTATAAAAATTACACGAATAGAGACTGTCGCAAGTTAAATTGAAAAAACAGTGTTATGGTTTTACTAAGCAATTATTCAAATGTTTATTTAGGCTTTAAGGATTTTTTTCTTAATTTTCTTAATGTGCTTATCTTTTTTCATTTTTGATGCAAAGGTGAAAATCTAAGGTGTATTTTAAAATCTTTAAGTAGATATACAGTTAGGAAAGTGGGACATTCTAAAGAAGTGTTGAGACAGTCATTAAAAGCACAAATCCATGTTTCTTTTAATTTTATATATTGGAATTTTGGAAGTGTAGGGATAAATTGTATCAATTTACATCTTAAAATATACGCTGTCTCAATATAACATTGTGTGGTCTAGTTAAATAAATTGATTTGGTTACAGGCCAGAATATTTTTATTTTCTGCAGGCAGTTTAATGTTTTGATTTACTTTACATGATGCTTAAGTATAATGTAATAAATAATTTTTTATGGCTTTCATTTAAATAAGATCTGATAAAAGTACCCTGATGAAATTAAGAAAAAGAACAGCAGGGGATATAATTAACAGACAATATGTAACTATTATTTTGGACCTGCTACTAAGCATACAGCATGTAATCTACATAGATGTAATGCCAGTTGTTGAACAAAATATTGAAATGTATGGGTTAAGAAACGTTAAACCATGGGATAATAATGCAAGTGGCCTACACTTACAAGGGTGGTGTTATAGTATGAGAGTTGGAATGTACTGTGACACTGGTACCAGAGCTGTTCTACTCAAAACATGGAACATTCAGCGCCAGATCAAAGCACTAAGATGGGTTTCAATAAATTGTAGGTATTGTAAAATAGATTGTTAAAACATCAAGGAAAAACTATGTAACAGTACTACAAGGAGTGAAATGGTAAAATTTTAGAATGTGTTTTTCATTCTCAGAATGTGAAGTTATTTGAATGAAGCAGGGTAAAGTATATTTTCCAACATGTTTATCTTAAACATCACATAAGCAAGAAAGTGTGTGAATTTAATATGGCAACATTTAGGATGAATAGTGCAAAAAATGTTTTAATGCTTTTGAGTACAATGTCCTCTTTGTGTGTGAGCCACACTTAGCTGAACCTGCAAAACTGAAAAGTTAATAAGTTAATATCCATAGTAATCTGAAAAGTTTTGACAAATGTCTATAAGCTTCCAATTGAAATCTTTTGAAAACAACTTTGAATATGTTAGAGGAGGTTACATTTGCAACACAAACATGTTAAAATCCTTAGTCAAAATAGTAGTAAACGTTGGTTACCTTCACAAAAACTGAGAGGTAGATAGGTAGCAGATGGTAGCTGTAGGTACTCACTCATTTAATGGGTTTATCTCCAGCATGGGTGTCTGACATTATGGCATTATCATAAGACTGCTTCGGAACACAAAAAATTACAAAGTATACTTTCTGTATTACAGTACTCGGTGTGGGCAAAAACATTTAAAAGATAGTCCTTAATTTCTCTAATGGGTGTCATTTGGCATAAGGGTAAATATAAGCTGGAATTTATTAATACATTTAGGGAAAGTGTTCTATTTTCCAATCTTAAATTAATTGTCTTTGGACGCATTTACAAATATCTCAAGCTGGCTGTTTATTTCAAAGATACCCAAGTCATTTCCACCGCATAAAAATGGGATGTGGTCACCCTACTTAGGAAAAGGATATACGAAATTGTGAACTTAAGGCTGTTCCCAGTTCCTCCCCCCACGCCCAACCCACACACAGTACAGAATTTACCAGTTTACATTATCCATTAAGTTTTTTGTGTGCGTATTAGTGAAAATGATGAATCATTCATTCATTCCTTACTCTTACCTGGAGTAAATGAAAAATGCATTTCATTTACTCAAAGGTAAACTTTGTAGTCATTGGACTGCCTTGCTTACATGTTCAAATTTTAGCCACATTAATGTAAGTCTTTCACTGCATTGATTTTTTAAGGTAGGATTGTAACTGAAATATTAAAGCATTCTTTCTTTTATAGAACTCAAGTGGGTATTTGAACAACAGGTTATGTCAAGCAAAAGATAAATTATTCAAAATGTCAATTTCTACCTTTTACTCAGAATGTTTCATTGGTGTTAATAACAAGGACTGTAATTAAAAAGAACAAGATGGAAAATGGAGGTGCTTCCAAAAACAATCATGACATCCCCCCTAACTAAACATTTCAGTGTGTTTGATATACAACGTTATGTTCAATAAATCAAAAATATAACACTTATATTTGTAAAAGGTGTTTCTCTATATCTAAAAGTCCAAAATAAATAATTAGTCAAAAATAGTTTTAGAATGTAAAAAAGAACAGTTTATTGACAAAACATGTTAATATATGATATTCCACTAGGTATTCAAATGTAAATGCAATTATATATATATATATATATATATATATATATATATATATTGTGAAGGATGGCCGGCCATTTATCCCGGCCAATACCCCCAAGCTACCAGGTGGAGCCCTCCTTGCAGCGTGGAGGTCCCCAGAAGACCAGCAGGGCACCATGGACAATGAAGTTTTTATGCAAAGCCCTGCTGGATGCCGTGGGGGCCACAGGAGGGAGCTGCAGGGAGGACCGAGGGCTTCTTCATGCCCTGTGACCCGGAGGTTCGTCACAGGAAGAGCGACGGACTTCCGGGTTGAAGAAAGGGACTATTTACCCTGACCCGGAAGGAATAAGGACTTGTGGACTATTGGGCAGAAACACTTCCGGGTCAGGAGATATAAAAGGACTGTGGGAGCTCCCAGACGGCGAGCTGAGCTGGGTGGAAGGGTGGCAACGCGTCTGGGAGCTGGAGGATTGTATTATTGTGGTTTATTGTTTGTTAATGAGTATTGTGGTGGAGAGTGTGCTTTGTGCACTGTGGCGACAAAATAAAGTCAACTTGAGGACTTTTACCTGGTGTCTGGAGTCGTGGACAGGGGTTCAAGGGAGCGAGAGCACCCTATCGTTCACAATATATATATGTATATATATTCATACATGTGCGAGTAGGAGGCAGCTAAAGGGTCTGAGTAAGTGTAATGAAACATCTGACCAGGGGGCGGTGGAGTGACTGTCTTTCTCAGATCCCTACAGACCTTTCCAGGGAAATCCTGCAAGCCAGCCCCTTTGATGAAGTCACTTCTGAAGCCGGCCCCTTTGATGAAGTCACTTCTGAAGCCAGTCCCTTTGATGACGTCGCTTCTGGTTCCGGCCACTTTGCTGACATCAGTTCCTCTCCAGACCTTTAAAGCCTCCATCTTGGGCTACTATAGCCAGTTCTGTTGTGGACTCTGTTTGCAGCTGGGAAAAACAATACACAGGTGGTTGCCCCAAACCTTTATGATGTCTTTGGCATATTATTAACATCACTATATATATATATATATATATATATATATATATATATATATATATATATAGTAATAATAATAGATAGATAGATAGATAAATAGATAAATATTAAAATATGAAAAAAACAGTAAAAAAGTGCTTACCTATGCTGAAATAGTTACAAACACAACAATCTGCACAAAGAGGGCCATTTTGTAGAGTATGCTTATACATGTTTAATCCATATTTCTTACTCCTTATCCCAAAGTAGCAAACATTTTTCCCCCATCCAGAAAGATAACTATAGCACATGGAAAACAGTAAAAAAAAAAAGACAAGCTAGGGAGTGAAATTTTAAAATATAACTTAAGTATTTAGCTTTTTTGTGCAGTGTTGCATACGTCAGTTTCCAAACTACAGCTCGTGCTCTAATATGTGGAAAAGTCTTTTACTGCCTTTTGAAATATTATAGTTTTAAATAACATACTCAACAGTGTTTTATTCCTGTGTATTTTTGCTTCAGCATTTATAGTGAAATAAATAATGCAATCCAAAATACTATTTATGAGTAACACTTCCTATAACTGTAATCATTCAGCTCAGATGAAACAGTTTAAAGATAGATCTAGTTGAGATCACAGTAGCCAGGTTTGGAGTATAATTACCTTATTCAGACTCACAAGAGGAAAGACATTACATCAAGAGGTAATGGATTAAAGGTGAACAAGGGCAGATTCATAAGAAAGGAATGACAGTACCCTTTCACTGGCAAATATACAGAATTAGTTTCTGGCAGTACTTAAATAAAACTGAATTGCAGAGAGAATGCAAATATAACAGCCAACTTATCACTGAAGGCCACTAAAGTACCAAAGGGAGATGCATTAATTAATTTGTCTTTTTTGACTCACAAACACATTACATTAGGTTTATATTTTTAATTGACCACTGATATTTAAACAATATGAGAAAGAAATTGTTGTAAGCATTCAAGGTTTTTTCTTTTTTCTTTTTAATCTTTTAATGTGCCGTTGACATAAAACTGTCACTCATGTTGTTTTTTAAATTCCTGTGAAATATTTGGCCAATGGTGAATGGTGACAAAAGAAGGAAGTTGTCTTCATCATCTGTGTAATTTTATACAAAATGGACTAATGAATTATTTCTAGCCCAGTATAATTAATTACTATTATTTTACAATGCTTACCATTGCTGTTTCACATTTATGATGCCTATTAATTTTGAAAAAATGTCTGGAAAGTCTCATCACACTTGCTATTAACCATACGTTGAGTGTTGCTTAGCTTTACCTTTGAATTTTACTGTTTAAACATTATTGCATCTTTTCAAAAAGTATTGCAGTAGTATTTTAAAATACACATTAATGTTTTTTTTTCTTTGTCTTATATTTATGTCGCATTCAAAGGCAAACTCAAAAGTGCCAACATGCCAAAATGAATGGAAGCCAAATAATACAATATCTAATCAGAGGTGGCTTTGAATATTATTTTTGAAGTACATTTCATTTTTAATTGGAGCGGTTCCCTGCAATGGGCTGGTTTGCGACTTGCACTGAGTGCTGCCAGGACAAGCTCCTAATTAATTACACACATTTGTGCATCCTGTACCAAAGCTAACTTAATGTGCTATGATATTACTGAGGCTTCCTGGAAGAAGATATGGAATAAATTTTAACACAATAAATATTGAATATTTTCGTTTTAAAAGGGGATGTTCCAAGTCCAATAATGAAAACAAAGTTTTAAATGACAGAATTAACAGTCACAAGTTTTCAAGCTTACACAAAAATGTATGATAATATTATAAAAATCTCTGTCAAATACAGAATAACTAAGTGAATTTTTAAAATTATTTTCCTTCTTATATAGTACAAATCATACAGTGTACGTAAAGTGGGTCGTGTGGTGTATAAAACATGCTTTTTTATTCACGGCAAAGAATAATACTGGAAATTTTGTCCAGTTTCCCGTTACTTTCCGCTGTCACTTGTCATTTACTTTACCTTAGATTCTTACAGGTTGTCTTGTGTGAGGACATGCAATTCACACTATGTAAGCTGGGAATGTTTTAGCTGGCCCACAAGGCATGAGTGAGAACCATAAGATGAAGCTGTTTAAGACAGAAACATTTTGTTCAGTTATTTTTAGAGTGAGTTCTCTTCACACTGTTAATTGTTGTCTTACATTTTTAGCATTACTTCATTTTGACATATGATATTATCATAGCTGTTGATGAGAACTGAGAAAATTGTTCTGACTGTTCAGAAACTTTTATGCCTTGAATAATTTTTTTAGTTTACAAGAATTTTGAAAGTTATTGATTTTTTTGTTAGAATTTTTATTGTGATTTTGGGCAGATAATACTTGCAATCAACCCTGTTGGTAGGATCTGCTGTTGAAAAACATATTTTTAGTATTCTGGCATTGACTCTTGCTGTCTTGTGTTGACTCGGTCTTTGCCTTGGCATTTTGGCTCTGGTCGTATTGAAAAATTTGGGAGAATTACTCCTTGCAGTTCTTTCCCAAAAACAAATCGGTTTTGAAAAATAGATTAGTTTAGAAAGACATATTGTTTTAAGAAAAGAGATTGTAGTGATCAGAAATGATTTCAATTTTATTCAACGTTTACAAGAAATAAGGGTCGGTTTCTCAATAATGAATGGTGAGAGTCACACTCGTGCACTTCTCATTACTCTCTCGTCAAGCTCTTTTGTCCATTTCTTGACGGCTTACGAGAAGATCGGGGAGAAACAGGAATCTCTTACCAGTGAAAGGAAACCACGCTTGAACAAACCTTTCCTTTAAGAGATGTGGTTGTCTAAAGTTTTGGTGAAAGCAACGGTTCCAATGAAAAATAATTGAAATTAAAGTATCAAATGATGAGGGCATTCAAAATTTTAATATGAATATGAACATGAAGTTTGCATGTAATGCACAAACAATTAAGGGTCTGGACACAAATCTTTACCACCAAAAAATTAAAAACCAAACACTGCATGTGATTAATTTGTTGGTGGTGGCAGTGGGCAAAAACTGCAGATTAGTCCTCATGGTAGACCGATTAGATGGTGCCAGAGAAAAATATGGACCAACTTCAGCAGTGCTGTCACATATTTTCAAACACTGCTGTTGGTCAACACCTGATTAATGCAATGTTGGGGTGCAGCTTGTGTAGATCCTGGTCACTTCCCAACAGCATTCATTTCTCAGATGATTCACACATTAACCCTTTGAAGCATACAGAGAAATATGTCCCTCATATTAAAATTCATGCCTGTAGTTTATTTACACATGCAATGATGCAAAATGTTTCGTAATGGATCCAACAGGTGTCAGGCCACAGCAAAAGGTCATTTATATTGTACACGTGATTCAAGCCACCATTTTGTGATGAATAAACAGTGCCTTTTTTTCGGGTGTGCCATGCTAGATATTTCAGGTGAGTTTTTTTAAAATGTAAAATTTACTTCTGATCTTTTTTCGGTCAGATTTATGAATTCATTTGTGTAGTTGCTAAAACTCAATGTAAAGTTGCAAAATATGCATAAATACATATCACATTACATGATATTCTTGAAGGGACACATTTGTCCCAGTGTGCTGTAGGCATCCATTCTTGAAGGGACACATTTGTCCTAATGTGCTGCATGTATCGATTAGATATACCGGTGTAATTCACTCATTCTACTTCAGATTCCGGTATGGCACGACAGTTCCACATTGATGATGACGAAATTATGTAAAATTTGAATGTTGATGACAGCGGGGATGAGACTAACTTGGTACTTGATACAGAAGATCAAGAATTTTTGGAAGGTGATGCTGATGAGATTGGAACAGATGTATTTATTGAACAACCAGTGAATGACAAAAATTCGGGAAGTGACAAGCTTGTCAACAAAATACTGGTTCCAGAAAGTATCTGGTATATGCAACAGAAAGGAAACACTTTCTCCATTGAACCTGCCGAGATGCAGGCATTTATTGGTATGAATTTGGTCATGAGTTACCATGTTCTGTCAACATTACGGTCCTACTGGTCCACACAACCCGATAGGGCGATGCCATACATTGCCCAAGTTATGCCTTTGCAGCGATTCGAGGCTATTAAAGCAGCTCTGCATTTTATTGATAACAATGGTTGGCATGATCCTGATGATCGAGCATGGAAAGTGCGCCCACTTATCGTTCATTTCAATGCAGCCTTTCAGGACATAGCATAAGTGAGGAACAGCCCATAGATGAACATATGATCAAATTCAAAGGCCACAATATTATACACCACTATGTAAAAGGCAAACCAATAAAATGGGACTTCAAAATGTGGTGCAGATATGATGCTCTTACTGGATATTTACAGTATATCAATTTGAACCATATCTTGGCAAGAAAGTACAGCATGTGGAGCATAATTTGGGAGAGTCGGTAATCTTGCACCTTACTGAATCATTACCCAGAACAAGATTTTTTGATAATTTCTTTAACTTTCTGAATTTGCAGTACATCCTTGCAGAAAAGGACATACAAGCTTGTGGAACAGTTCGTGCGAATCGGAGAAATATGCCGACCTGCCTGCCAATTGATAAGAACATGAAAAGAGGGGACATTTCTGTTGTTTCCAGTCGTGGCATTGCCTGTGTGAAATGGATGGACAGCAGAAGTGTGGTGATGTGAGTAGCAGGATCAGCTAATAAAGTAGATGTTTGTTGCCCTTTGGTAATTCAGAAATATAATCAACATATGGGTGGTGTTGATCTTATGGACCAGACAAAGGTGAATATATGAAGTTGACAGGAAAGCCAGAATAAAATATTACCTTCGCATCTTTTTTGATTTGGTTGACATTTCTGTGAATAATGCATATAAAATTTATCTAAAGATCAATGAAATATACCATTTCCATGACACTCCGATGAAGCAGATTGAATTTTGGGCAGCATTGGCACTTTCACTGATATCTGATTTCTCCTGCAGACAAGTATTCCAACAAATATCCAAACACAAAGGCGTACATAAATGGCAACAAACCCTCGCAGACCAGAACATGGCATGAAAAGGCAGAAAAATGCAAAAGATGTTATTACTGTGCACAAAAGAAAATTGAAAACAGAACTGACAATGTATGTAAAGTGTGTGATGTTCATTTATGTTATACATCTGACAAACTGTTTTGCTGATTTTCATAACAAGTAATAACTGGAAGCATGATCTTGGCAAATATAGGGACAAATACGTCCCATAATGACATTATGCATATGCCACTTCTAAAAATGGAATAAATGGATTCTATTAGCTTGTTTGCATATATTTCTCCACAAATTAATATCACCTGATGTGTACTTTTCTTATGTGCGTCAAAGGGTTAAGGGAAGGAAAAACATCAAATTTCTAAATCTGCATATATATAACAGTATCACAAGAAAATCTCAGCAAGGATCAAGCAGGAAAAATCCCTGGATAGGGCATCAGTCCATCAAAGGAAAGGAAATCCTCTTTTACAAACATAGAATTGATGTTCGCCAGTGAAATGATTTAATCCCAATGCTTTTGTCGTCAGGTACACTAATCATAACTGTGTTTAAAAATCCACACATTTCACACTGTAAAACTGCCAGTGTTAAATTAACTCTTACATGGTTAAATTAACCGTTTAAAGGTTCACCCATATTTATATTTAAAATGTTTATTTTCTAGTATTTCACTATGCTAAAGAAATCTTCTTTAATGGAGAGCCATGTTACTGTACTGTACAAAGTTGCATTTGTTTGATACAGGTTAGCGGTATAAATACAGGCAGATGGTCCTCTCGGCAGTTTATTATTTCAGCCGCACGTTCATTGCATAGCTTAAAATACCTCTTGTTTTCATTTTCTGTCTCCTCTACTCCACTGCATCCCTCACGCATTATCACAATAGAAAGCACCACTCTTAAGTTAAATCTAGCTGCAACCTTAAAGCACGATGAACATTGAAATATTAAATTTGCAAATGTATAATCACTATATTAATTAATTAAATTATCAGTTTATCTGTAAAATGTGATTTTACAGTATTGTACATTGGCTATCAGGGCATTACATGCTCTGGTTCCTGAATGGCACAAGAAGTACTTATTCCTAGTGTATCTCATAATATTGTGAAAAGAACAGAACAGGGCACACTGCCATCAGCTTTACATTTTAGCACAAAGACGGAAGGTAAATAACCTATTTTTTAACAAAACCTTTTACTATTCCTCTTTACTTACTTTGTAAATATAATTTAAATAATCTTTGCCTTTATTTCACTTGTGTTATATGACTTTGTCTCTTTTGAGGAATATTTTGATGTCTAAAGCAGACTGTGAGAATTAAAATGGCAGGACTATACAGCTTCAGCTGTGCAAATGTCTCAATGCCTCCTGAGCTGGTGAGAGTTTAAACCGATTCTTATGCGAGTGTCACTCATTTCAAAAAAGCCAATGAGAGTCTTGCATGCTCTTCTTTCTAGAGTAGTCTCTTCTCACTGGTGAAAGATGTTCTAAGAAATTATAGGTGTTACTTTTGATAGAAATGTGCATCTCCTAGTTAACTGCTTTTAACATCAAAGCAGAGCTCTCTAATACCTCAAGCTCAGGGTCACTGAACTAGAGGAGGAGCTGGCCTACAATGTGGTAGAGATTTGGCAGACCTGGCCCAAGTGTCCTTTAGACAGATAGTGTGCAACCCTAAGGTGGCACAGGAGGAGATTCCAGACCAGGCAGGCAGAGATAGGTGTGTCACAGTCACAAGCTGCAAGCTAAAAGGTATAAACTGTCCGGAGGCATGAATCTGAGAATTGGATGTTTCAAATTGTTTTCATGTCCTTGTGGAACTGGAGGGTGTCTCTATAGATTCTGATGTGGTAAGCAGGCTTGAGAAGCCCCAACGGGTCACCTCAAAAACTGTTCCCAGAAAGAGAGAGGTAGTGGTAGTTGGGGACTTGATAGTCAGATTTAGTCTGGCCGGGGATGTTCCTTTGTGACAAGTTTTACTTACTGTATTTATTGTTTTTATGCAATAAATATGGTGGACTGGTGAACCCTAACAATCCATGATCAGTTCCATGCTCCAATGACCCAGAATTTAATTATGTGGGATGATTGTATGAATTATGTTGTTTCAAAACAAATGTCATTAGCCTAGGGGCCTAATGCCCTGAACTGAGTCGGAACATACTCAAACAGCTGTACAGGGTTTTTTATTTATTTTTTTTTGCTCTGGTCTGCCTGGCACTGTGCTGCAGCTTTCATAATCCTGTTCAGATGCAGTGTTGAGTGGGACTGAAACCACTCATGTCTTGGATGCCAGCAGATTTTCTAATCTCTATCAAGCTATCTGTATCTAGATGAACAGCAGGTGTCCATTCCTGGCAAACAAGCTAGCCCAAGATGAGCAACAGTTGTATGTTGTTCTTGTTAAGTCATCCATATAGCAAAGCTTATTTACTTTTAGTGATTTGTCTAAAGACACATCTACAGTCTTGTGTTTTTGACCAGCTGGCTATAACACTAAGGCAGCTGTGTTATTTTTTTTCCTGTAGCTGTTGACTGTTGGTTTAAGTGAGGGCTGCCTGTCCTTGATTTGAATCTTTCTTACCTGTGCTGTTCTGAGTCAACTGTTCATCCAGCCCTGCTCTGTGCACTTTAACAATGCATCAAAGCACTCATATATTGCAATCAAACCAGAAACATTATGAGATGAGAAGTCCTTAGCAAATTTGAACTGCATAGAACCAAACTGATTATCAGATGCATTTATAAAATATTCAATGCACAATTCCATATATTGCAAACCAATAAATGCTTCATGTACTGTACTGCTGGATGCAAAGCATGACCCATCCCTGGATTCATATTCTTTTGTAAACATCCATGGTTTCAAGATACTAAAACAATCGGTAAAAAGTGATATTAATAATATTAAAGGGAGTTCATCCATGGCTTTCCAACTGTCTTATGGATACTATTAATTCATTATAATTTATTTTACATGCACTTTATTTGTTTATGATGAGCTTCAGATTTCAGCAACAGATCAGATTCAACAGTGAAGGGTTGCTTCTTTACTGTTGCATTTGTAAACTGTCAAATTGATTTCTCCATAATATTGTTTGTCACACTGTTTAATATTAAACAAATTATACAAAATTAAGTCTGGACAACTGATGAACTAATGGAAGACTAATTCAGAATTATGTAATGATTTAATTAATAATAGAATACTGCAAAGAGCCAATTGTTTATTTTTAATGTATCTGATTTACAAGTAGTTTTCCTTTTTTATTTTTGTCATTAACGACATGACTGAAACTGATTTCCTGGTAAAAAAAGATAAGAACACACTCACCATGCTCTTGCTTTGTTAATGTATTGTATTATTACTGAAAACCTTAATTTGTGCTTTGCAGTATTGCTTATTTAATACTGAAATATTTATTTATTTGCTTTGGATTATTAACAAAATGTAAATATTTAAATATTAACATATGACAATAAAGTTAGTCTGATATCTGCTGACATGATTATTTTATGTCAGGTGAAACATGCTGTATTTTAGCTTCAGAACAGATATTAAAAATGATTCGTTATTTAGTAGAACCATTTGTATGGACTTTTGCCCAAGTTTTCTAAAGAACACTAAATAAAAACTTTGGACTGAGAAACTGAATGACGTCTGTGGCACATAATATTGTATTGATCAAAGAGTTTTCATTAGAAAACCTGACGCTATTATAAGCATGTAGTGATTACTAATTAATGAAGCTTCACAGGGCAAATTAGCATATTGATGAAGGTGTTCATGACAAATTAACATATGAATGAGACAGCTTTGCAGTAACTTTTAAATAAAAGTTGCATATTGAGTCAATGAAGCTATTTAAATAATTTGTTGTGCAAAGACTATTTAGCAAGTAATACATTTTAAAACAAACTGGGGTAAAACCAAGCAGTATGTAAAAGTAAAATTACAATTACATGTAACAAAAGAATAATTATAAATAGTAAATGTCAGTAAATATTTAAATAAACATAGACTAAGGAGTATTGTCTGAAATATACATATACCTGGATATTTCATTTAGGACTATGTGTCACTGTTTCAAGGCCCAGAGTTCAACTCCTGAATCTTAATATCTCCTAATGTCCTCCAAGCTTTTCCTGAGCATTTCAGATTTTTATACATGAGAAAGATGTGCATATAAGTTAATAAACAAACTAGTGTGCCCTGTGATAGGATTATGACCCATTTAGTGAGGACATTTTCACATTTTGTTGTTTTCCACCTTAGAACGATCTCTATGATGAAGCCAATTTTGTCATTGATTTAGAGAAAATAACCCATGCATATGGGCCAGATTACTCAGGGATTCATATAGTATATCAAATTTTAAAAAATCATATTATTGTAATTGTTTGTATTCAGTACTCTTTGTTACAGCTGCAACTGGTACAGAATGCTGCAGTAATATTATTGATTGGCACTCTGTGACACCTCATTGTGACACCTCATGTAGTGGGGAAATGGGGAACACCAGTGTCTCATATACGGGGCGAAGCGTGACCATGATGGTGGTGTAAGACAGGGAGACACGGACACAAAATGGTTGGGTTTTGCACAAACAAAGTGAGTTTTTATTTACAGGTGCACATAAAGAAGGATAAATAAATAATGTCCCGTGGAAAATATCTAAATATTCAATCCAATACCGCAAAGCACATACAAAAACAGTTATGAACCGGAACCCAAAAATGATGATTCAATACAGTATTTACAGTGCTGATTGAAAGTTCCAAATGAAAAAGATAAATGCACACAAACTAGTGTAACCCATATATACACAAAAAACAAAAATAAAGCTGTCTTCCTCCCCAGTTATCCAAGTCAGGGATGTGGCTCCTCCAAACAAATGAATAGTATTTGGTTTAACCACAAAAATATTCACAATACAAAAAAAATATATGTATACTGTATACAAAAATAAACAGTGCCCCATTAACCACATCCCAATAAATACCTCCACCAAAGCTAATCAACATATATACACAAAGAAAAAAATATTTACAAAAATCAAGGTACAAGCCACAGTGCTTGGTAAACTCAGGAGAACACTCTGCCAAGTACCTCAGTCAGCGTGATCTAGCCAGAAGTAGGGATGGGCAGTTCGATACTAAAGTATCAATACTTTTGATCTTGACATTTTAATTTAAACATCGATGTTCACATTAAAAGTATCAATACTGTGCAGAACAGGAGCTACTTTTCCTTCCACACTTTCCATTGCCCTGCATTCGTACTGGCTGTGCTGCGGTCCACCACACCTGCCAAAGCAGTGTGACTGTGTGTGTGTGGGTGTGAGTGAGTGTGAGGCAATGGTAGAAAGAAAGAGCAGCGTTGTGTGGAGTTATTTTACCCCACTGATCAATAATGAAGAAAATGTGACATGTGTCATTGCAGCAACACCACCAACTTCATAAAACATATGAAAATCAGTCATGCTGCTGAACACAAGGAATTACAAGGAAAGTGATCAGAGAAGAGCACTGAGACTCAGGCTAAAAAGCCCAGCATGGCTGTTAAAGGGCTGCTGCAATCTACTCTTAAAGAAGCCTTCCAGAAAGGCATGCAGTACCCAGGTAATATTACTACTGTAAGCTGATGTACTGTAAAGTTGTTGTAATTGTTTGAACCGAAAATAATCAATGTTTGTTAAATCAGCCATTTGAAACTAGGTGGAATGCAGTTATTACAGCCCTGTGTCTACTTGGTAAGAGTGCGCCCTGCTTAAGTGAGGAAGAACATTCCATGGTCCACCTGACAATTGAGGCTCTGAGACTCTTTGAAGAGACAACACATGAAAGGTAAAGTGTAAAACCAAGTGACAGTGCCAAAAGTGATTCCACTTGTGTCACTGCATCACAGAGCAACTGCTGCTACTTAGCAAAATAGCCCTCTCATAAACAAATTCCATGGTATTGAAACATTTCACAATCTTGCTGCCAGCACCTTCTTGGACATTAAGGCTTAAAAACCTTGCTTTTCGAATCCCATAAACACCAGAAGTGACTGTCCTCTGTTGGGCCCCTGAGCAAGGCCCTTAACCTGCAAATGCTCCGTCCTGGGTATGACGTTAATCTGCATCCAGCCCTGCAAGGAATTCCTCCAACTTGCAGGGAATACTGTGCAGTTAAAAACCTCATACTGTTCAGTGTGGTGCTGAGGTGTCACCCATTGCATGACTGCACTTGAATCTGAATCTGGGTGGATCGCTATGTGGTGGGTGCAGCAACGTGCTGTAATCATCAGTGCATGCTCCCAATCCCTCTTCTCTTTTTTTGTTACAACGACAATGTAGAAACTACAAAAAAAGTGTCTCCTTGATGAAATGCAGAAATTCAGTCAGCCCACTTCAGACTTTGTTCCTACAGAACCAGCCAATACCTCTGCATCTGTACCAAGCACTGCCTTTGGATCTACCTAAGGTTCTACCCCATATACATCGAAAGGAGGGATATGGGCAGCTTTTCACCTTCAAGTCCTGTCATCTCAACAGCACCGCACAACAGGCGCAGAACGGTTGATTGAAATGTGCCACTATTTAGAGGAAAAGATACCTCGGGACCAGGAACCATTACATTGGTGGCAAGAACATCAACAAACGTTCCCATCCCTAAGCAGGCTTGCAGCCAAACACATAGGAATTCCTGCTTCGTCTGTACACTCTGAAAGATTTTTTTCAAAAGCAGGGGTGCTGGTGAGCCCAAAAAAAAAACAGAGTAAAAGGAAAGCATGTCAATATGCTACTGTTTCAAAATAAAATATATAGATGTGGAAATAACCAAAGTAGACTGTATGGGCAGGGCAGGTTTATCACGGCGACCAATTAAGCTGTTGAACGTCATTCTTCTATCTGGTAGTTGAGTCATGGCAACTGGATTTCTTTTTTGTCAGGTAGATACGTTTCACTGCTCATCCAAGCAGCTTCGTCAGTCTGAGGAATGTTGTGAGAGCCTACAATTTTTTGCTCCAGGTTAGTTTCACTTCACACCTGCCCTGAATCAGGCCCAATTCACACCACCACCAGGTGGACCACTCTTAACGACCCACTCTTTGGGTGTAGGAGGGGCTGTCAAAAAGGTATGACGGTTACATCTACCCACACCTCCCCCTACCTTTGTATTTCTGAACAAGCCTAATCAGGGCAGGTGTGAAGTGAAACTAAATTGGAAGATAAAATTGTGGTCTCTAACAACATTCCTCAGAATGATGAAGCTACTTGGGTGAGCAGTGAAACGTATCTACCTAACAAAAACGAAGTCCAGTTGCCATGATTCAACTACCAGATAATTTCACCTGGATGACTGAGAATCTTCACAAACATCATTCTTCTATGTGCAAGCATCTCCAAAGAGTGGCGTTTCCTTTCCCATAAAATCCCTATAAAAATGGGACCTTTCCGGGGCACTCGCGCATGTAGCTATGCCGGCATTTGAGACGGCATCTGAGCTTCTCTCACAACTGAAAGTAAGCCCCTTTTTTCCCCCCTGAACTACTGACCAGACAACTGTTGATACAGAATCCCTTTGTAAGCTGCGATGCGACAGGCTGAAACTAAGATTCTTGGCACTGTCTTTTGCACTTCCAGCACTACGAAGACCAGAGCCGTCTTTCCACTCTTGCACGAAACTCCCCACAATGCTCCTCAGAAGCTGCTCATATCGTCAGCATAGACATCCCTGTGCACTTTCTAATTGGACAAAAAGGCAAGATTTATTTCTTTATACTTTGTTGTTTTTTCTCCCCAAAACTACTGCCTCTCTTTTAACACTGCAGAGGACAAAAACTAACTTCATTTAATGATTGGTAATGCCAGTGAAGCACATTACTGTACACTCAGGAATTACTCACACCTTATGTTGAGGACTTACTCTGCCCCCAGTCAACCACCATGTCATTAAAGTCATCATGTCAGCTGTTATTAGATGTGCCATGATCCCAGTTAAAACGTAAGAGAGATTGTGCCTTTGCAGTAGCTGCCCTGAGACTGAGGAAAGCCTATGCTTCAATGTTAGAGCTGCTCCTTCTATTACTGTATTTAATGTTGACTCAAAACACATCTTTTTCATTAGCTTTCAAGTATATTTAGTTGTATGTTTTTTTAACTTTTGCTTTTTTGTCTTGTTGTGTCTGTGCTAATATTCATATGGTTTGTAACTCTGTTTTCCTTTTCCTTGCCTTTGTACATTTTATATGTACAGACCATTAGCTGACACAATGTTGTTTTTAAATGTGCTTTATAAATTTCCTGGCAAATAAAAATGTACATTTTTGTCACTCATCTGTCAGACTAAATTCAATATCTGATATATCTTTTATATTTAATTAAAAATACATGAGATATCCAAAGTAGTGTATTGATGAGTACTTACTCCAAGCTGAGCTCCAGTGTCATTCTCAGTTGTATTTTCATAAGTATGTGGCAGTAGTATATACTACTTCTGTTTTCGTAATTTGGTTTGTTTAACCTCCTTGGCATTAACCCTGAGCATTACCTACAGTGGTGCTTGAAAGTTTCTGAACATTTTAGAATTTTCTATATTTCTGCATAAATATGACCTAAAACATCATCAGATTTTCACTCAAGTCCTAAAAGTAGATAAAGAGAAACCAGTTAAATAAATGAGACAAAAATATTATACTTGGTCATTTATTTATTGAGGAAAATGATCGAATATTATATATTTGTGAGTGGCAAAAGTATGTGAACCTCTAGAATTAGCAATTAGTTTGAAGGTGAAATTAGAGTCAGGTGTTTTCAATCAATGGGATGACAATCAGGTGTGAGCGGGCACCCTGTGTTATTTAAAGAACAGAAATCTATCAAAGTCTGCAGTTCACAACATATGTTTGTGGAAGTGTATCATGGCACAAACAAAGGAGATTTCTGAGGACCTCAGAAAAAGAGTTGTTGATGCTCATCAGGCTGGAAATGTTACAAAACCATCTCTAAAGAGTTTGGACTCCACCAATCCACAGTCAGACAGATTGTGTACAAATTGAGGAAATTCAAGACCATTGTTACCCTCCCCAGGAGTGGTCGACCAAGAAAGGTCACTCCAAGAGCAAGGCGTGTAATGGTCGGCGAGGTCACAAAGGACCCCAGGGTAACTTTTAAGCAACTGAAGGCCTCCCTCACATTGGCTCTTCATGTTCATGAGTCCACCATCAGGAGAACACTGAACAACAATGGTGTGCATGACAGGGTTGCAAGTAGAAGGCCACTGCTCTCCAAAAAAAACTGCTGTTCGTCTGCAGTTTGCTAAAGATCACGTGGACAAACCAGAAGGCTATTGGAAGAATGTTTTGTTGACGGATGAGACCAAAATAGAACTTTTTGGTTTAAATGAAAAGTGTGTGGAGAAAGGAAAACACTGCATTCCAGCATAAGAACCTTATCCCATCTGTGAAACATGGTGGAGGTAGTATCATCGTTTGGGCCTGTTTTGCTGCACCTGGGCCAGGACGGCTTGCCTTCATTAATGGAAAATGAATTCTGAATTATATCAGAGAATTCTAAAGGAAAATGTCAGGACATCTGTCCATGAACTGAATCTCAAGAGAAGGTGGGTCATGCAGCAAGACAACGACCCTAAGCACCCTAAGTCATTCTACCAAAAAATGGTTAAAGAAGAATAAAGTTAATGTTTTGGAATGGCCAAGTCAAAGTCCTGACCTTAATCCAATTGAAATGTTGTGGAATGACCTGAAGCGAGCCGTTAATGTGAGGAAACCCACCAACATCCCAGAGTTGAAGCTGTTCTGTACGGAGGAAAGGGCTAAAATTCCTCCAAGCTGGTGTGCAGGAATGTTTAGTTGCAGTTATTTCTGCAAAGGGGAGTCACACCAGATACTGAAAGCAAAGGTTCACATACTTTTGCCACTCACAAATATGTAATATTCGATCATTTTCCTTAATAAATAAATGACCAAGTATAATATTTTTGTCTCATTTGTTTAACTGGTTTCTCTTTATCTACTTTTAGGACTTGAGTGAAAATCTGATGATGTTTTAGGTCATATGTGTGCAGAAATATAGAAAATTCTAAAGGGTACACAAACTTTCAAGCACTACTGTAAGCTCAGAATTCTATGTAATTACAATTTACCACGAGTCAGACTTGGGGTGAAATTTAATGATCCGTTTTTTAATTTTAATCCCAAATAAAACTCGAAACAGTATTCTGCTGCCATCGAGTTGAGAAAAAACATTAAACTGTAAAAAATCATGAATGTTTCTATGTGCTTTGCCACTCTACTGCAACTCATCAATATTCATGAGTGGGCCAGAACCTACAACCAAAACACAATGACATGTAAATGAGAGGGTTTTAAATCCATTTTAAAACAAACTAAAATTGAACCATCAGTTGAATCAAACAGTAGTATTGGCAATGTGAATCAGTCATCAGGCAATGATATGGAGAGTGAAATTTAAGCATATGGCCCTATATCACTGAATCACCCTGATATGCCCAGGGACATCAGTCGCATAATGCTGGAATGGGGCACAAGGCAAAAAGATTGCAAACAACAAAATAGATGTTAGCTAATGTTCGTGTCAGGAAATGTTGAAGTCACTAGGCCTGCGCTATGGTAGCCCAAAGTAGCACATGGAAAGTGTCAACGATGCGTGTCAGTCACTGATATTCTGCCCTCTCCTGTGCAAGCAGCAGAAAAACAAATTATAAAAAGTGAGCAAAGAAACACACATTACACCTGTTTGGGACATTGGGTTGTGCGTTGGTAACTGTTTCAAAACATGTCACAGGAAGGACAAGTACTAAATCTGAATCATTACAACAGTGGATACTAGGCATACCTTTTCTACTGTATTTATGTCGACTGCTTGGTATTTACATGCACTGTTACACATGATAACATTTTTATATTGTTGAAAGAAGATGTAAAGTTTTTGACTGGTTTTCTGGTGGAAAGTATAACTCTAAGGATGAACCCTGATGGTGTTGAGTTACTTAGTCTGCTTTGCTATTCAGTGGTTCCCTTCAACTTACTTGTCCCTCAGAATTTGAATATCTTTATTTTCAAGTTTATTTTTTATATAGCATAAAAATATCAACTGCTATGGGTTTATATACAGTATGCATTCATGACTCACTTAGGCACTATATAATAAATGATACTTGGTTCTCATGATTTATTTGATTTCATACTTTTTTAACTAAGAACACCTATGCATTTTTCAAATTATGCAATTTCTATATAGTGTGTGTACTTCTGGGAGGCTGTTGATTTTATGTGTTACTTTGAGGTTGGGAAGGGTTTTAGCCTGATAGACAGGTATCAAGACCAATTAAGTGATGCCCTAAAATCTCATGGTGTTTGTTATTTTCTTTTTAACTTATTTTTGTGTTCTCCCTTCATTCATTCCCCCTTGTGTTTGTCTGTATAATAAACAGGCTTGTGCTATTTAAATATATTTTGGGTTAGTAGGGCTGCTCTCAAGATGCCCTCCAGTTGTACATGACAGTGAAGATATATTAAATAAATATAAGAAATTGGTACATTTAGGAGGAAGCTGTGCACTCAGGCCTGTGAATATTCAGAGGCTAACTATTTGCCACTTATTACTGGTTACCAAAAACCTTTAAAATAATCAAGCTTTATAACAGGAAAGTGCTGAGAATAGAATTATTCAGTTCTCTGAATACTAAGTAAAGCAGCTCTTCAATAAGCCCCTGACGATATCATCAAAAAGATTGGGAAATGGTGCTGAGGCATTTGCTCTTTGTTGCAGAAAAATTGCTTGCACTAAAATGTTTTCAAGTAGAGAAGATGCCAATCTGTACTACACAAGTGGTAGTTATATTAAAGTGTACTGTGCACTTGTGTTGCTGAGCAATGTTTGATTAAAGTTGACTAAAGTAAAAAATGGAGATGTAGAAAAATCTATAAGATTCAATATCTTAGAATGGTATTTTGTTGTTGCTCTAGTACCACTTTGTTAATACACATAGACAATCTTGCAATTTCTTATCAGTGGAAAAAAAAAACCTTTAGTCAAAGATGCACAACTAAAACTTCTGCAGTTTCTCCAATCATACTGTATTTCAGCTTTAATATCTAAATTGATTACATTTAAGAAATGTAAATTAACAGAAAAGACTGAACGTTTTTGTTATGTTGATTATGTGGTGTTTAAGCCACATTCTGGAGTTCTGTTGGGTTTCCCTTTCTTGGTAATACATTTTCTACAAAGAGTCTGCTTAAGAGTAATGTCATTTAGGACTGACTCTCTAACTCTTTCCTTAGCTGGAATCAAAAATACAGAAAGAGGAATATTGGCCATCCAAGACAAGAGTTACTATAGACAAAAACATATCCTGCTTGAGAATTTAATGCTAGGTTTACATTCACAACCGTTGATTCATTTTCAACAACTTACAGTATCTAAAAATACAGCTATCACCTTTTAAGATGTAGCGATTATACAACTGTATACCACACCCGAGTTCTGTTTCCAGAAACTTTGTATACAGAGCCTTTTTCAACGTGCCTTTGCTTTGAATATTTCATACACATATTTTTCATAATATTCTTAAGGTGAAACACTGGCAGATTTTCACAGTAATAGCAGCAAATTAAATCATCTTTAAAGTTCACCTTAAATATTATAATTTACCTTTTATCAAATTGAATTGTGCTTGATTCGAGTGTTGCATCTCTTTGAATTGCCTCATTTTGATCTGATGTTTCTTCTTAATTTTTTCATTCATATTAGATATGCATAAAGAATTTCTGAGCTTCATTGTACTGATGTCATTCATAGCTGTCCTTTCTTCACTTTCTCTATTTGGCAATTATTCCTCAAGCCATGTTAACTGTTTTGTAGCAGATTCATTTACATATTTATTACTTATAGTGATGATGTTTACCATAGAAGTGTTATATAAAATAAATATCGAATGATTGATTGACAGTGTGACAATATTATAACACTACCTGAATACAAAAGCCTGCCTTTATAACTGTGCTCCCATGAAGCTATTGTTTTTCTTAATAGAAAATGTTTTTTTTTAATTCTTAGTTCTCTTTGATAAAATGTAATAAAGCTATTAACATTATGAATGCAGACTTTGATTATAATCAGTAGCCATTTTACAAATGCTGTCCTATTAATATTCAGCATTTCTCAAATCATTATTTGATCTAAAAGTGAAAAGAAACTTTGATGCATACAAATGGAAAAGATAACAAATCAACAGCCATCTCATTGTCTGCTCTATTTTTAATGCACTTCACTTTTACCTCTTTTATAGCGCTTTGTTTAAAATAAATGTACCTGTATTTGCCTATACAGTACAGTGATGATTTTTCTAAAATCTAATATTAGATAAAGAGCATATGGGTGAAGAAATAACATATTATTTTTAAATTACTTTATTTTTTGAATTAACAAAATTATCCAGCACCCACTGTGAATTTGTTAAAAAGTAATTGCCCCCAGTTAAATCCACCCAGTTAGAAGCAGCTGATTGAATTCAGCCAGGCCCGACTACAGCAGGCCCAGCTCAATATAAACCTCTCATATTTTGGGCCTCATCATCAAATCCAAGTTGCCAGTGCAAACTTTCAACAAGGATATAATGCCACAATCAAAGAAAATTTGTATAGAAATCAGAAAAAATTGCTAGAAAGGACTACAAAACTGTTTCTAATTCTCTGGGACTCCAAATAGAAAACACAGTGTATTTTCTCTGGAGTAGCAGGACTGCCAAAATGACACCAAGGAATCAGTGTAATGTAAGACAGATCCAAAGAACTGCAAACTTCTATTAGATAGATAGATACTTTATTAATCCTCAAGGGGAAATTCACATACTCCAGCAGCAACATACTGATAAAAACAATATTAATTAAAGAGCAATAAAAGTGCAGTGCAAGTTAAAAAATGCAAAATGGAGAGTGCGAGGCTGGTATAATAGTCAATAATCTTGTATAGTGTTAACATTTACCCCCCCAGGTGGAATTGAAGAGTCGCATAGTGTGGGGAAAGAACGATCTCCTCAGTCTGTCAGTGGAGCAGGACAGTGACAGCGGTTCACCGACAAAAGCGCGATAGACATATGAGCCCTGACAAAACCACGACGGACAAATGAGCAGTGACAAACCCGCTAACTGGTTTTCAACAAATGCACGCAGACAAAATCACCATGACAAAATCGCAAGAGAGGCCAAGAGAGTGGGAAGCGTACGTGCGCATTATGTACACATTATGTGCTAGGTTATAACTGTTATAACTGCTGATGGCATGCCGCGAACAAATAACTCAGTCGAGGGTTGGCATAACGCGTCGTATACAAAGCAGTCAGGCAGCCAGCAAGTCTAAATACGCTCAACTATCAAGATGTCCTGCTGCAATTCTTCCTACATATGCAGGGTGTGATCTTAAGGACTATCTGCGTGCCGTGCTGATGGCATGCCGCGTCTGATAATATTGACTTCTAAAATAAACATTATTATATATGCTTTATACTAGTAATTCATATTTAATGAAACTTTCGTGATTTTGTCGGCGCGATTTTGACGCTGCGTTTTAATCAGCGCTATTTTGTCGGCGCTCATATGTCTATTGCGCAAATGTCGGGTCACAGTGACAGCAGTCTGTCGCTGAAGCTGCTTCTCTGTCTGTCTGTTCAATGGATGCAGTAGAATCTCCATGATTGACAGGAGCCTGCTCAGCGCCCGTCGCTCCGCCACAGATGTCAAACTGTCCAGCTCCATGCCTACAATAGAGCCTGCCTTCCTCACCAGTTTGTCCAGGCGTGAGGTGTCCCTCTTCTTTATGCTGCCTCCCCAGCACACCACCGCGTAGAAGAGGGTGCTCACCACAACTGTCTGATAGAACATCTACAGCATCTTATTTTAGATGTTGAAGGATGCCAGCCTTCTAAGGAAGTATAGTCGGCTCTGTCCTCTCTTGCACAGAGCATCAGTATTGGCAGTCCAATCTAATTTATCACTCAGCAGCAGTCCCAGGTATTTATAGGTCTGCACTCTCTGCACAAAGTCACCTCTAATGATCACAGGGTCTGTGAGGGGCCAGGGCCTCCTAAAATCCATCACCAGCTCTTTGGTTTTGCTGGTGTTCAGGTGTAATGGTTTGAGTTGCACCATTTAACAAAGTCCTTGATTAGGTTCCTATACTCCTCCTCCTGCCCACTCTTGATGCAGATAACGATAGCATTGTCGTCAGCAAACTTTTGCAAATGAAGGACTCCGAGTTGTATTGGAAGTCCGATGTATATAGGCTGAACAGGACCGGAGAAAGCACAGTCCCCTGTGGCACTCCTGTGCTGCTCACCACAATGTCAGACCTGCAGTTCCCGAGATGCACATACTGAGGTCTGTCTGTAAGATAGTCCACGATCCATGCCACCAAGTATGGATCTACAACCATCTCTGTCAGCTTGTCATTTAGGAGCCAAGGTTGGATGTTGTTGAAGGCACTAGAGAAGTCCAGAAACATAATTCTTACAGCACCACTGCCTCTGTCCAAGTGGGAGAGGGATCAGTGTAGCATATAGATGACGGCATTCTCCAATCCCACCTTCTCCTGGTATAGGAAACTGCAGAGGGTTGAGGACGTGGCGGACTTGTGGCCTCAGGTGGTGAAGCAGCAGCCGCTCCATGGTTTTCATTACATGTGACGTCAGGGCGACAGGCCTGAAGTCATTCAGCTCACCAGGACATGATACCTTTGGGACTGGGGTAATGCAAGATATTTTCCAAAGCCTCGGGACTCTCCCCTGTTCCAGGCTCAGGTTGAAGATGCGCTGTAGATGACTCCCCAGATCCAAAGCACAGGCCTTCAACATTTGTGGCGATACTCCATCTGGAACCACTGTTTTGCTGGCACAAAGCCTCCTCAGTTCTCCGCTTACCTGTGCTGCTGTAATTGTGGGTGGGGAGAAACTCTCTCCTATGCTGGTATCAGCAGAAGGATGGGTGGAGGGTGCAGTACTCTGAGGTGAGAGTGAGAATGGGTTAGGTTGTTCAAATCTGGTGAAAATGTTGTTCATCAGGTTTGCTCTCTCAATGTCTCCCTTGATGGAGGCACCCTGCTTTGAGCTGCAGCCAGTGATGATCTCCATCCCATCCCAGACTTATTTCATGCCGTTATTTTGCAACTTCTGCTCCAGCTTTCTCTTTTACTGCTCCTTCGCCGCCCTGAGTTGGACTTGAAGTTCCATCTGCACGCGCTTCAGCACATGCTGATCTCCACCTTTAAAAACCATTTTCTTCTGGTTCAGAAGGCCCTTGATGTCACTTGTAATCCATGGCTTGCAGTTAGCATAGCAACTGTTCAGAACTTCACAATCAGAAAAAACACTAGACAAAAATGGGCTTAACTAGAGGGTCACATGAGAGGTACCACTTCTAAAAAAGAAAAACAGGAATGCCCATCTCTCATTTTGCAGGAAGTGCTTGGATTCCCAAGCCTTCTGGCAACCCATTCTGTGGACAGATAAGAACAAAAGCAGGTGATGCGAGGTTTAATATATCCACTCTAAAGAAAACATGGCATTTCTCAGTAAGAACATCTTACCAACAGTAAAAGATGGTATTGTGATGGTGTGATGCTGCATCAGAGCATGAATAACGTGCCATAACTGAAAGAATCATGAATTCCACTTGGCATCAAAAACATCTCTCTGAGAATGGCTTGCCATCTGTCTGTGAGCTAAAAGCAAAGCATAGTTGGGTCAGGCAGCAAGACAATAATCCAAAAATACTTATGAATAGCTGAAAGGATGCAGAAGCAAAGTGTTTGGCTGAACTAATAAACCATAGTGAAACAAATTGAAACAATGAATACTATTTAGTCACACTGAATGTAAAGTATAAGCAGAAGTACCTGTTGTCAGGTGTTCTTTTTATTTATATTGTCATTGACCATTTGAAATAGGGAAACATTTTTACTAACACAATAACAGAACAAAGAATTCAAGTGCCTAAAGGGTTAATTACTTAACTTAAATGAACATATGGACAGTAAATGGTTAGGTAGATTAGTAGGTCAATGTGTATGGAGATGGATTTTTCTTTGAACCCTTGTGTGCCTATTGCTTTTTTTTGGTTAAGAGATTGAAAATTACTACACACTGATTGCAATTTAGAGTTTTTTGTCAAAGGGAGGTACATAGCAGGCATCTTTATAGTTGTCAGTGGTAAAGTGAATTTTTATTGAAAAAGGTACATTGTTGCAGTTGATGGCTCTGCAACAATTATATTGACTGTCACATATGCAACCCACTATCCATTGTTTCTGAGAACAGAAGAGATTCACAAGAGTACAGAGCACATGTCATAGTGCTTCATGCAGTACAAGCGTACTACTGGCATTTAGTATTGTTTTAGTAAAATTGGTCTTTTAATGTTTCTTTCATAAAAATGCTGTCTGCTATAGATCAGTTTGCTTATTATGTAAATGTGTTTCAGTAACTGAGACCATTTGTGCAGTCGCACCTTTGTTGCTTTATTCTTTTCAGAGGCATTCACAGTGGGATTCTTTTCACTCTAGGATGTCTCAGACAGTACCAACTTTATTACACCTCACTGAATCTGACAGGCCTTTTGTTCTTGCCAGCAAGCAGCATAGTGATAGTCGTCAATTTCTCATCTTACAGGTAAATATATTATGGAGGTTTTGTATTGTAGGGTGTATATGGGTCTTATTCAAAAGAGATATATAAACTGAAATTATTGTTGGTTTGCGTGTTCAATTGTGTATAGTTGTGTTGTTTCTTCAGCAGCGAAAATGATTTTTTTTCTATTACTTTGGAGAGCTTAAAAAAGCATATTACCATTTTAAAGAGTCGCATAAAGTTGCTGTGCATAGAAATCAGTCTAAAGATAAAGGATATCCTATACATCTTTTTCTGACATCTCTCCATACCTAGAATAATGTCTGGTAGATAACACAATAGCTGAGTTTATTATCAAAATAAAACATAAACAAGGAAGATAGAGTAGACAAAGTTCCTAAGAAAAAAAAAGTAAATAAATTGAACCCTAGCTGCTGTCACATACGTGCGCATGGGAGGCAGCTAAAGGGCTTGAGTAAGGGCAGTTCCGAGGCATACCGGGATGTGGCAGAGTGCACTGACTCTTTTTCTCCCTTTCCTGTAGACCACTCACGGGAGATTCCACCTGGCTCTTTTGACATCACTTCTGGGACCGAGCCTATGGAAGGAGACCTTGCCGACTCCGGCCCCTGTGATGTCACGTTCAGGCTCGAACCAATGGCTGAAGACCTTCATGAGCCCGACCCCTATGATCTCACTTCCTGTCTCCCCCTTTAAAAGCCTGCACCTTTTCCCTATTCCCTCAGTTCTGTTCTGGACTCGGTTTTATGCACATCAGTGCTGTATTCATTTTTGAGACTTTGCAGCTAGGAAATCAATTATATGGGTGGCTGCCCGAAACCTTTCCATGACTCTGTGCCGAGTTTCTGACATTGCATGTTTTGGCTACACAGGTGTGAAGCCATATCTGTTTAGTAGATATCTGTCCAATACCACAGCCCTCCCTACCAGTTATGAGTTCCTTCCTGATGAGCTTTACAACATCTATGCTCATTTTAACAAGGACAATAAGGAAATGCCAATTAAAATGGAGCCACCTCTCATTTAGCAACTTCTTACACTCTCCACCTTTGATGTGTGTGTTGAACATGAATGTGCTTAAGTCAGCACATGTGTCCCTCTCTGAGTGCTCTGGGCTTGTGCGAAGCAGCTAGCAGGTGTCCTCACTGATATTTTCAATATATTCCAGACCCATGCTGTTTTTCCAACTTGCCTCTAGACGACTACCATTCTGCCGATGACTAAGCAATCCACAGTAGTGGGCTTTAAGGACATTTGGTCAGTTGCTCTCACCTCCATCATTATGAAGTGCTTTTAAAAGTTAGTCCTCATTCATCTCAGAGCTTGCCTAACCTCCACATTGGATCCCAATCTGTTTACATATTGGTATTTCTATAGCAGTTCACACAGCTCTGACCCAACTGGACAATAGTGGCACCTATGTGAGGATGCTGTTTATTGACTTTAGTTCAGCATTTCATACTACCATCCTTTCCAAGCCATTCACAAAGCTCAGTGAGCATGGCTTTTAGATCTCCCTCTGTAATTGGATTATGAATTATCCATCTGACAGACCACAGTCTGCTAGGTTAGACAACCACACTTTTCCACCTTGACCCTGATCTGTAGTATCTTGTAGGGCTATGTGTTGAGCCCCCTACTCTATTGTTTTACTTATGACTCTGTGCTCATACAGTTAGGTCCATAAATATTTGGACAGAGACAACTTTTTTCTAAGTTTGGTTCTGTACATTACCACAATGAATTTTAAATGAAACAACTCAGGTGCAGTTGAAGTGCAGACTTTCAGCTTTAATTCAGTGGGGTGAACAAAACGATTGCATAAAAATGTGAGGCAACTAAAGCATTTTTTAAACACAATCCTTTCATTTCAGGGGCTCAAAAGTAATTGGACAATTCACTCAAAGGTTATTTCATGGGCAGGTGTGGGCAAGTCCGTTGTTATGTCATTATTAATTAAGCAGATAAAAGGCCTGAAGTTGATTTGAGGTGTGGGGCTTACATGTGGAAGATTTTGTTGTGAACAGACAACATGTGGTCAAAGGAGCTCTCCATGCAGGTGAAAAAAGCCATCTTTAAGCTGCGAAAACAGAAAAAACCCATCCGAGAAATTGCTACAATATTACGAGTGGCAAAATCTACAGCTTGGTACATCCTGAGAAAGAAAGCAAGCACTGGTGAACTCAGCAACACAAAAAGACCTGGACATCCACGGAAGACAACAGTGGTGGATGATCGCAGGATAATTTCCATGGAGAAGAGAAAGCGCTTCACAACAGGCCAACCAAGTGAACAACACTCACCAGGGGATAGGCGTATCGATATCCAAGTCTACCATAAAGAGAAGACTGCATGAAAGTAAATACAGAGGGTACACTGCAAGGTGCAAGCCACTCATAAGCCTCAAGAATAGAAAGGCTAGATTGGACTTTGCTAAGTAACATCTAAAAAAGCCAGCACAGTTCTGGAAAAACATTCTTTGGACAGATGAAACCAAGATCAACCTCTACCAGAATGATGGCAAGAAAAAAGTATGGAGAAGGCGTGGAACAGCTCATTATCCAAAGCATACCACATCATCTGTAAAACAAAGTGGAGGCAGTGTGATGGCTTGGGCGTGCATGGCTGCCAGTGGCACTGGGACACTAGTGTTTATTGATGATGTGACACAGGACAGAAGCAGCCGAATGAATTCTGAGGTGTTCAGAGACATACTGTCTGCTCAAATCCAGCTAAATGCAATCAAATTGATTGGACGGTGTTTCATGATACAGATGGACAATGACCCAAAACATACAGCCAAAGCAACCCAGGAGTTTATTAAAGCAAAGAAGTGGAAAATTCTTGAATGGCCAAGTCAGTCACCTGATCTTAACCCAATTGAGCATGCATTTGACTTGTTGAAGACTAAACTTCGGGCAGAAAGGCCCACAAACAAACAGCAACTGAAAGCCACTATAGTAAAGGCCTGGTAGAGCATTAAAAAGGAAGAAACCCAGCATCTGGTGATGTCCATGAGTTCAAGACTTCAGGCAGTCATTGGCAGCAAAGGGTTTTCAACCAAGTATTAGAAATGAACATTTTATTTCCAGTTATTTAATTTGTCCAATTACTTTTCAGCCCCTGAAATAAAGGGATTGTGTTAAAAAATACTTTGGTTGCCTCACATTTTTATGCAATCTTTTTGTTCAACCCACTGAATTAAAGCTGAAAGTCTGCACTTCAACTGCATCTGAGTTGTTTCATTTAAAATTCATTGTGGTAATGTACAGAACCAAAATTAGAAAAAAGTTGTCTCTGTCCAAATATTTATGGACCTAACTGTACATGCATTTAATAGAAGTATTGAGTTTGCCAATGACACCATGATAGTAAGATCATTAACAATGATGAGTCAGCCCAAGAGAAGAGGTCCAGCACCAAATGATGTGGTGTTCCAACTATAACCTTGTCTTGAGTATCATGAAGACCAAGGAGCTCATTGTGTACTACAGAACGTCCAAAGGCTGTCGGCACATCCCCATCTTCATCAATAGGTCTGCAATTTAGTGTTTTTCCAGCTTTAAGTTCCTGGGCATTCACATTTCTAAAGATCTTAGTAAAGGCAAAAATGTCTTGACTTTCATCTGATTCTAGTTATCTTCTACCACTACACCATCAAGAGTATTCTGACCAAATGTATTGTAGTTTGGTATGGTAACTGCATGCTGTCAGACTGGAAGTCTCCATATCTGGAGGTGAAAACTGGCTAACACATCATTGGTATTTTGTTAACTGCCATTGCGAACCTCCAGCGCAAACAGTACCTGCTATATTTTCACTAATCATTCTTTATTTGCTCTTTGACTTACTCTGTACAATCCTTCACAGCTGTGTACTGTATATATATATATAATGCAAAGTTGACTGACTCATGGACTCACTTATTCACTCATCAACAAAAACAGTACTTCCTGTTTAGTTAAAAAGCTAACCAAAGTGCAAAATACGGAGAGTGCCTATTGGGTCTGAGACCACCTAATTAACTATTTTTGAATGCCTAAAAGTCAAACTTGTCTGGTAGTCCCACAACAAAAATGTGGTGTCGCAAACCACATTATTATGAGTTATTTTGCATATTATTTCCTGCCCTGCTTATCTATACTGTCTGATATTATCCACTAACTGTTGTGGGCCTTAAAAAACTTGCATGTTTGTCACTCCCTAAAAAAAACTTGCATGTTTGTCACTCCCTATTTGGAGTCCTTCAGCAAATTGATTCTGGGGCTACCACTGCTATCACTACTAGACTTAATGCACTCCGAAAACACACTTGATGTGATTCTTCAGTACTCTAATTTGCATTCTGGGTGCTCTTCTGTCTGTTTGACTTGCTCCCGACTTTTCCACCTGCAATTTACACAATGGTCAATCATTTGTAGGCTAGACAATTGTCAACAATTAATGTTAATTTTTTCTTGGATTTCTTCCTCCTATCATATGCTATTTACACAGACCCACAACCAAATATCCCATGCTCCTAAACTATAAATTTTAAGTTATCCAGCAAGCTAAACACCTTCATGCAATAACTCTTGGAACCACAAAGTTATGTTGAGAATTTTTCACATAAATGGACTGAAATTGTAAATACACATATAAACAAGTACTAATAAGTACTTGTATAAATGTCATGTATAAACATAAGTACAATACAATACAATAAAATTTATTTTTGTATAGCCCAAAACCACACAAGAAGTGCTGCAATAGGCTTTAACAGGCCCTGCCTCTTGATCAAGTGACTGTGAGATACGAAGAAGGTAGATTAACCAGCGTTTGTGTGTGAGCTTCTATCCCTCCAGATCAGAGAATTTCCAGTTCCATTGTCTCAAAACACCACTCACATCTATAGTTATTCCCAGTTTCAGATAAAAAGTAACCGTGTCAGACCTGGGGTGGGGGGTGGGTGTTGTATCGTGATTGTGACTGAGAGAACAAAAGTGAAGAAAAAAAAAGACAACTTTTATAAGTACTATAAATTTACAGCGGCTGTTACAGACACAAATCAAATGTATTTTTTATTGTATAATCTATACTAATAAAAGGCAAAGCCCTCACTAACTGACTTACTGACTCACTGATCACTAATTCTCCAACTTCCCATGTAGGTAGAAGGCTGAAATTTGGCAGGCTCATTCCTTACAGCTTACTTACAAAAGGTAAACAGGTTTCATTTTGAAATTCTACGTGTAACGGTCATAACTGAATCCTACTTACATACATATATACGGCCATAGCCTGCAGCTCGGTCGCCGTGTGAGGCGGAGTTGAGTCACTCATCACCATGCCTCCCACGACGTTTGTCATGCCTAAGACGAATACGATTTTCGAGAGATACAAGTTTAGTGAGATGACGCAAGGTATAAACGAGACTTTTGATCACTTTGTAACGGAGTTAAAATTGCTGGTGAAGGACTGTGGTAAATTGAACCACTTCACTAAAGTTTGCAGGACTGAGAAAGGTAAACCCTTGCATGCAGTGTGTGATGTCTCAGATGAAGAGGAAGACGAGCTGTTTATTGATGGAGTAAGAAAGGAACAACCCTCTGAATCTGAACAAGCCTTTGTAGACATATCAATAGGAAAGCAAGGTGTAAAGCTTAAGTTTAAATTAAGTTCATAGACACGCTGCTGCTAAATATTCACAGGCAAATCCACAACTTAATACCGGGAATGCCTGTTAAACATCTTAGATTAACGAGTACCGATTTGGGTAGTGAACACTTTGATGAATGAAACCTGTTATCTTTACAACGGTTGACAAACATGAAATATAAATTAAACACACCACATCTTCCAAATACGAACCTGATTGAAAGAAATAGATAGATAGATAGATAGATAGATAGATAGATAGATAGATAGATAGATAGATAGATAGATAGATAGATACTTCATTAATCCCAAGGGGAAATTCACAATAATGATAATCAAATCCTTGATGACAGCAACACTCATAACAGTCACAAAACAATTACATTAACAATCATGTTACATTATTTTTAAAATGTTTCTTTTTCATAACTTCTTTAACACAACACTTCTCCACTGCGAAGCGTGGGTATTTTGCTAGCATTAACAATAAGAGTAGCTCACTACTCAAAATGGTAAATTTGCAGTGAAGCTGGTTTCGAACTCACAACCTCAAGATTATAAGTTGGCAGTTCTAACCACAATACCATGGAAGCTATTGTATTGTATTTGCACCTTTTGTGAAAGTGTTTATTTGATACTTGGCCATCAGCCTTCACATATTATATAGCTCATGTTTACATTTTGTTATTTATTACTAAAACATGAAAAACGTTTCTGTTTTAACGATGTGTTTACATGGATTGTTGTAGACACAAGACACACATTAAGTTATTTCCCTTTACAATTCTGGGTAGCTCACTCCCAGATAATCAATCAAGACAGGAACTGGGGGAACTTCTTGCCAGGTCTGAGGTGGAAGGGGGGGAAGGTATAGCAGGCTGCTTGCTGCTTGAGCTTATCAACACATTTAGAAGACAAAAGACGTTGATGGAGAGGTGAGAAGGGATTTAAGATGGGCTGGATTTACAAGTTTTTTCGTAGGCTCTGGTAATTCTAGTGTTATGGCTTTATTGTGTAACGACCCGGCAGCAAGCGCTGGAGTGACGCCTCATGGGTAATTTATGTAAATAGTTTGTGGGGAATTTATGGGTAATTTATGTAAAAGTTTATTGTTGTGTCAAAATTAACTAAGTACGTTGTAAGAGCCAATCTTAGAAAGTTAAAGTTTTGAGTTAAACTCACATTGATGTTTGCTTAATTTGAATAGAATATTAATGTCTTTCATAGTCATAGCTTATGGTATAGTCTTTTCCCCCTATAAGTTAGCAAGAGATAGAACCTTCTTACTATAACTGAATAACAGTGTGATAATAAGCTCAGTTTGTTTGGAACAAGTCCCAGTAAAGAAGGACTTGAAAGACCCATTTAAGCTTAGAAATGGGATAAGCATACAGTTTTCTGACCGTTTTGAAATGGTTCAGAAATGTTAAGTGAGAAGTAACGATTTGTGATGTAACAAGATTAAGCTTAGAATTGAACTTTTCTTAACATTAATCTTTTCTTTTGTGTGAACTGTTTTACTTTAAAACTTAACTAAACTTACAAAAAACCAAGATATTTTGTCTGTGGAATCATTTCTACGCGTCAGGCTTTTGTTGAATCCCACTTTTTTTGAGTTGAAGCTACAGAACTGGTAATTTTGGGAAAACGCAGCTACAAATTCGTCAGAAAACTTGCTATCTAAGGCCTGAACTGGAATCTCCAATCGAGAACAGAAGACACTTCTGCTACAGAACTCGTCAACGAAGGAAAAGAACTGAATCATTCAGAAGGTACTGTGATATTATCTACTATCTTCGCATGATCATTAATGAAAGCAAGGTCGCCGTACCTTAAGAAGATTTGAGAGACTGTGATATTGTTAAATGACGTCTTGGAAAAGACATTTTGGATGATTGGATGTGCCTTTGCTTGAGTCATTGGAACCTTGTTTCAAGAAAGTAATCTGCCTTGTTGGAACGTCCCTATTGTGACGAAACTGCTGTCAGGAAACGTCCTGTCATTTTATTGAACAGTTGTCATGGCGATGTCTAAACAGAGCTCAAGTGAGATCGGCAGTGATCTGAGTTCAGACTCAAGTCAGAAAATATAATTAGAGATCTTAAAGATCACATAAGTCAGAGAGAAGATAAGCTTCATGTGTTCATAGCTGAGATCGAAAGTCTTAAAACATTCCAGAAAACCGCTGATGGTGGCAAAAGATTTGAAGATTTTCGTTCGACACACAGAGAGCTAGAAGAACTACATGAAAAGCTACTTTGTATATTAAATAAGGAGGGCGATTCAGAAACAGAAAGCGACATTACGAACGCTTTAAGAAATGGAATGAATTCACTGTCGCTACTACGCTTGGTTAGAAGATGCAAATAGACTGTTAGCACATAAAGTTGATGAACAGCTAGTAAATCAGTTCGAAGAGATGCAATTTCAAGAACGGGTTCGTTTAAAGCCAAAAAAACGAAAGACGTCACCTCAATTAAAACATACTCTTGATGTTAGACTTGACTCTTTAGCTCAGAAAGCCACATCATCACCTTCTACGTCAGTGCTGATTGAACAATCGACACTTGATAGAATCCTACAAAGGTTAGATGAACTAGAGTCTGAAAGGCAAATACGGTCACTAACTACCTCGGCACAGCCTCAATTGTACGGACACGGTCTTATGGATTTCTTAGCGCAGAAACAAGCTGAATGTAGTAAGGCAATTACGAAATGGCCAAATCGTTAACTGATCAAAGACAACGCCTGCTCCAGCACCCCCAGCTCCGCGTGGTGAAGTACCTCACAGGCAGGTCCCTTTATTTTCAGGAGACCCATTAGCTTATGCAGATTTTATCAGAGCCTTTGATAATGCTATTGGGGATGTGCTACAAAATCCTCAAGATAAATTAGATTATTTAATCCAATTCACAAGAGGTCCTGCTCAGGATTTAGTTAAAGGCTGTGTCGACTGCCATCGAGTCTGGGTTATGAAAAGGCCAGAAAGCAACTTGAAATTTATTTTGGTGATGAAGTATTCATAGCTGATGCATACATGGAAAAGGCATTGAAATGGCCTCAAATAAAGCAAAATGATAGCAGCTCTGAGAGAATATGCATCCTTTCTTGATAGTTGCAAAGACGCAATGACAAGTGCAGGAAGTCAGATACATTCAGTAACAACCCAAATATTCGTATAATAATCTCTAAGCTCCCATACACTTTACGAGACAAGTGGAGAAGCTGGGCTTTTGAATTTAAAGAAAAGGAAAGTAGAAGGGCAGGCATTGATGAATTGATTATCTTTCTACATCGCCAGGTGAGGATGATGATGGATCCCTTTTATGGAGATGTTACACAAGGTAACATGGAGAAAAAGGAAAAAACTGACAAAAGTAGGTCTCCTCAGAAGTACGGACAGAGATCAGGAAGTATTTTCACCACCAATATTTCTGATGTAGCCGAAAAGGAGACTCAAGAAAGCTTTGTCAAAAATATTGTTAATGATACATGTGCATTTTGCAGTAACCAGCATATTCTCGAATGTAAAAAATCAAAGAATTGCCACATAAAGAAAGAATAGACTTTTAAAATCTAAAGGTTTATGTTTTCGCTGTCTCAAACAGGGTCATCTAAGTAAGAATTGTAAAGAGAGAATGAAATGTCAGACATGTTCTTTACAGCACCCAGATATCCTGCACATTCAAAGGAACAGTGGAGCAGTATTTAAAGCTACGGCCAGTGTGGCAACATCTACTGAAACGGAAACCGAGACTGGAACTTGTATCTTTATAGGGGCTGGAGAAGAATGCACTACAAGTAGTTCCTGTTAAGGTAAAATCCAAAAAAGTGAAAGGTATGTAGAAACATACGCCTTTATAGACCTCGGCAGTACAGTAACAATTTGTACTGAAAGGCTCCAGAGACAACTGAGCCTTCAAGGGAAAAGGACGCAAGTATTCCTCAAAACTATGAGTAATTATGATGATGATTCAAAATGCTAACCCAATGTTCTGTTTTATCAGATTTACAAGTCTGTGGTCTCAATGATGTTGAATATATTGATTTGCCAAAGGTCTTCACACAGGTCTCCATTCCAGTGAACAGAGAAAGCATTCCACTACAAGAAGATCTCGATAAGTGGGCATATCTTAAAGAGGTACGTCTATCTCGTATTGACTCTGAAGTTGATCTTTTAATAGGAATCAACTATCCAGAAATCTTCAAGCAGTCACGAATCATACCTAGCCAAGGAGGTGGACCTCATGCTATGAAGACTGCACTTGGATGGGTAGTTGGTGGACCATACAAAGAGAAGACGACCTCAAAACAAAGTGGTAAGATGCCTAAACATTCAATCAATCGTGTCTCAATAACAGAGATTGAAGATATGTTGCTGCAACAGTATAACACAGATTTTCCAGAGCGCAATTGTGAAGAAAAGGAGGAAATGTCACAGGAAGACATCAAGTTCATGCGCATAGCTTCAGAATCTGCAAGACTGGTAGGTGGCCACTATTGTTTAAATTTGCCTTTGAAGGATGAATCACTTAAAATGCCGAATAACCGCTGCATTGCTGAACAGCGTGCTATTGGACTCAAAAGAAAATTGAGCAAAATTCAGGTTTCCACAAAGACTATAAAGCCTTCATGAAAGATATTATAGACAATGGCTATGCTGTTAAAGTACCCAAAAAAAGCCTGAATTGCAATGAAGGCAGAGTGTGGTACATTCCACATCACGGTGTGTATCATCCAAAGAAAAATAAGATTCGAGTAGTCTTTGACTGCACTGCCACCTATCAGGGGATTTCACTTAATGAACAATTACTAAAAGGCCCTGACCTAACTAACACACTCATTGGCGTCCTTACAAGATTCAGAAAGGAGCCAGTAGCCTTAATGGCAGACATTAAGTCAATGTTCTACCAAGTTAAGATACCAGACAAAGACACAGATCTTTTACGTTTTCTATGGTGGCCTGAAGGTAATCTAAGTAAAGACCTAGAAGAATTCAAAATGACAGTACATCTTTTGGTGCTACTTCTTCACCCAGTTGTGCTTCTTATGCTTTATGTAGAACAGCCGAAGATGCCAGAGATACATTTCCTGAGGAAGCTGTTAACACCGTTCTCAACAACTTCTACGTGGATGACTGTTTAAGGTCAGTGACACAGAAGAACAAGCAATAAAGCTGGCAAAGGACCTCCAAGCTCTATGCCTCAAAGGGGGATTCCATTTGACTAAGTGGGTGAGTAACAACAGAGCAGTTTTATTGTCCATACCTGAAGAAGACAGAGCTCATGAACAAAAGGACTTAGATTTGAGCCACAGTCTCCTTCCCACAGAGCGTGCCCTGGGCATCCAGTGGTGCACAGAAACTGACAGTTTCAAATTTCAGATTAAGTTGCAAAACAAGCCCGCTACAAGGCGTGGTATCCTGTCTGTTGTTAGCTCAGTTTATGATCCACTTGGTTTCTAGCACCTGCTTACTGCCAGCAAAGCTTATTCTAAGAGACTTATGTAAAGAGAAATGGGTGGGATGAAGAAGTAGAAGTCAAACACATTCAGAAATGGAAAAAATGGATGGATGATTTGAAGTTACTTACAGACTATAAAGTGAACAGATGCTTCAAACCTACTGGGTTTGGAACCATAAAGACAGCACAAATGCACCATTTTGCAGATGCTAGTGAAGATGGATATGGCACTGTCACTACCTTGTTTTAACAAATGAAGAGGGCAAAAGGCATTGTTCATTCCTGATGGGCAAGTCAAGAGTTGCACCATTGAAACAGGTCACAATTCCAAGAATGGAGCTGACAGCAGCTGTTGTGGCAGTTAAAATGGACAAAATGCTTAAAGGTGAGCTTCAAATGCCCTTACGAGAATCTACATTTTGGACTGACAGCACCACGGTGCTAAAATACATCTCAAATGAAAGCACTAGATTCAAGACCTTTGTTGCAAACAGAATCTCCGTGATCAGAGATCATTCACAACCTTCACAGTGGAGGTATGTCACATCTGTCCTTAATCCGCTGATCAAGCTCTAGAGGGCTGAGCATAGAAAACTTTCTCAAGAACACCACATGGTCACATGGTCCAAGTTTCTTATTGAAGTCAGAATGTGAGTGGCCAAAAGACCAGATCAACTGAATGATTCATTTTTGAAGATGATCCAGAAACTAAAATTTGTGTAGTTAACATGACAAGAGTAGAGGAGGTGACCGAACCCATCAACAAACTAATCACTTACTTTTCAGATTGGCATCGCTTGAAGAAAGCAGTAGCTTGGTTTCTCAAGTTTAAAGACTTATTGCTGCACTTAAGAAATGAAAGAAAAACATTTCAACTAGAAGCCAGTCAGATTAAAGGTAATCCAAAAGAACAAGAATCACTAATCACAAAACACATGAAAAATATAAACGACTTTAAAACCAAGTACAATTTCTTTAGATGACTTAGTTAAAGCTGAAACAGAGCTTATCCGTCTAAGTCAACAGCAAGAATTTCCAGAAGAATTAAAAGCTCTAAAGAAAAGACTTGTGTTAAAAGAACAGTCAAATCTATAAACTCGACCCGATCATACAAGATGGAATATTAAGAGTTGGAGGAAGACTCTGTAAAGCTGCAATGCCCGAAGAAGCTAAACATCCTGCAATTTACACAAGCATTCACATGTTGCTTCTCTCATATTGCAGCACATTCATAAACGCATCGGACATTGTGGCGCAACTACGTGCTCGCACAATTACGCCAGAAATACTGGATACCTCAAGCAAATTCAGCTATCAGAAAAATAATTTCAAAGTGCACAACATGCAGAAGATACAATGCGAAAGCAGGTGAGCAAAAAATGGCAGATTTGCCAGAAGATCGCCTAGCATCAAACCAACCACCGTTCACTAATGTTGGAGTTGATTATTTTGGTCCCTTCCAAGTCAAAAGAGGAAGAAGTCTTGTCAAGAGGTACGGAGTAATCTTCACATGTCTAACAACCAGAGCGCACATAGAGATTGCACATAGCTTAGACACTGATTCTTGTATCCAAGCCATACTCCGATTTACAGATAGAAGAGGACAAGTTAAAATCATGCGCTCAGACAATGGAACAAATTTTGTTGGAGCAGAAAGAGAACTACGAGAAGCTATTAAAAACTGGAACACAAAAAAATCAGTGACGCTATGATGCAAGAACAAATCAAATGGATTTTTAATCCACCATCAGCCTCTCACCAAGGTGGAGTGTGGGAAAGACAAATCAGAAGCATAAGAAAGATTTTAAATTCAACACTAAACCAACAAACACTTGATGATGAAAACCTTCCTACAATGATGTGTAGAGTGGAATCAATACTCAATAACAGACCCCTTACGAAGACATCAGATGACCCAAATGATTTGGAACCACTCACACCCAATCACTTGTTATTATTGAAGACAAAACCTGAAATACCACCTAAACTCATTTCAGAAAATGAACCATACCCAAGAAGACGCTGGAAACAAATTCAATACATGGCGATTTGTTTTGGAAAAGATGGACAAAAGAGTATTTGCCAATACTTCAAAACGTCAAAAGTGGCTTGCACCAAGAAGAAATTTTGAACCAGGGGACGTTGTTCTAATTGTAGATAAAGCTACACCTCGCAATTCCTGGGTAATGGGTCGAGTCATCAAGACAATGCCAGATGCCAAAGGTGCAGTCAGAAGAGTTTGTGTGCAGACCAAAACCAGCACACTGGACAGACCCGTGAATAAACTGTGCCTACTTCAAGAAACAGCCAATGTTTGAAATATGAAATTTAAAATGTTTGTTTGCAGTGTTATTGCTAATGATTTGAGCGAATAGTTAATATAAAAGTAATTGGCTCATATTGAAGTAAAGTAAAGTAATTGTCTCAGCTCCTGCATAGCCAATTAGGGGCGGAAATGTAAGAGCCAATCTTAGAAAGTTAAAGTTTTGAGTTAAACTCATATTGATGTTTGCTTAATTTGAATAGAATATTAATGTCTTTCATAGTCATAGCTTATGGTATAGTCTTTTCCCCCTATAGTTAACAAGAGATAGAACCTTCTTACTATAACTGAATAACAGTGTGATAATAAGCTCAGTTTGTTTGGAACAAGTCCCAGTAAAGAAGGACTTGAAAGACCCATTTAAGCTTAGAAATGGGATAAGCATACAGTTTTCTGACCGTTTTGAAATGGTTCAGAAATGTTAAGTAAGTAACGATTTGTGATGTAACAAGATTAAGCTTAGAATTGAACTTTTCTTAACATTAATTTTTTCTTTTTGTGTGAACTGTTTTACTTCAAAACTTAACTAAACTTTCAAAAACCAAGATATTTTGTCTGTGGAATCATTTCTACGCTGCGTCAGGCTTTTGTTGAATCCCATTTTTTGAGTTGAAGCTGCAGAACTGGTAATTTTGGGAAAACGCAGCTACGTACGTAATTGTCTTTCCTGTTGTAAGTGTTGTATGTGTTTGTGCTCAACCGGTGGGGTGGGTTGGGTTATCGCCGTCTGGGGTTGTGTAAATGTAAATAGTCACCGTCAATGAGAAAGATGGCTCTGTAAATGACCTTGACCATGGCTATTCAATGAGTTTTAAGCTTTGTTTTACTGGCTATCTGTTAATAAAAAGATACAACAGGACAGAGCTGTATCATTGCTAAGATTCTATCTAAGCAATTATTGCCGAGACACTCGGAGTCGTGCGGTGTATGGGACACGAGTGCTCATTATCTAAAGAGCTGGGTGCAGCTGCGTGCATAACGCTGGCAATCCGCTAGCCGACAGCTTGGGAGAGGTGCACGGCAGAGTTCGGCTCTAAAATCTTTAAAGACTCCACCACGGGTCGCTACAATATGTTAAAAGGAGGATTTTGAAATCTGCCCTAAACTTAACCGGGAGCCAGTGTAAGGATTTAAGAACTGGAGTTATGTGTTCGTATTTTCTTGTTCTTGTAATAATTCTTGAAGCAGCATTTTGGATTAACTGAAGGCTGTATAAAGAACAATTTGAACATCCAGTGAACACCGCATTGCAGTAGTCAATCCTACTAGAAATAAATGCATGAATTAATTTATTAGAATCTGTTTATTTAGAAAGCGCCTTAATTTCCCAGCATTTTTAAGATGGAAGAAACATGATTTGGACAACTTTGTAACGTGCACTTTAAATGATGTCCTAGAGTCAAAGGTACTGTAACACCTAGATTGCGGGCTGATTCAGTAAAATTAATGCTGATTCCAACTGAGTTAACTGATGAAAAAATATTGTTGTGATCAGCATCAGTCCTTCCAAAAATTAACATCTCTGTTTTATCGGTGTTTAAAGATAGGTAGTTCTCATCCATCCACTCCTTTAATTCACTAACACAACTAATTAAAGACAACATTGGAGAAACTTCATTTAAGGTAAAAGTACAGCAGCATTTTATAACTAAGAGCTTAACAGCCAAAAGCATTAATTTTACATTTATTTTAACATTCCCTGACCAAAAGTTGCTTGAATAAAAAGCATGTACTGTAAATAGAAAATGAAGATAACTTACAGGGAAAGCCTTCACAAGGGTTAACTAAGGAGAATGGTGAAGGATTGCTTGAAAACACACCAGGCTTACTGCAGCTGCACTCACTTCCTACTTCCTGTCACAGTGACTTCCTGATTCCTACAGCAGAAGCAGCAGCAGCAGCAGCATTTGGTTTTTTATGTTAAAAAAGTTTGCCAGTTAGAACATAACTGGCAATGCCAGAACAACATATGTGGGGCATATCTTTACAAAACAGTATTATATTTCTCATCATAATATTTTATTAATAAACTGAAGATGGCAATTTGTTGTCTACATTTGAGTTATACACAGCTGAAAAAATTAAGGTAGCACTTAATCTATACAGTCTAACACTAAGTATGAATGAGAATACTTTTGTGAACAATGTGAAAACGCTAGTGTGGTCAAATATTGTTCTTGTTTAAAAACAACATTTTAAAATGAAAATGTAATATTATGGATGTAGCCTAAATCTGCAGCATGATGGATACAAATGAAATTTAGTAAACAGAATAATGTCTAACAGAATAGAGTCAGCCTTCTTTCTGATTTGTTAGTGATACACAGCATTGAGAAAGAACTGCTATAAACAAATAATTTAACAACTGATTTTGACAATGTTGTTTAGACAAATTGTTCTTAGCGCTGCGGTTACCAAACTAATATAAGGTATAAAACTAATGTGACAATAGATTCAATAAAAAACTTGCAAAAAGCATTCTTTTAATATACAGCAGATAAAAATGAAATAACTGAGTTTTCTTAGAAAGAATGACAATTGTTACATATTTGGTCTGTATTAGGATCAAATGTCATCCTGTTATCAATGATAATAATATGTACATAATAATATATTTGTTGTGCCCCACGTGCTGTTAACCATTACTGTTATTTGTTGAACTGTGCTCACCCTTTGTCTTGTCATTTATTAACACACCTGTCAGTCACGTTCCACACTCACAGTGGTGTTATAAATGTCTGTGAAACTCATGTACAACACGTAAGTCCCATAATAAACATCTAAATACAATACACCCAATGTGTTTCACATAGGCACCCTTTATCTCTTGCTTCAGTCATGTCTAAAATGCATCTTTAGGGTATATAAACCCCTGGGTCTGGTTAGTTGTGATATGCAGAAATTTGAACCTCCATTTTTGTGCTTCTCTTTGTCATGAAATGACTGTGGAAATCACTTGCCTTGTTAATGTCTTTTAAAGCTTTATTGTTCAATGTATACTGTCTACTATGTATTGCTTTGTAAATCATTATTTATTGTCTTTGGTTGTACACCTGTAAATACCTGCATGTTTGTATATATTTCAGATTACAATGAGGTACGTCCAGTAAAAGCCTTCAAGAAAGCCCACCCTTGTTGTTTTTATATGGATGTGCTTAGTTGTTTAAACTATTTGCGGCTGCACTGCACAAACGGCACAGAGTGAAGCAGAAAAATATTCTTGGTCTTAGAGATACTTTGTTGTAAAAAGGACCAATCACATCATTGTACAAACTCAATAGCAACAGGCCCATGCTCTGCTTATCTTGTAACAGACTCAATGTCAGAGTCATCCAAAAATTTCAAGATATGTCTGCCCTTATGTGAACTCCTGCTATTTGTATATAAAATAAACAGAAGAAGAGACAGGCAAAAGTCTTGGGATGATTTGGTAGATGAGATGAGGTTTTCAATAACAACAGCCATCGACTGAGTTTTTGTGTACCATAAGTTAAAAAAAAGCCTAGAATCCAGCCCATCAAAATGGGGCCCAAAAATAATTCATTGACCTGTTTCCAAACAAAAATATGGGGCGGGCATGTATTAAAACCAGACAAGATAATGATGATCATTGAACCACAGTTGTTTTGTTGCTGCTTATTGCCTACTGTTTTTGGCTGTTAACTTTGCTTTTTGTAATAAAATATAATAGATAGATAGATAGATAGATAGATAGATAGATAGATAGATAGATAGATAGATAGATAGATAGATAGATAGATAGATAGATAGATAGATAGATAGATAGATAGATAGATAGATAGATAGATAGATAGATAGATTATTAATCAGATGGGGAAATTCACATAATCCAGCAGCAGCATACTGATACGAAAAACAATATTAAATTAAAGAGTAATAAAAATGCAGGTGAAAACAGACAATAACTTTGAATAATGTTAACGTTTACCCCCCCGGGTGGAACTGAAGAATCGCATAGTGTGGGGGAGGAACGATCTGTCTGTCAGTGGAGCAGGACAGTGACAGCAGTCTCTCACTGAAGCTGCTCCTCTGCCTGGAGATGACACTGTTCAGTGGATGTAGTAGATACTCCATGATTGACAGGAGCCTGCTTAGCGCCCATTGCTCTGCCACGGATGTCAACCTGTCCAGTTCTGTGCCTACAATAGAGCCTGCCTTCCTCACCAGTTTGTCCAGGCGTGAGACATCCTTCTTCTTTATGCTGCCTCCCCAGCACACCACCACGTAGAAGAGAGCATTCGCCACAACCGTCTGGTAGAACATCTGCAGCATCTTATTGCAGATGTTGAAGGATGCCAACCTTCTAAGGAAGTATAGTCAGCTCTGACCTTTCTTACAAAGAGCATCAGTATTGGCAGTCCAGTCCAATTTATCATCTAGCTGCACTCCCAGGTATTTATAGTTCTATATCCTCTAAACACAATCTCCTCTAATGATCACGGAGTCCATGAGGGGCCTAGGCCTCCTAAAATCCACCACCAGTTCCTTGGTCTTGCTGGTGTTCAGGTGTAAGTGGTTTGAGTCGCACCATTTAACAAAGTCCTTGATTAGTTTCCTATACTCTTCCTCCTGCCCACTCCTGATGCTGCCCACAATAGCAGTGTCGGCAGCGAACTTTTCCACATGACAGGACTCTGAGTTGTATTGGAAGTCTGATGTATATAGGCTGAACAGGATCGGAGAAAGTACAGTCCCCTGCAGTGCTCCTGTGTTGTTGACCACAATGTCAGACCTGCAGTTCCCAAGACACACATACTGAGGTGTGTCTGTAAGATAGTCCACGATCCATGCCACCAGGTGTGAATCTACTCCCATCTCTGTCAGCTTGTCCCTAAGGAGCAGAGGTTGAATGGTGTTGAAGGCGCTAAAGAAGTCCAAAAACAAGTCCAGCCAGTGATAATCTTTATCCCACATTTTCTTCATGCTGTTATTCTGCAAATTCTGCTCTAGCTTGCTCCTGTACTGCTCCTTTGCCGTTCCTTCTGCACGCGCTTAAGCTCATGCTGATCACCGCCTTTAAAAACCCTTTTCTTCTGGTTCAAAAGGCCCTTGATGTCACTTGTAATCCATGGCTTGTTGTTAGCATAGCAGCGTACTGTTCTTACTGGAACTACAATGTCCATACAGAAGTTAATGTAATCAGTAATGCAGTCAACAACCTCCTCATTGTTTTCACTATGTGATCCCTGCAGGATATCCCAGTCCATAGTTCCAAAGCAGTCTCTCAGAGCCTGCTCTGCCTCAGGGGACCACTTCCTGAATGAGCATGTGGTTGTAGGTAGCTCCCTCACTCTTGGTTTGTAGTGAGGCTGAAGCAGAACCAGGTTATGATCTGCTTTCCCAAGAGCAGGCAGCAAGGTGGTGCTGTATGCGTCTTTAACATTTGCATACAGTAGGTCGATAGTCCTATTTCCCAGGGTGTTACACATACTGGCAGAAGGCAGGTAATGTTTTGTCCAGCGTTACAAGGTTAAAGTCTCCAGTGATTAGAACAAGCGCCTCAGGGTGCTGTATTTGTAACTCAGCAACCGTGGAATGGATGACGTCACTCGCTATCTTTGCATTCGTTTGAGGGGGGATGTAAACAATAACAACAATCATGTGTCCAAACTCTCTGTTACGTTCTGTTGCAAGCAGCTCTAAAGCCACCAAGCTATATTCCAGTACATTATGCAGATTGGTAGAGTTCTAGATAAACTTGAGATTTGTTTAATAGCTCTCTCTTATTCAACTTCTCAAAGGATTCCATTATATGAGAGTTTAAGGCAACCAGTCTGAAGTAATTCAGGATTATGGCTGTGAAATTTTGGATGTTGCAATAACAGTTTGACAGGGTTTAAGGAAATTCAGAGATATCTGAAATATGGTATGGAATATTGCACAGAGCAAAGCAGACATCCACTTATTCTTTCTGTTCTGGAGCATTTTTTGATTTTAGTTAGATTAGTTTAGTTTAGAAGGACTTTTATTGACATAATTTTGTTTAAAGTTGGGCCAACCCCTATATCCAGTTCAGAGTCTGGTCTTCTGCTAAACAATTCCAAGGCAAGTTCCAGTGTCCCAATCCTTAAATAGAACTTATTGAAGTTTTGAGCTACCAGCTAAACACTACCAGTTTCACACAGTTATTCCTTTTATTCATCCTGTTCCACAATGAAAGTAGGTCATCTGTCCACAGATCATTGTCATTCTGTCCTTATACAAGGAGAGTTCCAAATGTCCATTTGCCTTAACAGAAATAAAAGTGTTAATCCTAAAATATGTTTCCTCAGAAGCCTTATTCTTTCTCTACTTGTCCACATATCACACCACCAACCTTTGGATCTAAATTTCAAAACACCCCTGAAAATCATATTTTTTCAGCTTTGGCAGCTCTTCATTCATTGCCTTGATCACATCTTCCCGATGATTGTTGCATTTTCCATGCACGTTGGCCTTGATTTTGGGGAACGCCAGAAATCTCAAGGGGCTAGGTCAAGTGAGTAGGCAAGTGATTTTCAAAAGGTTTTGATCCCAGAGGAACCAATGAAGAGGATGGCCTTGGTGGCTTGATGAGCTACAGCATTGTCATGATGAAGAAACCAGTCACTCAAGTTGCATTCGGGGTGACTTCGTTTAAGATTCTGGAAAACTTCAGCCAAACATTTCTTTGTGTAGACATCGGAATCCAGGCAAACCACATCTGGACAATTCTTTGAATCAGTGTTTGGTTGGCAAGATGAGAAATACACTCATGGGCATGCAATACATTCACGTCTACCTTCATTTCTTGTCTCCATGATGACCCACAAACCTGAAAAATTCAGGACATTTTTTTGAATAGTTGAATAAGATTCCCTGAAATAATCAATTATAGGAAACAAATTTAAAAGTCCATGTGAACGGACTTTTGGATCTTCCCTCGTACTTCAGCTTTGCCTGGATAATCTTAAATCTGACATTTTTTGTTCACTTATAGTTCATGGTTGAAATTCTTTGTTTCTTTACACAGACACTCTATTCTATGCACACTTTGAAATGTTTAACTACTGCCTTTTCTCTTCCTAAGACTATTTTACATGTAGCAATGAGGTGCACACAATTTTTATAAACCCAGTGCAAGAATTGTGTTGGAACGAGTTGAGAATGTGACATCCAGATAAAAATGATTCAGTGTTTTGTTTGGTGAACACTGGCTAAAATAACCAAAAATAAAATTTTGGGGGTCAGGAAGCAGTAATTGAAGTCTCTTTAACACCAGGAAATATTGTCAACTGCTTCACTTGCCACCTTCTTCAGGTGAAAATAGACTATTATCATGAAGATCCATAGAAAGAAATGAGACACAATCAATCAAAAAAATGACAGAGGTTACACATCCTTACTGTACAGTTTTTCTTTAATGTTCACCGTTCAACATCATTGTTTATTGAAATACATAAAGGCAAAACACCCATCTGTCACTGTTTGACTTATTGTTGACATGTAAATCTCAATCCAAACAAACAGGTGCACCATCTTCATTATTAGTTATCAGATCTTCTTTATAATTATTTCCAGCTAGCCAAAATTCTGTAAATCCCATAAGAAATGCATCTGTGTAACAGGTCTGAACCTACACAAACACTTGAAGTTAAATTATTGTAATTATTATTAATTATTTATTCATTTGGCTGATGCCTTTATCCAAAGCAACTAACAACATTTGAGATACAATTGGCTACATTTCCTTTGTTTTTTGCCACAGAAAGGCAGGTAGGTAAGTGATTTGCTCATGGTCACACAGTGTCAGTAACAGGTTTTGAACCCACAACCTCCGGATAATTGCAGCTCTTTTCTGATTACATGAGTAGAACAGCAAGTTACTGAATTAAAAATAGTGGTCACATCCACTGAGAAATCAGGCGATAATATGATATGTGAGAGAAAAGATGGCCCACCCATGGGAAGGCATACTGTATGTGCACAAGAGTGAGCTTGCTTAAGTGCAGAATTCCAGAAGAGGAGAACATAGTGAGCCCTCATTAAAGAGAAGTAGAATAGTGAGAAGGAGGTTTGGTCAGGATAATGCTGCAGCCGTAAATAAGGAGGATGTGTGAAGCTAAGGAGTGCCTTTCTGCCATTGACGACACTATTGCAAAGGGCATTTTTTTTTGTAAATAGCTTTTGAAAATCCTTTTTTGTGATTTTTGTTTGAAGTAAGAGGGAGAAAGCATTGGTATATGTTTTTGTAAATATTTTATCTTTTCCCTTTTTATGTTTTCATGATATTGGACTAGTGCTTTTTATTTGTGCACTGTAAATAAGAAATCACTGATTTCACTTTTATCATTTTTGGTCTGTGTGTTCTTTGCTTCATGCTATTCATCCATTGCTTCACTTTGTCCTTTGACTTACATTTAGCTTGGACTAAGTTTAAAACACTTGTTTTTACCAACAGATCATTGCATTTCTTTACTTCTCAAAAACTTAATATCTCACAATTGAAAGTGTAATTATTTACAAAACATCTTGATATTGCATATGTAATGCACACCTTAGAAATGTGTATTGAGTGAAAAAACACCAGCAGATAAATTAATTAAATGAGTACACAGAATTAAACATATTACTTTTGTTGTTATTCATATGTTTGTTAATTTGAATGTAACCATCCCATCATTTTCTGTATAATTTCTTGCTGGATGCTGCAATTTTCATTTGTGTCACCATATTGTTTAAAATTGATGATGGTAATTCCATCTCTATATAAAAGGTAGTAGCATCTTTTTTGGATTCTTGCAAAAATAAACTGTGCTTAGTGTGAATTCTTGTAAAAGGTTTTTCTTTTATTGCTGAACATTTTGCATATCTTTGCTGAATATTAAGAGTAACAATTTAGAGGATTTTAACTAATGATTTTCTGACTTCAGCTATTCTAACCATTGCCTGTCCCCTCCCAATTTCTTGTTAGCTACACAATTGAGAATTCTTTTCTGGCTTTTCATTTCCTGATCACTTAACTCCTTTTTTTATAGTGGCATAATATTGTTCTAATAATGGTCATAACAACATACTGAATGCAAGCCATTACTCACATCTGTTTTAACATTTTTACACTGATATCAAGTCCCAGTAGGTAACTGTAAAGATTAAAAGCCCTATTTGTGAACATATTTTGTTGATAATCTGTCCTGCATTTATACTGGCTTTACAAGAAGCATTTGGCATGGCTGTGGGCTTTAGTTTTTAACTGTCTTTCAGGAATTCAGAATCTACTTTATTTCAAGTCTATCATTCTCTTATCTGCAAGTGGATATGATTCAGACATTTAGGGATTACTCTAGCGTAGTATGTATTTATTATCTACTGTATCCCCAGCTGCTTCCTAAAAAATGCACCTATGAACAAGGCTCCCCAACATGATAAGGCAGTAGAGCTGCCAATGCCACATGACAACCAGATTAAAGGATCATAAAGAATCCATTCAGGCTTCTTGCTTTAGTAGCTCTCTCATTCCCTGAAGTGACTGGAAGTACTTATGGATAAAGTAAAAGTTAGCTTTTTTTCAGTTTTATTCTCTCAGTCACATTCATACTCTCCCTACACCCCTCCTGACCTGACCCTAACTAACAGCATCAGCATAAATTTACACCCGATCTGATGCTGTTCGTTTTCAAATAATATTACATTAGTGCAATGATGTTTTCTGATTGGTACTATTCAGGTCATAAAATGAGGGGGAAGAGGAACAGGGACACCTGGAGTGCTTCTGGGTGCGCAGCTGGCACTTCTGCAACACAGGGGAATGTCGGTGGAGGAGTGTTGGGAAGCACCTGGAGCCCATCTGGGCATGTATATAAGGGGCCGCCTCCCTCCATTCGATGGCTGGAGCCGGGTGGAAGTGGACAAGAGTCTTGGAGCAGAGGAGGCAAAGAGAGGCACTAAAGAAAGAGGCCTGGTCTTTGGGGTGATTGCTGCTGCGGCACTGGGTTGTGCACTCATTATCATAAATAATAGTAAATAAACGTGTTTTGGGTGACAAAATAATGTCCACCTGTCTGTGTCCGGGGTTCGTTTCACAAAGGGTTGTAGACGGTGGCACTGACCAGAAAGCAGGAGATAGAGCTGGAGGTGGCAGAGTTAAAGATGCTAAGATTTGCATTGGGTGAGACGAGGATGGAGAGGATTAGAAATTAGTACATTTGAGGGTCAGCTCAAGTTGGACGATTGGGAGAAAAAGTCAGAGAGGCGAGATTGCGTTGGTTTGGACATGTGCAGAGGAGAGATACTGGGTATATTGGGAGAAGGATGCTAAGGATAGAGCTGCTGGGGAAGAGGAAAAGAGGGAGGCCTAAGCGAAGGTTTATGGATGTGATGAGCAAGGACACGCAGGTGATGGGGTGTAACAGAACAAGATGCAGAGAACAGAAAGATATGGAAGAAGATGATCCAATGTGGCAACCTCTAACAGAAGCAGCTGAAAGAAGAAGAAGAAGATTAGCAATAAGAGCAGCTCACTACTCAAAATATAAAATTTGCAGGGGAGCTGGTATCAAACTCGAGACCTGTTGATTACAAGTCAGCAGTTCTTACCACTGCACCAGGGAAGCTGACGTATTATACTTGCAACTTTTGTGAAAGTGTTTATTTGATATTTGGACTTCAACCTTCACACATTATACAGTTCATGGCTACATTTTGTTATTAATTATTAAAGCATGAAAAACATTTGTTTTAATGATGTGTTTACACAGATTGTTGTAGACACAGAACACACATGAAATTATTTACCCTTTACAGTGCTACGTAGCTCACTCCCAGATAATTAATCAAGACAGGAACTGGGGGAACTTCTTGCACTTTCTGTGGTGGTGGGGGAGATGGTATAGCAGGCTGCTTGTTGCTTGTGTTGATCGACACATTTACAAGACAAAAGACACTGATGGAGAGGTGCAAAGGGATTTAAGGTGTGCTGGAATTATGAGTTTTTTCATAGGCTTTGGTAATTCTAGTGTTAACCCCAGGAGGCTCATTTACAGTTTATCCAAGCATATATTAACATGACCAGCAGAAATAGGGTTCAGAAAAATATGGAAAAGACAGATAAAGCTCCATTTAAACCTTGTCACACACGTGCGAGTAGGAAACAGTTAAAAGGCCTGAGTAAATGTAATACTACACCAGACCAGGGGGTGGCAGAGTGTGCTGGCTGTCTCTCTCAGTTTGTTGCAGACCATTCCCGGGAAATCTTGCCAGGTCCCAACACCTCTAATGACGTCACTTCCGGCACCTCTGATGACGTCACGTCCGGTTCTGGCATAGATTACATCATTTCCTTCCCCAGCCCTTAAGACCGCCATCTTACCTCCAAGTATTCAGTTTTATTTTGGACTCAGTCGTGTGAATATCTCTGTTCAAAATTTTGCAACCAGGATATAATATACAGGTGGCTGCCCCAAACCTTTCTAATGTCTGAAGTCTCGTTCTTGTCACAGTCTAGAGAGGCATCAAGCTCAAGTTCAAATTTAAGGTATGGCCTTTCAGAAACTGACCTGGAATAGATTGGTGAAAGCACAGATTTCCTGGGAACAGACGCTACTGCATCGTCTCCAATAGAGAGCGAAAGTGGGTGGCAACCACTCCAAGCAAGCCGGAATCATCGAGTTCAACTGGGCTTGCCACTTCATCCACAGCATACAGGGCAGAATGAATAAGCTGTCCGAGCTGAAGGTAATGATCGCCGTAATGGCCACTGCTCAAGACATAAAACAGCTCAAAAATTATTTAAAGAGAGATATAAAGAAAGAAATAAATTAAATCAAGAAAGAAATAAAGAACATACATAAGACAAATGAAAAGCTGTTTCAGGATATTAAAGACCAAGAATAATGTTTAAATAATTGCTTTAAGCCTGCCTTTAATATGTATGCTAGAATAAATTGAGGAACAAATACAGGAAAATAGGGCGGCACAGTGGTAGTGCTGCTGCCTCGCAGTAAGGAGACCTGGGTTCGCTTCCCGGGTCCTCCCTGCGTGGAGTTTCCTTGTTCTCCCCATGTTCTGTTCTTTTTCTGTGGTGGCGACCTGTGCCACCACCACCTAATCAAAGCACCGTGATATCCCTACATTGATGGATTAAAGGCCAGAAGTCCACGTGATCGTCATCATCAAGTCCTTCCATAAGATATCCTGAATACAATGAGGGCTGATCATTTATGTTAGGTAGAATTCCTAGAGAGGCCTGGAACCCCTGCAGATTTTATTTTTTCTCCAGCTGTCTGGAGCTTTTTTTGTTTTTTCTGTCCTCCCTGGCCATCGGACCTTATTTTTATTCTATGCTAATTAGTGTTCTCTTATTTTAATTCTTACTTTTTTTCTCTTTCTTCGTCATGTGAAGCACTTTGAGCTACATTATTTGTATGAAAATGTGCTATATAAATAAATGTTGTTGTTATTGTTGTGTCTGTGTGGGTTTCCTCCGGGTGCTCCGGTTTCCTCCCACAGTCCAAAGACATGCAGGTTAGGTGCACTGGCAATCTTAAATTGTCCCTAGTGTGCTTGGTGTGTGAGTGTGTGTGTGCCTTGCGATGGACTGGCGCCCTGCCCAGGATTTGTTCCTGCCTTGTGCCCTATGCTTGCTGTGATTGGCTCCAGCAGACCCCCGTGACCCTGTGTTAGGATATAGTGGGTTGGAAAATGACTGACTGAAATACAGGAAAATACATTTAAGTTTAAGAGTAAACTTACAGCACATGGCACTCAGTTGGAAGATGTTAAGCAAACACTCATGACTTGTACTGAAACAGCTGAACAACTGGCATCTACCACTGACGGAAAAGCAACAGCTGCAAATTCCAATTGCAAAGCACTCGAAGACAGACTTGCTGCACTGGAAGATGAATGCATAAGGAATAATATTAGAATCAAAGGTCTCCTTGAGAATTGTGAAAGTCCAAACTCAGTGAAATTCGTAGCTGAACTATTGTCTAAAATAATTGGAGAGGACTTCAAATCAGAGAACAAGATAGTAGCAGCTTACCGCATACGGTGATCACGGGGATCAAATCCCTCTAAACCTAGAACTCTCATCGTGCATTTTGAAATATTACAATTTAAACTTCATATAATGTTACTTCTCAGACAGAAACAAGAGATTATATTTGAAAATAGCCACATTCATATTTTCCCGGATTTATAATCTTCAACAGCAGCTAAATGTGCTACATTTTAACCAACATTAAAAAGCAGTTACAGAAAGGTGAGATCAGATACCGCCTCTTGTATCCTGCCAAATTGAAAGTGGACATTCAAGGCAAGCTATATGTTTTTATTTCTACAGAAATAATTTATGTCTATGTAATTATTGGTCGCATTCTGTTCAGGCATGACAAAGAAGATCTTACCGCCTGTTGTTAAATGTCAAAGGGCTGAATCACAAATTAAAGAGAACGTAAGTATTCTCTCACCTAACAGGAATAAATGCTAAAATAATATTTTTACAGGAGACCCTCTTATTAAGCAAGGATCAGTATCGGCTGCAAAGAGACTGGACTGGCCAAATATTCCATTCCAGCTTTACAAAGAAAACTGGAGGTGTGGGAATTCTTATACATAGAACAATAACATTTGTAGTAACAGATGTAGTATCTGATCCTGAAGGGAGATATGTGATTGTCATAGGTAAATTATTTAATTGTAAAGTGATTTTAATAAATATCTACTCACCCAATGTGGATGATATGGACTTCATCCAAAATGTATTTGCATCCATTCCCAATGTGAACACACAAAAAATTATAATGACTGAGGACTTTAATTGAGTTTTAAATCTAGACATAGATAGGTCTCCTGCCACAGGGACTATGACATCTAACATCACAAAAACAATTACGCAGTTTGTAACAGATCACAATTTATCACACCCCTGGAGATTTTTAAACCCAAACTCAAGAGCATATTCCTTCTACTCACCAGTGCATCTCTGCTACACAAGAATTGATTATCTTTTTATAGATAATAATTTTTTGCTTATGTTTAAATCTTCTAAATATGATGCTATTTTTATCTCCGCCCATGCTCCTCTGATCATGGAGCTAAAATCTATATGTCCCACATACTTATCTCGCAGATGGTGTCTTAACCCACTTTTATTAGCAGACAAAAACTGTACAGAATTTATATCTAAGCAAATAAAAGTACTTACCACTTCACAGTGCTCCCACTTGCTTTGTGAATGTCCTTATTTTCTGGGCTCATCCCTCGAGTATGTTATTGGCAGTAGCGGGTTTGAGAGCTTTCCGGAAGGACCTGGTAGCATTGGGTCGACCTGCACCATCACACCTGTTCACAACCCTGCTCAGGATTAAGCAGGCTTAGAAAATGGTATGGTCTAGTATGGAATTTTAATTATACTAGTCCAAATGCTGTGAGTTTGCAATGTTGCTACCATGATACCCACATTAATATCTGTTCCTAAAAATGAAAAGACATAGTGCTTATCACCCAAGAGGCTTACTCCAACAAACACTCTCCTTACTCCAGCAACCATCCTCTCCTTAATTTCCACTACTTCCATTATGCTTCTTTTTTTTGATCTTCTTCTCACAATATATTAAACCTTTAATAAAATTAGATTCAGATGAGGAGGTATGTGCTCCCATTTTCCTTTAAAGGTTATGTGATATGCTGCCATGTTCTTTTTTTTAAACTCCAGACAAGCATTACCTCTAATATGTTAAGTAGCTGGCTAATTGAGTAATCATGCACCACCCTTTCTAGTCTGGATTTATTACTTCCTGCATGTTTAGTGCTACTCCAGCCTAATCTATGCAGATAAAATGGCTTATCATGATAATGTGCGCTCCCAAACACATTAGCATAATGGAATCATAAAGGGCTAAGTTCCCATTTACTGCTGTCCATTGAATGCCTAACACACATAGATATGTTATCATAAAAGGAACTGTGCTGTGTTGTGTTCTTAAATATTTTAGTACTTTCTCAAATATTTTCAAATCTTTAACTATCGGCATTTCAAATAAATTACATTTTGTAAGATTCCCCCGGAAATAATATACTGCCATATGTCTGTTTCTCACTAAGTTCTGAAGAGATACCACAACTCTCCTGTTCTCTTAAATATTTTTCATCCTTTCATACAAATGTATGAATTTTATGCTACAGTCATTTATTAGGTAAGGTTATACCTATTTTCACAAAATCTTACAGAATTTTACATAGCATAACATGCTCCATTGAGCAAAGTGTAGAAAAAATGCAAAGGCAGCAATCAAAAAGTTATATTCTGACTAAACAGAAAATGTATTGTCAATTAAATTCTGGTTTGTCTCCATTCCTTTTAGTAGAAGATAAGAATAGTTGACATGACCTGACCTTTAGCTTCACTGCTTATTCCCTGCTCACTGATCAATGTAATTGTCATTTGGATAAAGTATTGATTTGTGTCCTTGTTTTCTCTTAGATAGGGGAAATGCCTGCCATGATGTCAAATGTTCTACAAACAAGATAACTATAGGCTTGACTGCACCATGGAAGTTGCTGTTTGCATGTACTAGCATACAAGTATGAACTCTGACATCCTTGTCTTGCATGATCTGGATTTATATGCCTATTAATCACTACATTTTTGTGTAGTACCTTTGAACATTTGGAGAATGTGCATGATGAATTCACAAGGCCATGTCATACAGAATGTTTAAAAGAGAATTTGTTAGTATTATTTCGTGCTAACATAATTTTCTTCATGCTAACCAAGTTTTCTCCATATGAAAATAGTTAGTAGGGGCAGATCAGTAGACATGTAAGCATTCATGTTAAATTTTTATCTGAGTTACAGAGATAGACAATCTGTAAGGACTCTTACTATAAATATAGTGCTACAACAGTTGAAACGGATGCAACGTAAGTAGCTACAGCTTAGTATCATGAAATATATTGACAAAATTAAATGTGTTGAGAAATGTAATCTAACCATTATCACCACATAATCTTAATATTAAGTTTATATTATTAAAATACAAATGTGTAATGTGACAATATATTTACATGCAACATTTGGCTGTATTAGCATAACATTAAGTGGGAAATCTGTGTGTGTGTTTTTTTAAAGAAGAACCAGTAAGATCTGCTGATCTATATATGGAAAATGTTTGTGTGTACCTTTAATTCTCTTAGGAGTATACCTCTGTCTATAAAATGGATGTCTTCACATCCATGGCTCGCCTGGTAAATTTGGGACAATCTGAGCAGATTATTTTCAGACAGGAAAATTGTGCCACTAGAAGGTTAGAATTTAGACAGCAAGAATGGAAAATGAAGGGGAAATAAAATGAATGGTCACTCAAAGTAACTAAAATGTCTCAATAATTGATAATTTATAATCTAGTTATGATTTTGGTCATAAAATATTAATTAATTGTTAGACAGATAAATAGATACTTTATTAATCTACAGAAATGTTATTATTACAGCAACCCACCTATATAACAGCTGTCAGATTTCCAAACACATTTTGTAAATTATTATGTACACATTATAATGCATAAAAAAGCCTAATATTTCAATTAGGCACAAAAATGTACATATTAATAGACAGAATACATAGAGAATGTGTTGTAAAGTCTTACCACATTTATTTAAAAAACCTCAAATAGCATTCCGTGGAAAACCATGATATAATTAGTTATGTGCAGAAGGTGCTCTGTAACTGTAGGCTTGTTCACGGTAGCCAGCAGCTTAGCGAACATCATTCTTTCCCCTTCTGCATCTGGAGAGTTTAGTGCCCAGAACAGAGTCAGCCTTTCTGATGAACTTGTTAAGTCTGTGGGCATCTCTTTTACCAATACTACTGAACCACTTGCAACAGCAGACTGATATATTATCATGCTTCACTTGACCTACCTGTGACGTCTGGGCTCGGAAAACAGGGGAAAACCCACAGAATATGTCATGGGGCTCCAAAGGCTTCAAAGTGATAAGGACTGGAAAGTAATAATGGAGAGGCCATGCTCAGCAGAGTCATGGAGATACTTACACCAGAGAAACACGTCATTAAAGGACGGATACTAGAACACCAAAAATCTGACCACCTGACCCAACCAGTGCCAATTAAAGTGACGCCCAGAAGAGGGATGAGCAGTTCACTTCCTGTTGCACAACAAGGAGAATCTCCACACCCTTGAAAAAGAAACAGGGATGCTAGACCTTGCTGCAGCTCTGCTGGTATATAAAGTATACAGTACAGTATATAAAGAGCCTCAGCAGTTATTTCAAAGACTGTCTTACTTAATCCCATAGAGTCTAATTCATTTTAATGGTTTTGAGTTATTTTGCCAGTATTTGAAGAATCCCTCATATGCCACAACATGTAAATGTCTTTCATTCACACCATTGTACCTGAGCGTCTCAGAGCAATACTGTCAAGCTCATATTCTTTTTGTATATGTTTTATTTGTTAATTCCAGTCCAGATTTTTGTCTACTTCTATTAGAGGTATTCTTGGATGGAGCACTCCTTGGTTTTGTTGATGTTGGGATTGTTCAGCCTACCCCAAAAAACAAAGTTTTCTACCATGCCTCTGACTAAATCTGCCTGTCCACCACTTACAGACACTCTAACTTTAGTGTCATCTAAAAACGGGTGATGTGTAGGTGACACGTCTCAAATTTGAATCTGAAGTCTCATATGAGTACACAGGAAGATATCTAGGAAATTCTTTGAGGAGCCCCTGTTTACTGAATAGTTACCATGAATCTGGGATTTTTATTCTCTGGAATTAATTTTAATTTTATTTTGCTAATTTGATTTGTTGTTCTGGTAATTATTAATTTTATTATTAGTAGTAGTATTATGTAAAGTCCAATTTCTGACCATTTTTTTTATAACCAAATTGCTTATGATCACTATGCTTGTTGCCAATCATGTAACACGGAGGTCATTTGACCAGTTCTATCATTATTCCCGGCTTTTATAAGATGGCACTACACAGTTCTCAGTGACTTAAAACTTAGCATAATTTCTTCCAGGAATTATTATAGTAAGGGCCAAAGATTTCTAGTGATGGTTTCGTCATTTTTTGTCATTTTTTTCATTACTTAGATTTTTGGATCACACTTATGTTTTGATGATCTGCCCTTTTGCTTCAGACAGTTTCTTCGACTGCAGCATTTTCACTAGCTGATTTTGTCTGCCACTCAGATTTTTGTGAATTCTTTTCACTGATTTCTTTTGCCAACCAGTTTTTTTAAGGGGCTAATAACATCACTTATCTACTCTCTATATATGAAATCTTAAGCCTAAAAGTGCAACGATTTTGTGCAACAATTTTATGTCACTTTTTTGTCACGCTTTAAATCAGGCATATTTTAAAACCTACATATATACTGTATATGTATCATTCTTTTCACAATTTATCAGACTTTAATGTGATGTTGTTAGATTTTCAGATTGTTATTTCATTTTTAAATTATAAACTAAAATATCAAGAAAGTCAAGCAAATTGGACCTCAGTTTAACGGGAATATGGCAATCGGTAAGAGAGTAGATATTTTATTCTCATTTCATGATTTTTACTCTGTTAAATAATAATACATTTTTCTTTTACATATTTATAGAATTTTGTGATTTTGACTCCAATAAATTATCATTTTTCTTTTGTACATTTATAGATTTTACAAATATTCTGGCTGCAACTGGAGGTTGGACATCAAAGGTGCCAGTGGGGCTTACCCCCCTAGTTTTGAGATAAAGTTCTAAAGTCTCACAAGTTTGGATCTGTTATTTTCCATTATTTTTTGAGTACAAGGGAGCCAGCACTCATACATGAATTCATGTTTGACTTTATATTATGTTCCAACTAAAGAAGTATTCACAACAGGTATGTACATGTATATTCTAGATGCTGCAATGATTGGTAGCCTATTGATTTATTTTATTTGTGACTACCATATAGAAACACATTTTACATGAATAGGATGGCTGTACAGTTTGCTCTGGAGACCATGAAGGAACTTAAATGATCTGAAAACCATTACTGATCTCGGAACCTAGGATTTACCAGCCTTTTGAACCACCTCTTTGATAAAGTTTTGAGTCAAGTGTAAATGCTGAGTATGAATCTGCATTTGAACAGCTTATGGTTACCTTGACTAAAGCATTTACTTCACTAGCTGCTAATTGTAATGGAATCAAAAAGGGTATTATAACCATAGTTTAACAGGAGTATTTCAACAGAGCGTGTGTTATCATGTACTAGAGTAGTTCTTTCTGGGACATAGTGTTGGTAATCTGTCATTTCTACCTTTACCACTGTAGTGTCAATTTCTAGCTTGGCACCATCTGTTTGACACAGCTTTTTAATTTTCATTGACCTAAAACAAATAGCTAAATGACTTGATGTTTTATACTGCTAATACTTCTTCAAAGTCAATCACATAAACATCCATCCATCCATTATCCAACCCGCTATATCCTAACTACAGGGTCATGGGGGTCTGCTGGAGCCAATCCCAGCCAACACAGGGTGAAAGGCAGGAAACAACCCCCGGTCAGGGCGCCAGCCCACCGCAGGACGCACACACCCAGCACACACTAGGGACCATTTAGGATCGCAAATGCACCTAACCTGCATGACTTTGGACTGTGGGAGGAAACCGGAGTACTCGGAGGAAACCCACGCAGACACGGGGAGAACATGCAAACTCCACACAGGGAGGGCCCGGGAAGCCAACCCGGGTCTCCTAACTGCAAGGTAGCAGCGCTACCCACTGTGCCACCGTGCTGCCCCTTCATATAAACATTGAGAGATAAATTTGCTTGAGGTGCATATTGTCTGAAATTATTCTCAATGAGCTAGGTGTGAGGGTGGTTCCTAGAAAATATTAAATCGGCAAAATTAGAATTTGCTTTGAAAGGCTTGCTAATCATTTCCTCCACCATCAGGAAGTCAATTGCTTTTGTGTCACATATGATATTATAGCAGTCCTTTATGTCCTGCATGTCTAATACTAACAAAGGTGTTTAAGGAAATCTCTATTATCAGATTATGACTTCAGATATCACTTTTTCCCTTATAAAACCTAAATAAATCTAATTTCTCCTTTAATGTTTGACAGAAATGGGATTTGAACTTTTTCAGCAGACTAATAAGTTTTACTATTAAAAGCAGAAAAAATATAAATACACTCAAAGTAAATGATAACCTTATATAATCACACTACGTTAAGTTACGTAAAGTATCAAAAATAAGGTAAGTGAGTTGGAGTTGTATGTAGCAGAGCATAATTATGATATTATAGCAATAATGGAAACCTGGCTAAATAACAAAGATGGGGATGAGTGTAACATAGACAGAACAGAAAAGGAAGTGGGGTTGCTGTTTATGCCAAACAGGGTTTAAATGTACAGTAAGTCATCTTCAGTTGGATGATGAGCCCCATCATATAATACAATTCTCAGTATTTTGTAAGAGTACAGATGCAAAGACTAAAATTGTTAAGTTGAACTTTGGTAGGGCTAATTTTTAAGCAGGTGCGACAAAGTCTAAGTAGGATACACTGAGATAAGCTTTTAAATGTGGAGACAGTCGAGGAGCAGTGGAACAGGTTTAAAAATGTTTTACATGTAATGCAGGACAGATACATACCTAAATTTGGAATTAATAGGAAACTAAAAAAAACTCCACGATGGATCAATAAAGATTTAAAAAAGAAGTTGCAAAGGAAAAAACTGCTGTATAAGGCATATAAGACTAATGACTGCAAAGAGAATCGTAGCGCATATAAGAACATGAGGGCAACCATTAAGAAGGATATCAGAGAGGCTAAAAGACAGTTGGAGAGGAATATAGCAGATAAGGCGAAAGAAGACCCCAAGAGATTCTTTCAGTATTTTAGTAGTAAAAGAACAGTTAAGGAGGAGGTCAAGTTCATCAGGAATAGTAAAGGGGAATTAAAAGATACAGACAATGAAATAGCAGATGCCCTAAACTTACATTTTTCTGAGGTGTTTACAAGTGAGCAAGTGGATAACCTCCCAGAGGTAAACGCAACTACTAAAGAGGTACTGAGGGATTTGGAAATTGTAGAGGGAGAAGTGCTGCTCAGATTAAATAAGATGAAATCAAACAAATCACCAGGCCCAGTTAATATTTATCCTCGTGTTCTTAAGGAGGCTAGTGAGTACATATATAAACCCTTGACACATATTTTTAGGAAGTCACTGAGCACTGTAGAGATATCGAAGGACTGGAAAATGGCAAATATCATCCCATTATATAAAAAGGGTGACAGGGCAGATCAAAGCAACTATAGGCCAGTAAGCTTAACATGCATCACAGGAAAATTAATGGAAGGAATTATTAAGGATAAGATTGAGCAACACATGGCAAGGACAGGAGTTATTCTGAACAGTCAGCATGGGTTCAGAAGAGGGAGGTCGTGTTTTACTAACATGTTGGAATTCTATGAGGTTGCAACAAAAGCATACTATCAAAGTGGAGCTTATGATATTATTTATCTGGACTTTCAGAAAGCATTTGATAAGGTGCCACATGAGAGGTTGGGCATCAAGTTAAAAGAAGTGGGAGTTCAGGGTGATGTTTTTAAATGGGTGCAGAATTGGCTGAGACACAGGAAGCAGAGGGTGATGGTGCGAGGAATCTCATCAGATCTGGCCGATGTTAAGAGTGGTGTTCCACAGGGATCAGTGCTAGGGCCGTTGCTATTTTTAATATATATAAAATGGATGGATAAATGATTTAGATAGGAATATAAGTAACAAGCTGGTTAAGTTTGCAGATGATATCAAGATAGGTGGATTATCAGATAATTTGGAATCCGTTGTATCATTACAGAAGGACTTGGATAGCATACAGGCTTGGGCAGATTTGTGGCAGATGAAATTTAATGTCAGTAAATGTAAAGTATTACACATAGGAAGTAAAAATATTAGGTTTGAATACACAATGGGCGGTCGGAAAATCGAGAGTACACCTTATGAGAAGGATTTAGGAGTCACAGTGGACACTAAGCTATCAACTTCCCAATAGTGTTCAGAAGCCATTAAGAAGGCTAACAGAATGTTAGGTTATATAGCATGATCTGTGGAGTACAAGTCCAAGGAGGTTATGCTCAACCTTTATAATGCACTGGTGAGGCCTCATCTTGAGTACTGTGTGCAGTTTTGGTCTCCAGGCTACAAAAAGGACATAGCAGCACTAGAAAAGGTCCAGAGAAGAGCGACTAGGTTGATTCCAGGGCTACAGGGGTTGAATTATGAGGAAAGATTAAAAGAGCTGAGCCTTTACAGTTTAAGCAAAAGAAGATTAAGAGGTGACATGATTGAAGTGTTTAAAATTCTGAAAGGAATTAGTACAGTGGATCGAGACTTGTATTTTAAAATGAGTTCATCAAGAACACGGGGACACAGTTGGAAACTTGTTAAGGGTAAATTTCGCACAAACATTAGGAAGTTTTTCTTTACACAAAGAACGATAGACACTTGGAATAAGCTACCAAGTAGTGTGGTAGACAGTAAGACGTTAGGGACTTTCAAAACTCGACTTGATGTTTTCTTGGAGGAAACAAGTGGATAGGACTGGCGAGCTTTGTTAGGCTGAATGGCCTGTTCTCGTCTAGATTGTTCTAATGTTCTAATGTTAGCTTAAAGATTTTTCTCTATAAATTAAAGTCGAACATGAAAAAGTTATATCTATTTCCCGGCACCAGGGTAGGGCTCTTTAATAATCAGTAATGAAAGAAATTATTTTAAGTTAGTAATGAATTATTCATTTCTGAAGTTACAATAGCATTGGTATTGCTTTTTTTTACTAGTATTTACCAAAGTTTGTTGTCATGTAAAATGACAACCTTCATTTTCACAAACATAAAATGTGTAGGTGGATAACTGTATTTACATTTATAGCCACCCACACCACGATGTATAGCCTGTGCAAAATTTGCTTATGAAGTTGTATATTTTATTTTTGTTTACATTCTGTAACAGTAAGCACATATAAAAGACTACAAAGATTCTAATAATGCATGACTTTAGAAGATATAAAGATAAAAATGATAAGAAAGCAGTTGCTTCAAATATGGTGGACAAATATTTTATAAGCTGATATTTTACATGAAATGAGTGAATCAGGAAATTAAGTATATAAGGAAATGACTAGTGAAAATAGTGAAATAGCTAAAATAGAAATTAAATAATAAAACACTTGCTTGCAAACTAAGGTGGGCTATATTTGAAATATGAAACAGAAAGCTCAAGTTTGTTTACAAGGTGGTGAAAGCCTATACAAAAGTGGGAATATATCAAAAATGAACTGCTTATTTCTTCATATAATTTTTTTTTGAGCTTTAATTATTCACTTTGCATAATGTGTGGTGCTTCTTTCACACATTTACCAACATGGATGCAATACATTAAAAATAGAGTTTCATAAACAACCTTGTCAAATACTTTCAATAGCTAGCATTGTGCAGAGCCCCGTGACTGTTACCTACATTTGTAGCATGTGATTTCAATAATATTGTGTTCTTCATTGTAATGATATGGATGCTATAATGAAAATCAAAGACAGCTTTACCATTTATTCTGAGAATGCTTTGCGTGATATTGATTATAAAACCAGTAATGATGTTTAGTTTCTGTACACATGAATTACCAGTAAGAAGACTATTCAGATTATATGAATGGTCATCTATAGGAAACATTTATAGCAATATACGCAGTGTAGTTCAGTGTGTGGCTCTACTGTTCTGTACCTTTATTTTTTTACAAAGTGCACCACTGACAACTGGCATAATGCTTGTTTCATTCATATACTGCCAAGATCCAGCAGACATAATAAATAACAAAAAATTGTAAAAAATTGAAATTCTTTAGAGTCTGGCTAGTCATTACTTGAACACCCAAGGACCGGTTCCTCTTCTACCAAATCTGGAGCTTTGGTAAGTGAATTGTGAAATGAGGTAAGGAACACTTGCCTTACCAGATCAGTACAATTAACCCTAGTAATCAATGGTCAGTTGCTGTTGTCCCAGCCAGTTTAAACGAAATCTGAAAGATACACTTTAGGGTAACTGGCAACTTGTGAACACAACTACATTCTGTCATTCTGAGCTATTTTACAGTTGCCAATTAACCTAATATACTTTTTAGGATTTAAGAAAAAAGTGAAATAACCAAAGGAAATAAAAAATGATTAATCTGGTAGAAATTGCCACTTGTCGGGGTTTATGTAAAATGAGACTGATAGTGTGTGCAAATTAATTAATTCTCCTTCAAAATATTTACAGTTCTTATAACTGACAAAAAATAACATTCTTAATCTATCATATTTCTGAAAAAAATGAAAATTATCCTTAATTGCAATTTTTACTTAGTAAAAATCTATTTGTTGAGTGTTTCAAAACCTGTTCCACATAACACGGTATGAAAAAATAATTCCAGACAAATGATAATAGTGAGTGATAATGCAAAAACCAGAAAAATAAGTCCTGCTTCATGACTGAAGACTTAAAAACAACTGTAGCATTCAAAAATGTTACCTTTTGCAGACTAACATGTTTGTGAATTGAAATTTAATTTATTGATTATTTTTGTTTGTATGATTAATACATGTTATAAAGTCATAAGCAAAAATGTAGTATCTACAGATCTGAAAATCTAAGAGTAAAATTTAAGCATCAGTACGGGTTATTGCAATACATTGGATAATATTGTATTCAGGAGTATATATACTGTAACTGATGCATATATGTGACCAATAACAGAAAATGCCGTATTACTTCCCCTAAACTCACAAATGTGCACTACACACACAATTAGTTGGCAGATAGTAAAACAGGTTATGTTTACTTTAATTGCCTACTTCATTGGACACAATGTCAAAAAGCAAAAGACATTAAGTACTGTAATTACTTTGGCATTCTGCAACCTGCAAAGAAACAACAGACTTAGGCTGAAGCTGAGTGTAACAAACAGGTCTTTTCCCAAAAAAGTAGCTTCAAATTAATGATGAGCACTTCAAAATGTGGTGTAAGATTTGTTGTGAACACCCACATCTAGCAGATGAAAACAGCTTTTTACATAGAGGCAAAAATTTCAGTCACTCACCGTTTGGCAAGCAAGAAAAAAGTGATGAGCATGCAAATATTTTACATATTTTACTATATATCCATATAGTAATAGTTTACTATAACTAACAAACCTGCTAACCAAGTTGAAAAACTGAGTCGCCCACTTGCGAGGTGGCAAAGCAAAATAAATGAAGAATAACACCAAGTGCTCCGTAATATTTTCCTTTTTGACTTTCATAAAGCAAAAAATATGCAGACCCCCTTGGGTCCCTTAACATAGGTTCAGAATGAACGTCGGAGGTGTGTATCATTCACAAGACGGTGGAACACGAATAATGCAAATCATCACCCACAATCTTGGGTTGTGCTTTTTTATGGATCTGCAGATAGCACCTTACCAGAGGATAAGATACTTTAAATTGTCTGTGTCCAGAGTGGAAGAAAATTTTAAATGCAGACACCCCTCACTGGAATGCTTCGATTTAAGCAATAAAACACAGGCATGAGAAAGCGTCAATCATTATTCTTTATCAAAATCTCGCAAGAGGCAAAAACTTGTCATGTTAGTGTTTTTGCAAAGAAATAAGTGTTTTCTGTGCTATATTTATACAATTCATTAATTAGATCACTACTGAAAAAAAAAATGAATTCATTCCATAATCAGAAAATTTTTAACATGATTGGTTATGCCTAGTTGCTAATGGGACATGGCAGATGTTGATACCTTAAATGACCACAATTTGATTGCTTAGGATGTACGTAACATTTTAAATGTATTATGTTTATTCTTATTTTAAGAGACGTACGAGTTTCTTCACATTCATCCTGTTTCTCATGGTTAAAAAGAACAATGGTCTAATTTTTTTATGATCCAGATGGGTAGAAAAAAAACTGGAAACTTAGTACTATAGAAGAATGGTTATGTCATAAATATAACATTTTCTCTTAAGGCGTTATATAAAATAACAAGAAATACATTTATCATAGTGAATAATAAAATAACAGCATTAGCTTTTAAGCATAAGCTCAGAAGGATATGAGACTTAGACACATGCTAGGTGCATATTGGACCAGGATTCAAATTCAACTCTTACACCAGCAACAACAGTGCTTAATTCTGATTTTTTTCAGATTAATTTAACTAGCTATCAATCGAAGAGCACAGGACATATTTGATGGGTTTGTGAATCTTTTCTGTGGATTGAACAAATAGAAGTCAAACTTTGCACAGATGGGGCTGTTGTCAACATCAGTATGTACAATGGAATTGCACCAAAACTATGCCAGTTGTCTGTAACTGGGGATCACAGGACTAATTGAACAAATCCTGCTGTTGAACAATGGATGCAAACAGTTCATTGCAGAATCAAACAGCAAGTATATTGTCTGCTGACAAAGAATAGACCAGTGGGGAAGACAGCAAAGAGAAAGAGGAGGAGGAACCAGAGGACAGAAAGAAGCCAGATGATGCATAGTCAGAGAATGCTGCATACTAAAAAAAACATCTTCTAGTGCTCCTTTGAGAACAAAGTATTTAACTCTGCACCTATGTTTTGAACCTGTTATACCTTGTCTCTGGAGCCTATCCTAGCACAATTTCAGGGAGAACACATACAGTATATTTGATCAACTATAAAGGCTATATATTCTCCCTTATAGCCTACCATGCATGCTTTTGAGAAGGCAGGAAAGAAAAAAACAAAGCAAAACCTAAACAAAGGAACCATTTGCAAAATCTACACAAACTGTAATTGAATCAAATCCATGTTTCTGAAGATACAACTTGAATGTGCAAAACTTTGTGCCACCCTGTCAACCACCCTGCTATCACTACATAAATATATATATAAAGGAAAAGCAGATATACAAATGTTTATATAGTAGACTCTTCATACAATGAGTGCATCATCATGCTAGTTTAAACAAATAACTGCAAGATGTGCTATTAAACATCAGGAAATGTTTGCATTTTTTTTATATATTTTTTTTGAAGTTTTGTATTTATTTTTTACTTTTTCTTTAGCAAACTTGATACCAATTGGAAATGAATGATTCTATTATTAATTTTACTCTGAATTAAAAAGGCTTTAATACTACTAGATGTCAAAGGTTCACACAGCTGTCAGATTAATGGATGTAAGTTCATCTACACAACAAACATTTTTGTGTAATATTTTTCAGAATATGAAAAACAAATGCTCCCTACATTATTTAGCAAGAAAACAGGTGCTGTGGTGTTTTCTGACATTTTCAGACTGCCAAACAGCAAGGTATATAATACATATGCACACATATACATACTGTATATGTAGACATACAAATACCTCGCTCGTTATCAGGACTACTTGATGAAAAATACCAGTATATTACTGCTAATTTTTAAAAAGACAGTTTAATGTATTCAGCATTAACCCACAATATTCAGAAAAATATTTATCTATCAATGCATTATTTTTATTTCAATTTTTCAACTTTAGCTCATTTGCAGTATTCACAGCTTCCACCATCACAAAGTTTTTCTCAAATCTGTAAACTTGTCATGGTACATATTAAATATATACTCTGAGAGCTGTACAAATAAATGTGAAAGAAAACATCAGAAACACATTTTAGAGTGCTTAAAGTCAAAGCTAAAAGTGCCAAATATAATGTTGCTAGTTGGTGAGGACAGTTTTGAGAAAAACAAATAAATGGACAAAATCAAGAAAAAAACTTGGATGTGACAGTCAGTAATTGTATGCACATGGTGGTACACCGAGATATTAGACAAGGCACTCAGAGTTATTAAGGTGGAACTAAAGTGCTTCACAACATTTCTGAAATAAAATTTTGTAGCCTCATTGAAATTCATATTACAGAAACCGGGGGGCTATTTAATTATGCAGCAAAGTTTTCATCTGTTACACATTATTAACTTGTGCCAAAGTGACTTATTGGTATAAAATGTTCCCCTCAATGCTTCAGAAAGAGAGAGAGAAAAAAAGAATGGCAGTAAAGAGAGATATTTGTAAAGGCTCAGAAGCTAACAACATTTTATCCGATTAAAAATTGTTTTGAAAAGAAACTTTTCACTTAACATCTTAATTAACCTGTAAATTTAACTACAGTATTAGAGAATACAAGGTAAAAATGTTTAAAACAATAAACACTTAAGTGCACTGACCACTTTGTCAGCAACACCCACTCTTAACAAGTATTTGGCTGGCCCCTCCATCACTTTATGCACTTAGACAGTGCTGTTTAAAGCAAGCAGTCAGGCACCTAAGGTAATGGGTGCAATTCGCAGGGAGAAATGGCAAGACAAAAAATGTTAGTGGCTTTGAATGTGGTTTGGTTAAGGGTGCCAGACATGCCTATGTTTGCGTCTGGAATAGGAACCCAGTTGTCATTGATGTATTGAGATTGAGCAACCACCTGAAAGGTACCCAGAATACAGAAAAGTGATAGGATGGCATGATTAGTGCTGAGAAATGGACAGGCTTTAGTCTACCAACTAATAGCTAAATACAACACTGAAGGCACTTCATGTCATCGTGGGCAGCTTGGTCATACAGCTCAGTGGGGTTTGTGGACATATGGAATTGCTGGTGATTTTGACCTACTATAAAGGTAGACATGAAAGCAAGGTTTGATTATTAGCTGTTACCATCTTTTACTATCTAGATACAGTATATATAAAAGCAGAAGCAGATATACAAATGTATATAGAGTAGAGTCTTCGTACAATGAAGAAAACTCAGACTATCACATTGATATTCTCCAGATTGTTTTCTTGTAATTTGAACAGTTTTGTTGTGCTGTCCCTAGCTGTTTTCAGATTTAGTCTATTTTTGCCGTTCTTTTTGTTTTATTTACCCCTAACAGAGGTTTTTTAAAATAGGCAACTGCCCATACTGGCTGAACCAAGTCACAGAGTGAAGCAATTTCTTCCTCTTCAGTCTCTTAATGTTAGAGGATGTTATGTGTTCTGGTCATATATGCTGTTTCATTTATTTTGTTCTTCCAGTCACTCCTTAAATACTGGTGACTCATTTTTGCCAGACATTTTCTTTATTTTTCCATGCCTGCTGTGCATAACATGGGCTCCGACATTACCTTTCAGTCTGAAGTAATAGGGTGAATCTTCGGAGAAAAAGATAGAATCCTATGATTTAAGAGATGTTTCTTGTCCTCAGGAGAGATATTACTACAACACACAATGAGAAGAAAGGTCAAAAACCTTGAAGAACTGCCCTGCGAAAAAGTATTATTTTCTGTGGCTCTCCAAACTTCTATAAAGTATCATGAAGAGCAGGCTCTGGAAACTTTTTTCAATATAATGAATCTGTTGATCTCCTATGTTAGAATGGAGGAAATGGTATGACAGCAGAAACTTTATTTTTCAGCACAACAACAGCCTACATATTGAACTACAATGGTAAGCGTATTCATTTGTCCCCACCTGTTATTTTTCCCTTCTATATAAGTAAATAACATTATTACAATACCAATATCAGTTGCACAGAATATTATTTGGTAAAATGCATATAAATAAAACATGCAGTCTAATGATAGCAGCAGCCATTTCCTAATCGCTCGCATATAACCAATTTTACAAAAACATACTTAAACATATTTATCAGTTCATTTACCTCATTCCTGCATACAAATCTATCATAACTTCTCATGAGTCATAATGAGTATTGTTACCAGCAAGTTTGACCATTCTTAATGAATTGATATGTGAAATGCAGGAATAAAGCAATGGTGATAAGACCCAACCCTGCAAGGTATCCATTTTCAAATGAGGGTTTCAAAGTTTTATTCTTCAGCTTAACTACCTGCTTAACATTAGAAAGTAAATCCAATAGCCAATACAACAAGGACTGACTGGTGCCCATGGCTGTCACTTTACTAATATAGTATATAGAATGAAGTATTGTATGGAAACATGGGAAAGTGTTCCAATAATTACAATTGTTACCAAAATTTAAGCAAATTAAATATCAAGTTAAGCCTCCTAGGTGGCAGTTATTGCTGAAAATGGCAATAAAGACATGTTAAGTGAAATCCTTTAATTCTCCATCTTTGAGAGTGCTATAGATACAACAGTAAACATTCATCTTTAATGTATTTTGCCAACTGCAAAAAGTTGCCAGAAATACATAGAGTATAAAGCCCTCTCATATAAAATTTACAAGAAAGCCCCAAGGCTGCAATGTCTAATAAGTTAAAGAACAGGTACTTAGAGCCAGTGTGAGATTATTGCCTTACGGACTCAATTCCTAGTTATTAAAGGGAAGCTGATGGAAACCTCTCACTTCATTGTTTAATATATACACAGCAGACACCTACACATGCCCCAAAGCTGTAATATTTAGAAAATGTTTTTGTTTTGTCTAACATACACTTTGTTTTTGTTTAACAGTATATTAAGCACAACTCTAAAATACTACATTTCTGAACTCTCAAAAACAACTGCCCAAGGAAGAAAGTAAAGCAGTTTCAAGTGGAGCTGAACTGACCCCATGTACGATACCCTCAGTAATACAAATAGAGTAGACCATGTTGGCATAGCAACAGTTGCTGAACATAAACCAGAAGATCAAAAGTCAAGCAGCTGGTTCATAAAATCAGAAAAGCATGTGCTTTGGTTCACCACACACTGGATAAATCCTTAACAAAACTACAGTTCTGTCACATACAATGATTTTGAAGCAATAAACAACATATTTAAAGTTTTTAGGAGGCTGTTAAACAATGCATTTTGCATCATTTTGAGGAAAAACTGTTATTCCTTTTAATAAGTGACAGAATGGTAATAATATTACCAGATTATGTTGTTATATTTGTCAATTCCAGAGTCCTCACTCAATGATCAGTATTTAAGACAGTAACTGACACTGCCACACTCTTTAAAGTAAAGGCACCAAAGTGATTGTTCAAGGTGAACCATTTTTGGTTCCCAAAAGACCAATCCACATGAAGGTTCCAGAAAAAAAAAAATATATATATATTTATATCTTTAACAGGCTCCACACAGTAAACAACCATGAATTCATGGTAACAGATGTGTGAAATACCAGTGGCTTAAGATTTTAAAAGGAGTCTTACTGCATACTATAACACGGGCTAAGTCCAGTTTGCTTGTTTTCTTTTAATCTGTTAGTGACCTGCTAGGTAGCCTACCAAACATTAGAGATTTCAGTTTATTTCTACACTATTATGAAGATTTTCAAAGCAGAAAAAAAAAAACGATTTCATATGCAAAGAACCCTTTCCCAAGTAAAATAGAGCTTGGTCAAGCAATAGCTCTATGAGGAACCCAGTAAAAAACCATAAAATGCCATTAAAGAACCATTATTTTTTAATTTAAAACAATAGTGCAGTGTAGTGACACATATGATCAATAAACAAAATGTAAGACTGCATGTGTTTCAACACAATTAAGATGTGAACATTCTTCAGTATGGGAAAAACTGTATAATTTTAATCATAGGTGGAGTTTAAGGTGGGACCAGTGGGGACATGGCCTCCCAATACTGCAGATGTACTAGTAAATTAAATCTCCAATAGAGGATTGCTTTTTTCTCAAAATTTTTTTTTTTTTTGTTTTGTTTTTAAGGCTACAGCTTAATAAACAACAAATATAATAATTAAATCCATTCTAACTAAGCAACTCTCACTTGATGTTGCCGCTCCTTAAAACAAGTAGAGGAACATTCTCTACAACATAAATTTCATTATTTTCCTGTTTAAAATTTACCTTGAGTGAAATCACAACAACTTGTTTATTTTGTTTTCAGTATTTCCTCTTTTACTTGTCTGATTGTCGCTCCTCTTGGCAAACAGATCCTTAAGCTCTGGTTTAAATGACCACAACGTTGCGCATGTGTGTCTGCGTCTACTAAGAAGGAGTGCAGCAGTCTGAGCCAACCAAGATCATATGTCGCACAGATTTCCATGACAAAATATTTAATAAACAAAAGTGACTCTTGTAAGTACATAGAGAATTAAAAGTGCCTCAGCTTTCCATCAATCTATCCACTTTCTAAACTTCCTTATCCAGTAATGACGGAGGAAAGCTTACATGGCACAAAGGCAGGAATAATGCTAGTTCATCACAAAGTGAACACACACATACATCATGGGCCATTTTAGCATTGCCAACCCAACTAATCTACATATCTTTCAAAAAAGTAAATGTCACTCCTGATAACATGCATATGTTTTCTAACTTTTTTACCAAAATAAGAACGTGTTTAGTGTGCCAGAATTACAAAAAGTAAACAAGAAAAAGGATTTCTACCATTTCAATATCATTAACGGAACTTGTGTACTTTTTCAGAATTTCGAAGATTTTAAACGTGTAATTGTAAGTGAGATTTACGTTATATTACTACTTTAAATTACAAACAATTTATGATATGTGTCTTGGGATATGACGTAAATATGAAGCAGTAAGTTAACAAAAGCAATTACTTGTTATGGTTCATCTGGCCTCGAGAAGCCTAAGTGTCAAGCTCGGCCCCTTGGTTTTAATGTTATACAGTGGAGTAAAGTAAAGAAAAAAGTATTTTTTTCATTTCCTGGCTTGCTCCATTACTGCAAAATTTCCACACAATATTTTCAGGTCTTCCACCAAAATCTATTTTTAAAAGCACCTAAGTGAACAGAAAAACTTATTATTACTTATTTTATGTAATCAATTAAGAAATTACATAACACCAATTCAAACTTTTTTCCTACACAACTGGCCTGTGCGAAAACCTGATTAAAAGGATAATTAAAGGAAGCCACCTGATTAAAACACAGCCAGACTTCATCACAGCCAACCCTGCAAAGTATAAACCTCTCTTGTTTTGATCCTTAGAATGAATCTCAAATTGCCAGCACAAAGCACATAATGTCGTAATCAATGGAAATTTCTAAAGACAGAAAAACTGTGATGTCAATGCCATTTCTAGAGCTTTGGGTGCTACCATAATCCCCAAATGCAAAACACTTGAAACAGTACTGAATCTTTCCAGGAGTTCCAGGAGCAAAAATTAACGCAAAGGCATTGAATGAGACCACCTTGGAAGTCACAAAAAGTTATAAGAAAGAATTATAGGCTTTACTTGTCATATGAAAGGCCATTGTTCATAATTAAACAATTGCATAAACATAGCAGAAAAAGTGTCCTTCACTGGAGAATATAAATGGTTGTCTCTCGTTTGCCAGGAGTCACCTATATGATGCGCAGAGCATTTGAGCGATTGTTCTATAGACAAATGAGACAAAAAAGTAGCTTTTTGGAGGTCACAAGTCTTATTATATTGAGCATAAAGCAAACACAGCATTCCATAGTGAGAACGTCATGCTAAAAGTCAAACATGGTAGTAGTAATGGGATAGAGTGCAGATGTGCTGCTGCTTCAGGATCTGAATGATTTACCACAATTAAAACAACTATGAATTTTGCTCTGTATCAGAATATACTTAAGAAGAGTGAGATGCATTAGCTTCTTCATTCAATAAATTACATAAAACATGTAAATATTTTTATATATTTGTACCCAGGAATTCCTTGTCTCATATTACATTTTGGCTGAAGACTCGAAAACATTCAATGTCAGTACTTTGTAGTAATAAAAAATCAGAAAAGGGATAAAAATGTTTTCATTTCATGTTTGTTTAATTGGACCTTTTTTTTAGAAAGTAGTATCGCAGCATAAATGTGGGAATGTAATACTTTGTCCTTGCTTAAACTGTAACCCTTCAGTGAGATAAACAACATCAGCCTAAATCAGCCCACGGAGATTTACAGAAAGCCTTTTCTACTTCACAACTACTTAATGCCTAAGTGAAAATAATTGCCAGGCTTACATCTGAGAGGTCAGAAGAAGAGAGTGTGAAACCTAAAAGTGTATATCTAATGCAGTGTGGCATTCCCATGGGAAGTGAAATGCTACTTGGGACAATGCATGTGCAATGCAGAATGGCTTCTGCTTAGCTGCCTGTGACCTTAGAACAGTTTCATATTCAGGTGAACGTCATTATTCTCTCTCCTGGCTTGGCTTCCATAAAAGCAAAATGATTTTCCTTATTATGTTATGTATTTCCACAGAGATAGATTTAAATTTAAAGTTACAGTCATAAAGAAGTTATAAGATTAATGGTTTTTTTTATTATTTTAAATAGCAAAAGCAAATAAACAAAATCAAGTGCTAATAAATAATTTGTTTTCTTCAAAAACATAAAATTTCTGACTGTTGGAATAAAAAAATGTAACAGCTTATTTTTTTTTATAATGTGTATTCACTTGCATGCAACTTTTAAAACAATGACATTTTTAAATGAGCTGTTTTCTCCAAAATAAATGTATAGGCTAAACGATAATACTTCATACATTGCTTTGTTTCTTTGATATATGTTTGTTTGTATGATGCCTAAACCAGATCCAGAAGGCGATAACATAGCAGCAGCATTAACAAAAACAAACATTAAGCATGTAACCTATAAACTCTAAAAACGAGAGGCCAAGAAGCATTTAATAAATGTATTGCACAAGAAAAGCCAGTACTTCAAACAAATTGAACTGAAATAAAGTTAAGGAAAACTAATTCAATTTTTTAAATCTACGTTTTTAAGGTCAAAAAGGCCAGAACATTAGGGTCACTCTTAAAAGCAATTATAAAATAAATAAATAAAAAAGTCATGGAATCAAAAAATCTGAACCAGATAAACTTCAAAAGCACAGTCTGGTGAGAGTTCAACATGCAAGCTACAACTTACCTTCATACTAATAGATTTTCCATGCATCTTTACATTTTCTGAACTTGTTCTAAATGATTCCCATATTCCAGCCACAATTGGCTCAAGGCAAGAAAAACAGTAATACAGGGCACAAGTCTACACTTACCATTACATTTCCTCATGGGTTGCCAGTTAACTTAAATGGATGTTTTTTTTAAATGGTGGAAGAAATTCGTACTCAGACAATGAACACAAAGAGAATGCACAACTTTAGACAGAGAGTGGTGAGTCTGAAAATGAATCTAAGTACCCTTTCTGAATGAACTACATTTTAACGTTTGGTACAGCATAAACAATTTTTTGCTAATGGTTATTTATAATAATGGTTTATTGTGACTTCATTTTGACACATACTCTAACTACACATAAAGGTAATACACTGTAAGTCTATATGCAAAACCACTTTTTAACTACTTTTAGTAAATTGAATCCATTTTATCACATATTTCCAAAACACTGCAGAAGAATAGTTGCAGTTTCTGTATCTTTTACTAGGGTCCAAGCTCCAAATAAGACCTATGTGTGAAAATACATATTACTGTGGGTTCACTCAAAAAAAAAATACCTATGCAATTCTAAATGTACTTATTTTAAATAACTGAAATAAAAACAAACAAAAAAAAACATGTTTTATCGGCATATAAAGGTATGTAAAAAGAAGTTTAATTTAAGAAAGACTTTTAGGTTGATTAACAGCTCCAAATTGGTGAAATGTTCGTTTACAATGTGGGGTAGCCATGTCTTCAATGTTCTTCCCTATCAAGCACAAGATCATTTTGAGGAAGTGGTTTATTTTGCAATATTTGAGTAATTTGAAATTTCTTTATGGGTGTTTTAATATTATTTGCTGATGTGCAAGATGGGTTCCTATTGAACGAATAGATAAAACTGATTTTTAAGTAATCTATTTCTTTATAGGACAGTTAGGATCAAAGGTTACATGAACACCTCATGCTACTAGAAATAGTTGTAGATGAACAAACCCAGTGATTTCACAACTCATTCCTGACTCCAGAAACTATTACTATTATTACCATGTCAGCCTAAGAAGTAGCTTTTAGCTTGTGTTTAAAAGTCTCTTCAATCCAATCTCCAGATTATCCTGGAATTACGAGTTGAGTAGGATAGGGATTCTGTTATAGTCACTTCAGAATATACAACAAAAATCAATTTCTGCTTTTTGTTCATCCAAATTCCTGTTTTGTTTTGAAATTTGATTTTCATTAAACATTACTTTAGTGTTGAATATTGTGATGGCATTTTACATTGCATTTTGTGTTACTTGACCAGGAATAACACCATGTTGTTTGCCTTTGCCATGCAGAGTTGCTGGTAACGTGACTCACATCACACTAGACCTCTGACATAATAATGGTGTCACTATAAAAAGTGACAGTAACTTAGTCTTAGAGTCTGTTTTGAACTACCAACTGCTTTCTTTAAATACTACACAACTTGTTTATTGTGGAGGAAGCTAAAAGGAGCATCCAAGAAAAGACTTTAATATCAGAACAATAGCACAATTTTGATGAGAACATGCAAATTAGCCGAACAATCTCAGCAAACCTAGTGACCTAATTTCTTTAAAGTGACATCAAGTTGAGTTTTAAAGTCCCCAATGTATTACTATGAATCACACCACCAATTTATTTATTCCATGTGTCCATGTTTCTCTGTGTGAAGAAAACTTGTTAGAAATCTACCCTTGTTAAAGAACTTATTTTAAAATATGTTCTTGTTGAAGAATTTAAAGTAAAAGCAGGAATTCATTATTCTAATTCCCATTATATATTTAACAATTTGATCATGTTGCTTCTTACTCTGAATTAGCCTTAACTAAAAATGTTATGTTTTTTACATCTTTCCTCATTGCTCATACCTTGTAATTAGCCTAGTCGCTCTTTTTTTGTACTTTCCAAAGAGCTGCTTTGTCTTTTTTTGTAATTTGGATTCCAAAACTGCATGTAGTACACATCTGAGGCTTCACAAATTCATTATATAGTTTAAACATGACTTTTACCTGGGCTTTATAGCCTCATTTTCTATTAGCCTTTTTAATGGCTTGTCAACTCTAGATGTAGAAAGTGTCGAGTCCACTTCAGCTCTTGAGTCCTTCTTATAAGGTATACTTTAAGTTTTCAAATCTCCCATTGTGTATTCAAATCTAACATTTTTTGTTTCCTACATGTAACACTTTACATTTACTGATTAAAGTTAATCTGCCATAAAAATGCCAAAAATTATACTCTGTCAATATCTTTCTGTAATCATTTAGCTGACTCTGCATTATTCACCATTCTACATAGCTCAATATCATCTTCAAATATAATCAGCTTATTGTTTATAATTCCCGTTCACTTCCTTTATATATACAGTATGTTAAAAAGACTTATGACCCTAGCACTGATTCCTGAAGAATTCTGTTTTTAACATCACCCAGTTCAGAAAAAAAAATATACACCATAATCCTTTCCTGCTAGTGTTTAGGACAATTTTGAGCCCAACTACATACTGCACTTTGAAGATAAGGAATACAGCTTTGCTATTTATTTATCCTTTATACCCCAATAACTGTTAATGCCAACACAACAATAGTCCTAATAGCCATAATACTTGGCAATAATATGAAATCTAGGTCAAAGTTATCAGATGTAAAAATATACTACCATACTTTAAGACTACAAAATGTCAGCAAAACTGCAGAAGCAGTGTTTTTATGACCAAACAGTGCATTTGTGAGCTGCAATATCAAAGGTCTCAATCATGAATTAAAGAGAGAGAAAGTATTCACTCACTTAACAGATTTAAATAACAAGACAGTATATGTACTGGAAAGTCGAATAATAAGCAAGAAGACGTTTCGGTTGCAAAGGGACTGGAATGGCCACATTTTTCACACTGGCTATAAAAGAAAAAAAGGGGTTTGGGAATCACAGAATTATTTCATTTGTACTGCCAGACGATATATGTGATCCTGAAGGGTGATATGTCATGGTGATGGGCAATTTACTTAATGCTAAAGTGATTCTGATAAATATATTTTTGCACCTAACATGGATGATAGAGATTTCATCCAAAATGTATTTGCATCTATTCCTAATGTGGACACTAATAATATACATAACCAGAGACCTTAACTATGTTTTAAATCCTAACATGGATAGGTCTTCATCCAAATTGGCGATAACATCTAACACTGCAAAAATAATCACACAGTTTGAAATTGATCAGAATTTATCAGATCCATGGGGATTTTTAAATTCAAACTTGAGCATATTCATTCTCCTCACAAGTGCATCATTTTTACTGAAGAACTGGTTATTTCTTCATAGACCATCATTTTTTGCCCATTATCAAAACTGAACATGGAGCTTAAATCACTGCGCCCAACACATTCATCTTGTAGCTGGCATCTTAACCCCCTGTAATTAGCAGATGAGAACTTTACAGAATTAATCTCTGAATAAATTGATTATTTTTAGAGTAAATGAATCCTAAAAGGTTTCTACAGGAATACTCTGGGAAACTCTGAAGGCTTTTTAAGAGGACAGACTATTTCATATTTTTCCCATAAAATTAAACTATAAGCCAAAAATGTGTAAAAGCTAATCAATGAAATTACCAGTATAGATCAAGAATATGCCAAGCCTCCAAATGAGGGATGTTATAGGAAAAAACAGTCTTGTAATCAGAATTTAACCTCTTGACAGAAAGAAACAGAACAGCTTACCATTAAATTGCAACATCACAACTACGAATATGGATAGAAGGCTAATAAGATCTTAGCTCAACAAATCCACAAACAGGAAGTTTGTAGTGCGATAATAGAAATACAAGAATGATGGGGATAAAATTATTGACCATAAAAAACCCATATATTTGGAGAGCACTTATAAGTCCTTATATTCTACCCAGGTTAAAGATCATAAGATCATGTTTTTTGACGCATTACAAATACCACAGGTAGTTATTCTAACTACAGAGGAAATGGATAAACCTCAGATTAACTAGATGCTATAAACTCACCCAATATGGGAAAGCAGCAGACCCTGATGGATACTGAGTGAAATTTCATAACAAAATTTCAAATAAGTTAGCGCCACTATTATTAGCAATGCTTATAGAAGCTACTGACAGCAACATTCAACCTCAAACGTTTCACCAAGCATGAATTACTTTTTCCAAAGAAAAATAAGGACTTATTACAATGTGCTTCATACAGACCAGTTTAATTTCTGAATAATGATCCTAAGATACTATCCAAAGTTCTATCTAGAAGGACTGAGAAATCTCTTCCCTTTGTATTATCACAAGACCAAACCAGATTTATTAAAGGCAGACACTTAGCTTCTAGTTTTCAATGTTTGTTTAATGTAATATACTCACCAGTGAAATCTAATACACCAGAGATCTTATTATATTTAGATGCAGAAAAAGCACTTGACATGGTTGGATGGAACTACCTATTCACCGCATTTCTGGCGGGGGGTTGAATTAATGTTTGTTAAGTTTGACATGATTGTGTGGAATGTTATTTTCTTCAAATAATATCAATAAAATTAAATTAAAAAAATGTTGCACAATGTAGTGCAGACCCATATTGACAGCATCATCCACTGACCTGTTTGATCTTTAGACAAACTGAAGTGGGCCCAACAAGGGAGCTTGTAATGTCCTTCAAGTCAGCTAACTCCAGCCTCTCAAATTTGTTCATGATCACAGATGTCAAGTCTACAGGCCTGTATTCATTTAGTTCTGCTATGCAGGATATTTTTAGGATGGGTATGATTATGATTTCCACCCTCAGTCCAAAGACATATAGGTTAGGTAGATTGGCGATTCTAAATTGTCCCTAATGTGTGCTTGTTGTGTGGGTGTGTGTGTGCACGCCCTGTGGCGCCCTGGCACCCTGCCTGGGGTTTGTTTCCTGCCTTGCGCCCTGTGTTGGCTGGGATTGGCTCCAGCAGACCCCCGTGAACCTGTATAGTTAGGATGTAGTGGGTTGGATGATGGATGGATGGTATGATTATGACTTGTTTGAAACATAAGGGAAGTTTACACAGCACTAATGATTTCTTGAAAATCTGTGTACAGACAGGGGTCAGTTGATCAGGACAGGTTTTCAAAGAGAAGGATGAGACACTGTCTGGACCTGCTGCTTTCTTGGTCTCTTTATGAGTCAGCTGAAATCCTCTTCACAGATATTTAGTGCAGGTAGTGCATGAAGGTGAGTGGAGAAAATCATGTTTGTTTCAATACTGGAAGGACTGAGGCGGTGTGGGGTTGTGACCTTGAGCTCATCAAAACTGCAATTATATGAATTCATGTCATTAGCCAGTTGATTGTTCTTAGGAATTTGAATGGAGTTTACTGTAGTCGGTGATATCTTAAAGTTCTTTCCACACAGAATCATTGACAGAAAGTGTATTTATCAGGCTCTTCTTAGCCAGTCTGTTTTTTTTTTTGTGTTCCTTGTCTGCATAAACAACATCCTGTCCCCACTTCTGTAGGAGGCTTCCTTGGCCTGATGAAGATGCCGAGTTTTGCTATGAACTATGGTTTGTTGTTATTAAATTTTAACCAGGTCTTGGTGGAGACATTTATGTCCTCACAAATACTGAAATAGAATGTGTGTCTGTAAGCTCATCCAAGTAGGCTGTTTCAGGCTGTTTCATCTTCCCCAGTACAATCAAAGCAGGGCTGAACCTTCAACTCTGCCTTATTATTCCACCTTCTTAATCACAGGTTTAGTCAATATTTACTTATTCCTGTAAGATAAGAGCTGGTGAATCAGTGATCAGTGGAGCTCCTCTAGCAGTGGTGCTATTTTTCATATTATTTGCTTATTATTCTGAGATATCCTGTATTTATTCAACCCGAGAGGGACTGCTACAGTATATGTAAGCACATATAAACATGGCCAACAAGAAGGGGGGTTCGAAAGAATCGAAAACTAAAGCTACATCCAAGCTGCGATCAGCAAGCCCCAGTTCAAGATACGGCCTATCAGAGACAGACCTGGATCAGATGGGCGAAAGCACAGACTCCTCGGGACCACGGTCCGCTACATCGTCGCCGGCTGAGAGCGAAAAGGGGAGCGAAGGTGCGATCGTGAGTGCAGATGTGGATAGCTTGCCGATTGGAGAAGATTACCTGAAACTGGAAAGGGGCCGTGAAGTCCGCGGCTTCAGTTACGCAATTACGCGGGACTGGAGCAGCGGGACACCGCTTCAGCAAAGTCTGCTGCTTCATCTACGGTACAAGAAGGCACAATTGAGCTATCTGAACTGAAAGTGTTGCTCGCTGAGCTCACGCAAGATATAAAGAAAAGTGAGAAGGCTAATGAGAAAGCAACGGCAAAGGCACTTGAGAGACTGAAACAGGAATTGAAACAGGAGATGAAACAGGCCAATGAATGGCTGCAACAGGAATTCCAACAGGAAATCCAACAGGCAAATGAAAGGCTGCGTCAAGAGGTACAACTTGAACTTCGACAGGTGCTGGGTAAAATTGAAGAGCGCATTCAGAAATACTCGGTTAAACTGAGCACGCTTGCTGATCAATTGGAGCATCTTAAGGAGACATTCACGAATCGGATCGAAATGGCCAAACATTCAGCTGCCAGTGCCAAGGAAAGAGCAGTAAATGTCAGTTCCGAATGTAAAAAACTCGGAGAAAAACTTGGAGACAGACTGGCTGCTTTAGAAGATGGGAGTAGAAGGTATAATGTCAGAATTGAAGGTCTGCCGGAGAATCGAGAAAGTTCAAACCCTGTGAAATTCGCAGCTGAACTTTTTTCTAAAATAATCGGGGGCGACTTTAAAGCAGAATCTGAGATAGCAGCGGCTTACGCGACGCTGATCAAACACCGTCAGACCCGACCAAGATCTTTTATAGTTCGTTTTGAACGATTATCATTTAAGCTAGAGGTGATGGCACTCCTCAGAAACAAGGAAGATATTATATATGAAAATAGCCACATTCGTATCTTCCTGACTTCTCTCCAGCAACAGCTATTAAACGCAGCCTTCTATAATATTAAACAGCGCTACGGCAAGCCAGTGTCAAATACAGCCTCCTGTATCCGCAAAACTGAAAGTGGAATGGCAGGTCATTTCTATGTTTCGCTAGCAAGGAAGAAGCAGAAAATGAATTAAGAAAGCTGATCCCGGACTATTCTGATACATAATTGTGAGTCATGGCGGTAAATGATAAAGCTAGGATTAATAATCTACTGTCTGATCTATTTGTTTTAAAATACGGGTTTTTTATCAGCATATATTCTCATATATTATTATTACTTAGTATTACTAGGGCGCTATATGTTTATGTTTTATTGTGCTTAATTACTTTTCCTCCTTTTTTTTCTTTTTCTTTTTTGATTATTTCATGTGTACCCTAAATGAGACTGTTCAATATCATACCCTTGGTTTACTGTTATTGCTATTACTGCATTAAGACTTGTTATGCTTATTTTGGACACATCTTTAACACCATCACCTGGGTTTATTATCTGGGGGTATCATCTTAATGCACTAAAATTGCTGAAGATTATATATATATCTTAAGTGCAAAATTCTTTTTTTTTCCTCTTTTAAAGACTATATTGGTAACAGATATCTCTATCTTTTAACCTAAAGCGCCACTGCATGGGGGCTTGTTGTGCTTTGGACGTGCTCTGTCTCTGGGTATGTCAGAGGACTGGGACTGCGTGAAGTGGGTTTTAGCCTCACTTGGGGAGGCAAAAAGGGAGGGTGGGGGGTTAAGGGGGGAAGAGAAAGAGAGCAGGCTTGATCTATACCTAATCTATCATCTCAATCTTTATAATTATAACTATCAACGTAATAATAAGCTGCATGGCAACAACTCTTGGGGAAATAGGAAATTAAGACCTAAACTATTTCACTTCCAGTTAAGACTATAAAATGACATCAAAAACTCAGAATCAGTGTCTCCATGATGGGACAGTTAACTCGTAAGCTGGAATGTTAAAGGCCTGAATCACGAATTAAAGAGAAAGAAAGTACTTTCTCACCTAACAGGTCTAAATGCTAAAATAGTATTTTTACAGGAAACCCACTTACTAAGCAAGGATCAGTTCCGCTGCAAAAGACTGGACTGGTCAAATGTTCCATTCTAGTTTTACTAAGAAAACTAGAGTGTGGGAATTCTCATACATAGAACAGTACCATTTGTAGCATCAGATGTAGTATTGGATCCTGAAGGGAGATATGTAATGGTCATGGGAGACTTATCTAACTGTAAAATGATTTTGATAAATGTTTATGCACCTAATGTTGATGATAAGGAATTTATACAAAATTTATTTGCATCCATTCCCAATCTGAACACTCATAAAGTTATAATGGCTGGGGACTTTAATTGTGTTTAAATCCACTTTTAGATAAGACTTCCTCCACAGGGGAACGCAACTAACACCGCAAAGATAATTACAAAGTTTATAACTGATCACAACTTATCAGATCCCTGGAGGCTTTTAAACCCAAATTCAAGAACATATTCTTTCTACTCACCAGTACATCATTGCTACTCAAGGATTGATTACTTCTTTATAGATAATAACTTCTTGCCTAAGATTAAATCTTGTAAATACGATGCTATTGTTATTTCAGACCATGCTCCATGATCTTGGAGCTGAAATTACTAAGCCCCATACACTCACCCCAGATGGCCTCAACCGCTTCTATTAGCTGACGAGAATTGTACTGAATTTATATCCAAACAAATCAAATTCTTTCTAGAGACAAATACATCCCCTGAGATCTCTGCAGGAATACTCTGGGAAACTCTTAAGGCCTTCTTAAGAGGACAGATTATCTCATATCTTTCCCACAGAAATAAATCCGAAGCGAAAGTAGCAGAGATAAAAAGCGAAATTACTAAAATAGATGAAGAACATGCCAGACTACCAAGCGAGACTCTACATAAGAGGAGGCAGGCTCTACATTCAGAATTAAACCTCTTGACAACTAAAGAAACTGAACAACTAATTTACAAATCCAGACATCATTATTATGAACATGGAGAGAAAGCTAATAAGCTTTTAGCAACAAATTCACAAGCAAGATGTACATAGCGCAATCTCGTAATCACTAACACGAACGGAGATAAAATCATCGAACACAAAAATATAATGTACACTTTTAGAGACTACTATAAATCCCTATATACTACTGAGTTTAAAGAAGACAATATACAATCTAATGCATTTCTGGATACATTACAGATACCACAAATTGACGCTTTTAGTGTGGAGGAACTTGATAAACCTCTGTCATTATCAGAATTACTGGATGCTATAAAGTCACTCCAAGGTGGAAAAGCAGCAGGCCCTGACGGCTACCCTGCAGAGTTTTACAAGAAATTCTCCGCTCAGCTAGCTCCCCTCCTATTAGCAACATTTACAGAAGCCAGAGATAACCAATTTCTTCCACAAACCTTTCGCCAAGCACTAATCACTGTCTTTCCAAAACAAAATAAGGACTTATTACAATGTGCATCATACAGACCAATTTCACTTCTGAATAACGACGTTAAAATACTCTCTAAAATCATAGCTAGAAGGATGGAGAAAGTGCTCCCCTCGTAATATCACAAGACCAAACTGGATTTATTAGGGGCCGACACTTATCTTCAAATCTTCGACGCCTGTTTAATGTAATATACTCACCAACTAAATCAAACACCCCAGAAATATTATTATCATTGGATGCAGAAAAAGCATTCGACATGATTGAATGGAAATACCTTTTTACTATTTTGGAGAAGTTTGGGTTTGGCCCAACATTTGTGCATGGATTAAATTACTGTATACTAACCCAGAAGCTTCAGTTTGCATCAATAACATTTGCTCAGACTACTTTAAACTAGAACGTGGCACAAGACAAGGATGCCCTTTGTCACCGCTGCTGTTTGCAATTGCCATTGAACCACTGGCAATACATTGTCGAAATACTGATCAGATAAAGGGGATTAGCAGAGAAGGACTGGAACAGAAAATCTCATTATATGCAGATGACATGGTACTGTATATATCGGACCCAGAAAATTCTGTGCCTGCAGTCTTAGCAGCACTCACAGAATTTCAAAAGCTCTCTGGTCTCAGAATTAATCTGAATAAAAGTGTACTCTTTCCAGTGAATTCTCAAGCATATAATATTAGATTAGACACCCTACCTTTTAACTGCAGAACAGTTTAAATACCTAGGGGAAACATCACAAATAAACATAAAGCTCTTATCAACAAAATTTCGTCGTCTGCATGGAAAAAATTAAACAAGACTTGCATAGATGGTCAACCCTTCATCTCACACTAGCTGGAAGAATTAACACTGTTAAGATGAATATTCTTCCTAAGCTCCTTTTTATTTCAAAACATCCCAATATACATTAATAAATCATTCTTTAAGCAATTAGATTCAACAATAACCTCATTTATTTGGAATTCAAAACATCCACGCATCAAAAGAGCGACCCTACAAAGACAAAAGGCGGCATGGCTCTACCTAACTTCCAGTTTTATTACTGGGCGGCAAATATACAGGCGATAAGAACCTGGACACAAATAGAAGAACATACACAGGCATGGACCGCAATAGAAGTAAAATCCTGCAGTACTTCTTTGTATTCCTTGCTCTGTGCTCCAATAAACACACGTTATCGGCAATACACTAATAACCCAATTGTGCTCCACTCACTTAGAATCTGGAACCAATGTAGAAAGCATTTTAAGACGGAGAAGCTTCTATCTGTGGCACCCTGCAAGAGAACCACCTCTTTCAACCTTCACAAACATATGCAGTTTTAATATCTGGAAAAATTTGGAATTAACTTGCTTAGAGATCTTTATATAGACAACGTCTTTGCATCCTATGAACAATTACATTCCAAATTTAACATTCCAGCTACACATTTCTTTCACTATCTTCAAATCAGGAACTTTGTTAAACAGAACCTTCCAGATTTTCCTCATCTTGCACCCTCATCCACGCTGGAAAAATATTGCTCAATTTCAAGGAGTTAGACTCCATCTCTACAATATATAAAATCATTTTACAATCCCTTCCTTTCAAAGATCCAAGAGGACACTGGGAAAAGACCTCTCAATTAATATATCAGAAAAGGAGTGGAAAGTAGCAATGCAGAGAATTCACTCAAGCTCCATATGCGCAAAGCATACAATTATACAACTCAAAATTATATATCGAGCACATCTGTCTCGACTAAAACTCTGCAAAATGTTTCCAGGGCATGATCCAACCTGCGAACGTTGCAACCAAGCCCCAGCCTCACTGGGTCACATGTTCTGGGCCTGCACCAAATTAACATTATTCTGGACAAAAATTTTTAATTACCTCTCAGACAGCCTTGGACTCACAATCCCTCCTAACCCATTAACAGCTGTGTTTGGGGTTCTTCCAGAGGGGCTTAAAGTGGAGAAGGACAAACAAATTGTGATTGCATTCACTACACTGTTGGCACGCAGACTTATTCTGATAAACTGGAAGAACCCAAACTCTCCTCTTTTAAGTCAGTGGGAAACTGATGTGTTATACTATTTGAAATTGGAAAAATCAAATACTCAGTTAGAGGATCTGTACAGACTTTTTCAAAACATGGCAGGATCTAATCAGTAATATTTTAAAATAAGTTTATAAAGCACAGAGAATTTATTAATTTAGGTATTTTTACAAGCCTTAAATTTTACACCGTTTGGCTTGCTCTCTCTCTCAGGGTGGGGATCGATCTGTTCTTAACATAATTCTTTTTTTTTGTAAAAACTTGATTGCTATGTATTGATTGTAATAAAATTAATAAAAAAAAAAAAAAGAACTATAAATTAAAATAGTGTACCCCAACTGTTACTTTAATAAGACAAATACTTGAACAGAAGCAGTAGAAGATTTGGTAGAGTCAGATGAGGTTTCCTTTTTTTTCTTCTCCTGGCAATTTGCACATTACCAGTAAGGAGTTATGTGATAACTGTAGCAATATTAAATTGGCACTGTGATAGTGTCTTTATGTTAATTTACTTTATGTATAATATATACATTTCAAATCTGTACATTTAATACAGTTAAATTACATTTATAGAAACTCGGTTTTCTGCCAGATACATACAGCCACAGTTCAGTATTGGTCTTAAATAAGTATTTCTGTTTTAAATTGCTTTTGAGGTTATTATTTAATGATTTCTGTCTTGCCAGGTCTTCTTGATTTTATAGAAAAGATTAAATCCAAACATGCCATTACTCTTGTGGTAAGTTTAATTAACTGAGTTAGGAGTCAGTCATGAGCCAGCTCCACCATACATATTTTTTTTCTGCTTTAGTACAGCCGTCTCAATCTTTATAAGGTGGATTACAGTCCACAATCAGTGACCTCACTTCTTTCAAACATGCCTCTGATAGAGTTATAAAGAATCAAGTCTTCATTACTGCTATAGTGTCAGGTCCACTAAAATAGCCAACATAATAAATCTTTTAGCACAGAATTGCCCTGCTTCTCTTCTGCATTTCTTAGACACTTTCCTTTCATCTTTTTACAAACATTGTGACCCCATTATTCACTTATGTCTTTTTTGACATATACAGTATGTGTAGTTCACATTTTAACACATGTTCAACAGTCAATATTAATATTGTTTTAACAATTTAAAGATAATGCAGATGGCAAAGTATTTAATTGAGAAGACACAATATTCCCAGTAATCTACTAGTGTACATATAGCTTGATATAGAGAGTCCTCTGAGGATGGATTTGGAGACCTGGCATATTTTTGATCTATTCTGGTAATTTCATTAATAGCACAAACACCTTCTTGTTTTCCAATTTATTTTTGTGGGAAAGATATAAAATAATCTGTTATCTTAAAAAAAAGCTTTCAGAGTTTCCCAGGGTATTCCTGCAGAGACCTCTGAGGATGCATTTGTCTCTAAAAGAAATAATCAATTTGCTTGGATATAAATTCTGTAAAGTTCTCATCTGCTAATGACGGGGTTAAGATGCCAGCTACGAGATGAGTGCGTAGAGCACAGTGATTTAAGCTCCATGATCAGAGGGTCATGGTCAGAGTTAACAATAGCATCATACTTGCAAGATTTGATAGTGGGCAATACATTATTATCAATAAAGAAAATCTGTGATATGCTGGTGAGAAGAAGGAATATGCTCTTGGACTTGGATTTAAAAATCCAATACTTGCCAATATAAACAATGCTAGAAGTGGAAGCACACAATCAGAAAACATTATCTGATAATATAACAAAAAAAGTTAAAAAATAATAACATTTACCTGAAATAATTAAGAAACAAAAACAACTCAGAATAATAAAGACACTTCCCAAAAACCACATTATAACAGTCACATAAATATAATGTAGTAGATTGTTTTCTTGGTTTTTGTGATCCAGCCGTCATATTCAGTTCCTTTAGCCTTTTACTGCATCATGGTAGTCCAGCAGAGTCATGACTGTGTGGCTAAGCACAGATCTAGTGCTGACACTTCCATCATGGGCCTGATCACCAACAATGATGAGACATCCTACAGAGAAAAGATCTGCCATCTGATACAGTGGAATCATGACAGCCATCTGTTTATCTGGTCACAGATTTCAGGAAGCAGGATGCAGACTACACTCCCTTCAACATAAGAAGGAATGTAGTGGATAGTTTCTGCAGCTTTAAATTGTTTAGAATTACCATCACTGACAACCTGAAGTCTACATAACACATCATCTGTTGTTGTAAAGTAGCTTCACCAATGCCTTTACTTCCTATGATTTCTTCAATTATCTCAATGACTGTTACTGCAAAAGTTCAGTGAAAAAGCATTGTATTTGCCTTCTTCCTGATATCCTCTGCTATCGCAAAGTTTTGATACTACACGTTTTCTGGCCTTTACCCAAAATATAATTTTAGCATTAATATTAAGTGTACTGTTTTACTTGAATGCAAATTTATTCAACACCAATTGGAATTGTGTGAAAAAGTTATTGCCACCTTGATAAATTACCCCAGTCAGCTGAAAAGTGTATACTTTGTCATATATCACTTTTAGATTAAATTTTTAAACAATTTGACAATATACATTTTGTTGCCTGTGGTTATGTACACATTATGATTTTTTCAACCACTGCAACTAATAATAAGTTGGCTTCCAATGTATAAAGTATTCATCATAATTATTTATAATTCTTGTTTCTAGCTTCACTTGAATTCTGCATTTGTCCATGCATTTTCCTAGGGCATTTATTTCAGTATATGCTCTTGGAAAGCCAAGAAAGGAATGTAATGAATTTAGGAAATGAAGGAGATGCCAGTCCATCAAAGAGCAGGACCTTTCCCACCAGGCCAATTTAAAGAAACCAATTAACCTAACAGCATATACTTGGACTGTGGGGGAAAAAATTAAACGAAAATGGGAAAACCTACTGAATATGCTCATTTATTGCTCATCAGTCAGCAATGAAATTTTGGCTTTTGCTTCTTTTTGATTGCCAATAAATACAATATACAACACCCACATTCATGCATACGTGTCAAAGAAAAAAATATGAGAGATAATTGGATTAATCATTTCCATGTTTAACTTTTAGACAGTTACATCCAATTAATATCTCTGTTTATAATATGCCAACATATAAGAAACAAAAAGAAAACTTACATTTCTGCTTTGAAATAATCATTCTGGTGGTGAAGTTTTGATTTAACATTAGATTGATGAGATACACTTATCGACTAATTAAAAAACTGAAAGCACCCTAGACTTGCTGCTGATTAATTGTCACTGCCTTGCTGCCTCACAATTGCTTTTGAAGGGAGTTTATATTTTATATGCACACAGTGGGGAATTAAAAAAATCTGCTTTATGAAGCTGCCTGACTGATTTATTTTGTCGAACCATCCATAGTATAGTATGAGAGTTTTGACACAGAGTTTAGTTTAGAGATTTTAGTTATTTTGATATCCTTGTCAATAAATGAATACTGATGTTGCAGGGCTTTTTTGAAAAGTCTGTTTTTCAGTTTATAGGTTATTATAGTTCTCAAAATAGAATTAGCCGATGATTCACTTGCTTCAATGTCATACTGAATTCTAATAATGAATAATTTTGGTTAAATCCATGACTATTTTGTGCAAGTTGATGGGAATATTTCTTTACACTCATTTTTATTAACATTCATATAATGGCACTTATATCTAAACTGAACCTCATTCTGTGTTGAACTAGATTCGTAAAGAAAGCTTCTATACTTTTCATTTAGTTACATTTATTTGTAAATCTGATATTTTATTTAAAATGAATAAATGGTGGGTTAAGTGATTTGTTCAGGGTCACGCATTTAAAAGGTGGTGCAGACTGTACCTAAGTTTGTGTGTTACAATGCTACATTAATACTAATACAAATCAAATTGGATTTTTTTTAACCATGGAGACAGCAGAAGATACTTGTCATCCAATTTAAAAAAAAATATATATATATACACACCCAATTTATAATTTTTAAAAGACCACTCATTTATTTACACTGCTCTGTTAAAAGCAACACTTTTCATTTCCAGGATATGCTTAGAATAAAAATAGCTCATCTCATTCTATCAAGTATTTAATTTTTAATGTTTATGCACAAGGTAGCATTGTGGATAGCAGTGCCAGGGCTCTGGCACTAGTCAGTGTCTGTATGAATTTGGCACATTTCCCCAATGTCTGCATGTGTTTTATTTATCTTCATCCTTTTTTCCAATAAATCCCAAAGAGATTTTTCTGTGGTGAATATATGAGTGTTTTCTATGCTGAACTGGAAGGGAGGGAGTACATTCAGAGAACATTTCTGCTGTCATCACCCTGATCAGGACATGATCAAAGGCCTTCTTCTGGTTTTAACTTGGGTACATAGATGTGGTTCTGCTTGCAGTAGTGGACCGAGTCCCTGATCGAGGCCAGACTGTCTATGATTCTGTACCCCGGGATTCCACAGGGGACAGTTTGCTAGTACCTTTTTGAGGACCTTGTAGTCCATGTTCACAAAGGAGATGAGACATCCACTATTCAAATAAAAACTTTTCCTTTACTGTTTGCACAAGATTGTTATTGTTCTTTTATTCAGTGATGGGAAGACTCTTTCTTCTGTCACTGTCTACCTGTACAGCTCCAAGAGGTTCAGGTCAGTTAGATCCCATTACTCTGTTTGGCTGGGATGACATCACTGCCAAAGGTCCTGCTGACACTAAAGGATCTGACTACATGTTTTAGTAGTAACTGCTAGGACTTTTTTGGCCACTTCTACCTTGGGATTTTTGTAGGTTTAGAGGTTGCTGTAGTAGTTAAGGGGCACTCTTAATACCTCCTTCCACCCCATCATGTTAATTAAGGCTATGTCTCTCAGTTGCATCGGAGGTGTATGGAGTTTCTGGAGAAAAAATATGTTGTATTTCTCACCCTGCTCCTTGTCCTCACCTAGAAACAGAAAATAATGTGATTAGACTCTCCCTTAGAATTCCTCTTCAGGTCCTGTTTGATGTCTTTCAGCTCACATCTTATGTCTTGGATACAGAGGTAGAGGTCTTGCAAAGAATGCTGTTCCATTTGTGGCCTCCCGATATCCATTAGCCATTTATGCACCTGTAGCCTCTCATTCCCTTGAAAGAAAGGCAGAGTTTATACTTGATATATGATGTTTCTCATCCCTGTATGTGGTATAGCCTCCTCATCATTACATTCCTTCCCAAGTAAGTGCAGATTAGCTGTCAGGATCCTTGGCCAGAAAGGAAGTCATGGCCTAGGCTTTACAAATTACCCCATAGTTCAGGAAGTATTAGGGAACTGGAGCATACTTACTATATTATACTGCCCAAGAAGTGAAAACAAAGTTAATCCTCATACAGGCTGAGCCACTAGGCTGATTCAACATATAGTGGTTAACCTGGTTCCAGGAGGACCCCACAATGTTTAATTTATCATCACATCAAGAGGTCTGAATGTAAACTTAAGCATCTGAAATGTGCTGGAGCTGCACCTAGCTTCCTCTAAGGGGTAGTCACCATATAGCACCATGTCCTGGATGAAGCGGCCCAGAGGGTCTGGAGAAGTTGCTAAGACTATTGCTGTCACCTTTTCATTAGCCTTTAACAGACCAGAAATATGCCACAAATTAGTTCATAAATAGTATCTGTCCTGAAAAGGCACACACTGAGGGGGATCTTCAGCAGTGACATAATAGTGGAACTGTGTGATGCCCCATTCCAGCAGCCCATGGCACTGTCCCTGGTTTAGGCATCCAGCAAGTCCTTCTGGTTTGAGTATATGTGGGTTCTTTCTGTAATCGGGTAGCAATACCTTCCTGCTGTCATCCTTCCACCTTTGTTCCTAGCTGCCACTAGTCCATCCTACTGCTGCCACTATATTGTCTGAATTGCCAACAGTTTGCTAGAGCAGTGAGGACACATAAAGGGCAAAAGAAGTCACAAAACAGGTTTTATTTCTAATTTTAAATATGTGTATGAATTATTTATGGATTGGTTTTATCTTCTATACTTCACTTTTTATTAGATTATTTATTGACTTATTTTTTAATGAGACTGCACTGCACTATTTATTTAGACACTGCTGTTTTGATTGTAATAAAATGCACAAGCATTGTTTTGCACCATCCTTTGCTGTTTATGTGTCCTCACTGTCCTATCCTTCCTGTTCATGACTATCAATGTCTGGGTGCAAAAATAAGTGATGTCAGCTGTGTGCAACCCAGGGGTCACATTTTGTCTCTTGGGTTTCCACCCACAGAAAACAAGGAAACTAATCAAAAAGCATTCATACAGCAATTAATCAACTTAATTAAATGAAAAATAAGCATACTTGAATCAAAGTATCACACTGTTTTGAGGCATTTCCTTTTCTATGGGCAGAGATGTCAGAAGGGTAGAGTTTTAAATTTTGTCAACATCAGCATACTCTAGAAGGGCATAAGAGGAATGTGAAAAAACATCAGATATGAAGAAGATCTACAGTAGAATTGATGTAGAGTATGACAGACACCGCTTCACTGCACACTGTATCACAAAACAAGAAGCACTTTTTTAGTGGAACACATTAGGAACTGTTAGATTTGTCCTAATATTTATAAATATCAATCAATTTAGTGTATGAAACTGGGGTATTATTAAGCTATAAAGGCATTCAGGGTAGGAGCATCTCTAACCTCTCTCTGTCAGTATGGGGATCATATGTTGTTTTTCCTTGCTCTACCTTCTGTTTTGTATTGTAGGAACCATGAAATACATTTTGTCTCTACTGGATTACCTTTTTAAGAAACAGAGACTTTTAACACATTAAGCTGTACAGATGCCATTACGTTGACAATAAAGATAAAGTTAATGCAAGTTAATGTCTATGCAATACTGAGCAGTATTTCTAGTGATTGTGAGTTATAAGCTATAAGGTGAAAAAAGTACATTTAGTTTTTCTTTTTAATACCCATAATATAAGTTCCAAAAGTCATACTTCAGACATTTTTAAAAGTGCAAAAGATGTTCCTTAATCATAATTCCATGTTGATTGTCTTGCGGCTTGCTTGAGCAGCACAAATGTGGGCATATGAAGTAAAGCTGTTCTGTGATATGCCATCAGAGGAGACAGCTGACAGCCCTGCAGCTACAGTTAATGTGTATTAATCCTGAGAAAGAAAAAATTAACCAGGAGACAGAATTAGAGTGAGGATGTAAAAATGCTGAAGTTAACTGAGATGAGGAAGATAACTTTAGTAAATGAAGTATTAAATCTAACCTACACAGATAAAATAGAAGAGCTTCTAAGGTTATTCAAATAGATAAGTAAGTCAGAACATATATGCATGGCAAACTATCGTTTTCAACATCACAGATTTAACATTTTATAAATTAATTGATTTCTGGTACATATGGCTAAGAGACCTCTGTTAAATTATATTACAGTATGTTGATACTAAATACGTTTTAGAATATTTCATTTGTTTATAACTGAACTTGAAATCAAACTTTGTGTTCCAAACTCTGTTTCCCAAAGTCAACACATGTGAAATTTGAAGACATAGTTTATTTTAACTAAGACGAATTCATATTTTATTAGCATTTGTAGTGCATTAAAAAAATTCTGCAACTGGTGAATTCACATCTGTATATTATAGCTAATTAAGCCATTACACTGTCTAAAAAGCATGGTGTGATACCAACTGAAATACAAAGAAGGCCTACTATATTATATTCTAAATGGTAACATGGTCAGGTCCCGCACATTTTAAAGGAGATGTTGTAATTGTTTATTTAACTTAGGGTTTAATTATGGCCTTGACATAAAAACAAAAAACTCTAAAGTAAGCAAACAAATCAAGCAAATTAAACCACTGTGTAATTTTTGTTGTGTTTTGGAATCCTTTTTATCAGTGAATGGTGCATGTACATTGAGCCCATATATTATGCATAAAATCTTACAATATGGCTTAATGAACTAATATTGCAAATAATAAAAAACTGTAATACTTCAGTTATTAAATCCTTTGAGAACAAAGCTGCTCTATACTGAATCCTGCATAATGGACCATGGCAGTTTCGCAAGTTCGGTGAGAGCCCAGTAGTAATCATTATTTGTTGCTGATATCATACATAATATACAATGCAATAATTATATGTGATTACTTAGTTATTTTACGTTTCTTAGAAAGTAATACATATGCTGTCATTTGCTGAATATGTCGTAAAAATGTAATACAATATCTTTAGAATCTTTTAAAATGCAGAATTATAAAGATGTTACAAGCTGGAGAAAATAAATGTTACATAACCAAGTCATTGAAGTTAGCAGTGCACCTGGTCATGAAAGTAGTGCAGTGCAGAGTATGAAAGAGGAAGTGAAGATAGAGAGCACTTGTCTGCAAGAATTTTAGAAAAGTTTCTCTGCCCCATGGTCTGGGTGTGTAGCCACTGGACAGTCTTCCTAAGAATACTGGCTTGGATGTTCTCACATGGTTTTGAGGAAAGTGAGACATATACACTAAAAATAAAGGTGCCAGAGTGGTTCTTCAGAGCGATGCCATAGGGGAACCATTTAATTCCCAAATGATCCATCTAAACAAAGGCTCCAGAAATAGCATTTATTTATTTAGATCATTAACAGGCTCTTTACAGGAAATAATAATGAATAAATAGTAGCAGATTTGTGAAATACCATTTGGTCATGATTTTAAAAGAACTCTTTCTGCATAAAATAGCACAGGCCAAGTACAGGATTTTTTAATCTGCCGGTGTTCTGCTATGTAGCCTACCATAATTTAAAGATTTCAGGTTTCTTTCTGCATAATAAAACATTTTTCAAAGCAGAAAGAACCAACTTCATATGCAAAGAACTCTTTGCACAATGAAATGGTGCCTTATTAAGCCATGGTTCAACGATGATCCACACATCCGAGTAAAGAACCATAAAATCCCATTAAAGAACCATTATTTTTAAGAGTGTACAGTGTTGCCTCTGAGCCTAAGTGAGGTACGAGGTGGACACAATGACTTAAATGTCTAGGCTGTGAATGAGGCATATGAGAACGTTAGGATCCAGAGCTGTTAGTCACACACAGTAGCGGGACTGTAGGATGTCCGGGAAAGGAGACTGCAGACAATATGAGCCCCACGATACCCACCAAAAATCAGGATTTTTATGATAGGTGTCAGCATTCCTCCAATGTTAAATCCAATTCTGACAGGGAGGTTTCTTATAACAAACTAAAATCCAGGAATACATCTACCTTGTTAATGGAGGTATTTTTGTTTAATTACTAAAGCTTCAATCTTTTTACCTTGTACAGTATGTATAAGTTGTTAGCATATTTCTCAGTTAAATGGAAGATTAAAGATATGCTGTATTTTGCCTGAAAATTGAATAATTTCTGTACTGTTTATTGTAGAAATGAAATGACAAATTTGGTTTTATTAGTTTTGAATAACAAGGAACTATTGTAACCAGCTACTATTTTAGTTAATGTACGGATAGCATGCTCATGTATTAAATTAAAAATAATAATCATTTTATACTTTACATTTTAGCCTGTTGTGGAGAAGTTCACGAATGGCCCAAAGTTTCCAGGAACATGTGCCCCACCAGCCTGGTATAGGGCAGAGAAAGGTCTCACATGTAATCTTCAGAAGTATTCTTGAATGTGGCAGTGTAAAAAAATAGCGGCCTCTATGGTAGGGCAAAAACAGGAGCAAAAGAGTCAGAGAGAGAGATGTAGTCTGGGTGGAAAAAAGTGTGTATTCAAGGAGGGGAGGCAACCTAACAGTTGATTAAGAGAAAGGTCATAAAGAGTTAAAAGGAAGTTGAAGCACTGAGGGCAGCACATGGTCTGAGGCTATGCTAGTAACAGAAGGAGGGCAGGTAGCCTTTTCTAGCTGTCAGCATACAATTCAAGACTGAAGCAGTGGGGTAGTGTTACTTCTTTAAGGAGTGAGAATAAGGAGCTGTTTTGGAGACCTGGCTCTTTCAAAGGTAACTGCAGGTGTACAGAAATACTAGAGGGAAGTCAAGCCTGGTGCCCTGTAACAAATGTTGGCAGTTCCTGATGCCAGAAGTGAACATAGTGCTTGACTGGGGGTGACACTGACAGGGGATTTAAAGTTACCTCACAGCAGATGTGTCATTAAGTCTAGCACTGGGAAAAAATGAAAGGCAAAGGCTTAGCTTTCTGGAGGATTCCACTGCCAGACAAGATATATGAATTAGTGAATTATATAAAAAAAACCTCATTCAGTGAAATAACCAGTCCATCAAAGAAAAACCTAGTAAGCTAAATTGGTTGAACTTTTAATCAGTTAGAAGGAGATGGACAGTCTTTGAGAGAGTCAGCTTGAGGTTATTAAACTGGTGCTAGAATTTATTTATTAATCAAAGTTAACTCAGCTGAGGTACTTGGATGTGAAATATAAACCTTAAAATAAACAAGAAATATCTAAAATATATCATCCTAATATATTAAGATATGGTTATTTTTCACTCATAAACAAACACACAGTAGCTCTTTAAATATTTTTGCATATAAATCAGTGATCTCTAACCAAGCGCAATTAAAATCTTGTAATATCTATCAAGCACTCAGTGAAAAAGATGGCATAGGATGCAGGCATAGCAAAACTAACAACTTGCAAATGCTGAATCTTTTTAATTAAATTTGCTTATTATTTATATTCTGCTTACGTTTGCATGATTTGTGATTTTCTGTATTACCCATAAGCAAAAATGTGGCAAGGGCAATGGAAAACCCTGAGTAGTAATGTACAATGCCTGTCATTTTTTGATGGCTGCTATGTGGTGGATCTTTAAAATTAATAGCATACATATTGTCTCTGTAATGTCACCAACTTTCAATGAGCCATGAGAGAATAACGTTTGTGTCACAATTTAAATTTGTTGTCAGTTTTCTAGTGTGTAAGCAAGCACTTTTTGCCAAGAAAAGCATTCATCTGTTACTCTGCGTCGAACATTAGGCTGATTAGGAGTCTAATGAAAAGGGAGTTGCTTATTTGATAATATAAATGTGTTTAATATTAATCGTAATACTTAGGCACTATACTTATGTTTTATTTTTCTTATTACTGTATTTTAAAATCACATTAGTTAACAATTGCTCTATTCACATTTAAAATACACACAATATTAAAAAAATCCAATACTTATACAAAAGTAAAGTATACACAAAAACATTATTTACAATGAAGAGGTAAATATATTCTCTGATTTTTTTCCAAGCCACTATTTCCATTTATGGAGTTCTGACCTTGACAAAAAGTACATATTTTTTGTGATGTGCATTGTCAAAGTTTTTATTTTTTTTTGGATCAGAGATATAGCTCTTTATGTGCCAATTATTTTTTGACACAGAATTCAAAGCATGAATATTACATTATTTGGCTGTGAAGTCACTCTTGGCACATGTAAGTCCCACAGATTTATACCTTACAACTTGAATAAGTTATTGATTCACCAACTGTCATTTGACTGTGCTTAGCTGGTTATAGGCACAGATACAGTTAGTGAGGATGATCTAAAAATTAGAATAGTATTATGTTGTTAAAGAAGCACTCATCAGACTTTGTATTTCTAATAAGAGCTGAAGCTAAAAATATTTACTACTTTGATAATTTAACAGATTTCTGCATTGTCATAAGGTAAGATAAAGGAAATCACAAAAAAATGAATGAATAATATTCCTCTTGCTTTTCACATCATTCTCATTGGCAAAACATCACTGACATGCATAGCATCTTCACTAAACCCCAACAAAGTTACGGTGCTTAACAAGTGACAAGTGACTCCATTTTAGTAATTACAAGAGAACCCTCATCTGAGACAGAGAGAAAGTTAACAAAGAATCATCATTTTGGGTTAAAATTAACTACAGGTAGCTTTTTAAGTCTGTAGGAGAGTCTAAGTAATGGATTGAAAGAATTAAAATACAGTTGAGAAAGTCCACATCAGGAAGGACTGTTGCAGAGGAAAGATGACAAAGTAGCAATTGTCAGAGAGGTACTGTACTCTGGAAATTGATAGACTGGCTTCTCCAAAACAGAGCTGCATATACAGTGGTGTGAAAAACTATTTGCCCCCTTCCTGATTTCTTATTCTTTTGCATGTTTGTCACACAAAATGTTTCTGATCATCAAACACATTTAACCATTAGTCAAATATAACACAAGTAAACACAAAATGCAGTTTTTAAATGATGGTTTTTATTATTTAGGGAGAAAAAAATCCAAACCTACATGGCCCTGTGTGAAAAAGTAATTGCCCCTTATTAAAAAATAACCTAACTGTGGTGTATCACACCTGAGTTCAATTTCCGTAGCCACCCCAGGCCTGATTACTGCCACACCTGTTTCAATCAAGAAATCACTTCAATAGGAGCTGCCTGACACAGAGAAGTAGACCAAAAACACCTCAAAAGCTAGACATCATGCCAAGATCCAAAGAAATTCAGGAACAAATGAGAACAGAAGTAATTGAGATCTACTAGTCTGGTATAGGTTATAAAGCCATTTCTAAAGCTTTGGGACTCCAGCGAACCACAGTGAGCGCCATTATCCACAAATGGCAAAAACATGGATCAGTGGTGAACCTTTCCAGGAGTGGCCGGCCGACCAAAATTACCCCAAGAGCGCAGAGACGACTCATCCGAGAGGTCACAAAAGACCCCAGGACAAAGTCTAAAGAACTGCAGGCCTCACTTGCCTCAATTAAGGTCAGTGTTCACGACTCCACCATAAGAAAGAGACTGGGCAAAAACGGCCTGCATGGCAGATTTCAAGACGCAAACCACTGTTAAGCAAAAAGAACATTAGGGCTCGTCTCAATTTTGCTAAGAAAAATCTCAATGATTGCCAAGACTTTTGGGAAAATACCTTGTGGACTGATGAGACAAAAGTTGAACTTTTTGGAAGGCAAATGTCCCGTTACATCTGGCGTAAAAGGAACACAGCATTTCAGAAAAAAGAACATCATACCAACAGTAAAATATGGTGGTGGGTGTGTGATGGTCTGGGGTTGTTTTGCTGCTTCAGGAACTGGAAGGCTTGCTGTGATAGATGGAACCATGAATTCTACTGTCTACCAAAAAATCCTGAAGGAGAATGTCCGGCCATCTGTTCGTCGACTCAAGCTGAAGCGATCTTGGGTGCTGCAACAGGACAGTGACCCAAAACACACCAGCATATCCACCTCTGAATGGCTAAAGAAAAACAAAATGAAGACTTTGGAGTGGCCTAGTCAAAGTCCTGACCTGAATCCAATTGAGATGCTATGGCATGACCTTAAAAGGCGGTTCATGCTAGAAAACCCTCAAATAAAGCTGAATTACAACAATTCTGCAAAGATGAGTGGGCCAAAAATCCTCAAGAGCGCTGTAAAAGACTCATTGCAAGTTATCGCAAATGCTTGATTGCAGTTATTGCTGCTAAGGGTGGCCCAACCAGTTATTAGGTTCATGGGGCAATTACTTTTTCACACAGGGCCAGGTAGGTTTGGATTTTTTTTCTCCCTAAATAATAAAAACCATCATTTAAAAACTGCATTTTGCGTTTACTTGTGTTATATTTGACTAATGGTTAAATGTGTTTGATGATCAGAAACATTTTGTGTGACAAACATGCAAAAGAATAAGAAATCAGGAAGGGGGCAAATAGTTTTTCACACCACTGTACAGTATGAACTGTAACTTGATAGACATAATTCTTTAGTCCAGATGAAGCTATGGGAAGATATGTGTTATTTTTTAATGAAAAATAATGATTTTGTTTAGTTTGTGTATGGTCTGCAAAACTGCTACAACAAAGTGAACCTCTTGTGAAACAGAAAGAAAAGGAATGAATTCTTAGATTGTGAGTGTGAATCGATGGGGGTAGAAGCAAAGATTTATGAGCAGCAGGGCTTCTGGAGGTTCTGTAGGAAGAAGAGGCAATGTGCACTGCACAACACTTATGAGGGGGACATGGAGCAAAACGGAATGCAGTGCATTATACCCAAGACAGGAAGGCTGTTAGGAGTGACTAGTTATCAAATAATTTGGGGAATTTGCTTATTTTCCATGTTACCCAAAGAAGCAATTGCAAGTTTCTTTTTTATGTTTTCAATTTAAATATTTTATTTAGCTTTGTTCATTTGCTTGTATTTAAAACACCATGTTCATTTATTAGTATTTTTTAAAATATGATTGTCTAAACATTTTCATTAATTTACACATGAATTATAAGGATGGCTTTGTCATATTTAAATATAACCTTTTATAATAATCTACATACAAGTTTGTAGTACCCATTTATTTATATTGTATAGAACACAATTTGACACAAAAGCATGTTGTTTATTGCAAGACAGGGAAGCAATATAATGAAAGAATCAGATAGTTCTACTCATTGGTGTGATGATGGTGTCAGAGAATAGGGGCATGTTACATGTCGGTGGATACATGCAAATAAGAATTTCACTGTACTCTGTCTGTACACTGTACCCCTATGAACCTTTAAAAGGCATTTGGTAGAAAGAGAAGGAAACCACAGAGGAACATTAATTAACATCGTGAAATATGATTACCACAACTGCAAAAAGACAACTATGGTTGAAAGAACAATGAAAAATGACTTTATTTTATTTCAATCAAAAAAAAAAACAGAAAAGTAATCCTGGTTGCCAGTGTAGCTAAAAAATATTAAACATTTTACGTGAAAAACTTGACAGTTAACCTACAGCTGTGAACTACTTCATCTCAAAATTTTCTCCAACTTCTTAGACTAAACTCACTGGAAACAGAGGGTAGCTTATTTATAATGTATCTACGGACTTTGAATGCTTCAGAGTCTGCACGCTTCCTAAAACTAACACAAAATATAGAATACAGCAAATAAATAACAGAAGTTAACAATATTAACATAGACAAAAGTATCAACAATCAACATTTGAACACCAGCCAGGGGGAGAACCATGGCTGAAATGTAACATACCACAGGATTTAGGTCCCTTTTTGAGTTTTCTGACATGCAACATAAGTTGGTATTTTAGTTTAATCTCAAGCACCCAGTAATTTGTGGTTTATTTATTTTCCTTAGTAAAGACACAGAAAATATATTTTCATCACTTTTCTTCGTAAATCCTAATTGCTCTTTTATTTTGCTTTATAAATACTCAAAGCCCAAACTATTGAGTGATCTTAACCATTCCCCCAAATGACTGACCCACCTTTAGTATAAAAAAAGCCAGTTTTTATTTCTTTAACAAAACTGCACTCATCCCACAATTGCAGAGATTTGATGAAGGAACTGCATTTACCAAAAGCCTTACATCAAATGGTTACATGTAAATTCAGATTGGAACAGCACCCATATAATAACAAATCATTATCTAGAACCTGCCAGATAATATTATTAGCATGCAACAAAACTGGACAGTCTTACAAAGTTTTTTTTTATACATTGATTTCATACTACTCAATGCCTTTGTTTTTTTCCCTTCTTACTAGATTGTGACATCAAGTTTCAGTGCAATTCTTTGCCCATGCGTTGCTATGTCATGGTTGCCATTGCTTACTGCACCACACATGCATCAGCGTATCACATCATGGCAACCGTTTTTTATACAAGACAACTTCTGGGACCCTTAGTATAGCACATTTATCCCAGGGCCCTCTTGTTTAGGATTGTTTTTCTCAGTCTGCTGTCTGGTGACTGTTCCATTTATTTGTCTGCTGCACTATCCTGCAGGGCATTGTAGCCACTTTATTTGATACAAACTTGTTTCTAATTATTACCATGATTGGATTCTTCCCCATTTTTTACAAAGAGTTTCATTTTATGTTGGATATGTTTCTCTCTTCTCTGTCACTTGAGGAAGATCAACTGTAGCAAAAATCTTTTATTTGTTGCTTTGACCAGTTAGCTGTAAAATAAATATTAATAACAAAGGAAACTTCCAAAACAAGTGATAAGTGGAAAAGCTGGCAAAAACATGATTACAATGTATTCAAACACCCTCAAATCCTTACACACACCATACAATTTGGGATAAATACTAAGCATCAGCTGTTTTCTGTGTCTTTTCTGTCCTCCTAATTCTCCTTGATGCTGCCTATTCATTCAGTAATTTTAACATTAATCTTAAACCAAACAAGCAACTTGCCACATTATTTGTAAATGAAATTAATTCTGTGACTGTTTTTCATGAGGATTTATCTCATATTAACTGTATTTACTAGGCTTTCTATTAAGCAGTGTCCTGCACCCTTCACTCACTGCATTTAAAGAATGCAAACACAATTAGCCAATGTAAGCTGGCAGTGGGGAAGTTTAAATGTAGTCTCTTTGGATTAAAATTTTGTTCTTCATTCTGCCCAGAGATGGCTCCTTTATTTCTACCTAGTGGGCAGAGATGCAGGACATAATTATCTTGTGTGGTGTGCTGATACACGGCAATTGCACTGGGGAAAGTTTTTGCAGAAATTCATGTTCATGCTCTGTTTGTTAACACCTGTCAAAAACTTTAGGAAGGGATTTCTCTGTGACCTGTCACTTCTAGTTTGTCCATACTGCAGAATTAAGGGACAGTGAATTACACTGGCCAAATGGCCAGAGTGTGAGGCAGAGTGCAGTATGTTTAGCAGTTATTCCTGATTTACTATTTTTCCTTGAAGGTTAAGAATTTCTAAAGCTCTCTAGACATGCAAAACATGCGATGTTGTACGATTAACTGATATTCAGTGGACCTTCCACAACATGTCTGTATGTTACAGCACAGAGCTATGAGATGCACAAGAAAATAATAACTAATTAAAATGTTCAAGTTCACAACTGAATTTACATTAACCTCTATTAGTAATTGTACCTGATATAGCAGATAAGAGACCCAGTCCTCAAGGAAGCGATATTAACAAGATAGCCATAAATATCTTCATTGTCTGAAATCTGTGTCTTAAGTTATACATTACTAATGAAAATAGACTATGATTATAAATATGTAACAATGTAGAAAAAGCAGTGATACCTCTAAGATGTATGTTGATTGCAAATAAAGAGAGGCAATTTATTTTTTGACACTAGACAAAAGGTATGGCTTCCTAATTAAAACCTAAGATGGTATCATCACAGAGGCTTGCACTTGTTATGATCTCTAGTTTGTTTTAATTTTAATTTCGCTCTCAATTAATTTTTCTCCTCTCTCAATGACCCAGTGTACTTATCCATCAGTAACTTCTGGCAATACACCATGACAAAGGGTATGCAAGACAGAGGAGTCAGTAGAGCCAAGAAGAAGATGGACAACAGGTGTTCTTGTACAAAAAAAATGCTTTTTTGTGCAAAATCCATTAATAATAAATAATTAAAAATTCCAGATACACTTTAAAAGTGATATAGAACTATAGGGCCAATACAAAATAAATAAACATTACCATGCACAGAATAAAAGCCATTCATAGAACTATACCAAAATTTATAAGTTCATAAAAAAGGACACATATACATATTACTTTAAAGTATGTATTCCTCTCCTGGCATCCACCTTATTTCTAATTTCTCTAATTTCCTTATAATTCCCTCCCAAAAAAACAACCAAAACAATCTGCTCATACGAGGGCTACTTCATGCTATTGCATTCTTCTGGAGAAGCGAAGAGCAAGAATTCTGATCCACACAAGCAAATGCATAGTTATGGCTACAGCATCACCTGCAAAGCAGCACTAGACAACTAGTAGGCCTCCCAATCCGAATGCCTGCACGATCGCTGATCATCCTCACAAATGACACTCTCCGCATTATCAGTGGACAGATGGCGCCATCAGCCACAGTAAGTAGTATACCTGCTTGTTCTGACTTCATCCTACTCTTAAAGCTCATTTATTGCATACAATACAGTTAAGTCCATAAATATTTGGACAGAGACAACTTTTTCTAGTTTTGATTCTGTACATTACCATAATGAATTTTAAATGAAACAACTCAGATGCAGTTGAAGTGCAGACTTTCAGATTTAATTCAGTGGATTGAACAAAAATATTGCGTAAAAATGCGAGGGAACTAAAGCATTTTTAACACAATCCCTTTATTTCAGGGGCTCAAAAGTAATTGGACAAATTAAATAACTGGAAATAAAATGTTCATTTCTAATACTTGGTTGAAAACTCTTTGCTGGCAATGACAGCCTGAAGTCTTGAACTCATGGACATCATCAGATGCTGGGTTTCCTCCTTTTAATGCTCTGCCAGGTCTTTACTGCAGCAGCTTTCAGTTGATGTTTGTTTGTGGGCCTTTCTGTCCGAAGTTTAGTCTTCAACAAGTGAAATGCATGCTCAATTGGGTTAAGATCAGATGACTGACTTGGCCATTCAAGAATTTTCCACTTCTTTGCTTTAATAAACTCCTGGGTTGCTCTGGGTGTATGTTTTGGGTCATTGTCCATCTGTATCGTGAACCGCCCAATCAATTTGACTGCATCTAGCTGGATTTGAGCAGACAGTATGCCTCTGAACACCTCAGAATTCATTCGGCTGCTTCTGTTCTGTGTCACATCATCAATAAACACTAGTGTCCCAGTGCCACTGGCAGCCATGCACGCCCAAGCCATCACACTGCCTCTAGCGTGTTTTACAGATGATGTGGTATGCTGGACTTCCTATGATTTCTTCAATTATCTCAATGGCTGTTACTGCAAAAGTTCAGTGAAAAGCATTGTATTTGCCTTCTTCCTGATATCCTCTGCTATACAAAGTTTTGATACTACACGTTTTCTGGCCTTTACCCAAAATATAATTTTAGCATTAATATTAAGTGTACTGTTTTACTTGAATGCAAATTTATTCAACACCAATTGGAATTGTGTGAAAAAGTTATTGCCACCTTGATAAATTACCCCAGTCAGCTGAAAAGTGTATACTTTGTCATATATCACTTTTAGATTAAATTTTTAAACAATTTGACAATATACATTTTGTTGCCTGTGGTTATGTACACATTATGATTTTTTCAACCACTGCAACTAATAATAAGTTGGCTTCCAATGTATAAAGTATTCATCATAATTATTTATAATTCTTGTTTCTAGCTTCACTTGAATTCTGCATTTGTCCATGCATTTTCCTAGGGCATTTATTTCAGTATATGCTCTTGGAAAGCCAAGAAAGGAATGTAATGAATTTAGGAAATGAAGGAGATGCCAGTCCATCAAAGAGCAGGACCTTTCCCACCAGGCCAATTTAAAGAAACCAATTAACCTAACAGCATATACTTGGACTGTGGGGGAAAAAATTAAACGAAAATGGGAAAACCTACTGAATATGCTCATTTATTGCTCATCAGTCAGCAATGAAATTTTGGCTTTACTTCTTTTTGATTGCCAATAAATACAATATACAACACCCACATTCATGCATACGTGTCAAAGAAAAAAATATGAGAGATAATTGGATTAATCATTTCCATGTTTAACTTTTAGACAGTTACATCCAATTAATATCTCTGTTTATAATATGCCAACATATAAGAAACAAAAAGAAAACTTACATTTCTGCTTTGAAATAATCATTCTGGTGGTGAAGTTTTGATTTAACATTAGATTGATGAGATACACTTATCGACTAATTAAAAAACTGAAAGCACCCTAGACTTGCTGCTGATTAATTGTCACTGCCTTGCTGCCTCACAATTGCTTTTGAAGGGAGTTTATATTTTATATGCACACAGTGGGAATTAAAAAATCTGCTTTATGAAGCTGCCTGACTGATTTATTTTGTCAGACCATCCATAGTATAGTATGAGAGTTTTGACACAGAGTTTAGTTTAGAGATTTTAGTTATTTTGATATCCTTGTCAATAAATGAATACTGATGTTGCAGGGCTTTTTTGAAAAGTCTGTTTTTCAGTTTATAGGTTATTATAGTTCTCAAAATAGAATTAGCCGATGATTCACTTGCTTCAATGTCATACTGAATTCTAATAATGAATAATTTTGGTTAAATCCATGACTATTTTGTGCAAGTTGATGGGAATATTTCTTTACACTCATTTTTATTAACATTCATATAATGGCACTTATATCTAAACTGAACCTCATTCTGTGTTGAACTAGATTCGTAAAAAGCTTCTATACTTTTCATTTAGTTACATTTATTTGTAAATCTGATATTTTATTTAAAATGAATAAATGGTGGGTTAAGTGATTTGTTCAGGTCACGCATTTAAAAGGTGGTGCAGACTGTACCTAAGTTTGTGTGTTACAATGCTACATTAATACTAATACAAATCAAATTGGATTTTTTTTAACCATGGAGACAGCAGAAGATACTTGTCATCCAATTTAAAAAAAAATATATATATATACACACCCAATTTATAATTTTTAAAAGACCACTCATTTATTTACACTGCTCTGTTAAAAGCAACACTTTTCATTTCAGGATATGCTTAGAATAAAATAGCTCATCTCATTCTATCAAGTATTTAATTTTTATGTTTATGCACAAGGTAGCATTGTGGATAGCAGTGCCAGGGCTCTGGCACTAGTCAGTGTCTGTATGAATTTGGCACATTTCCCCAATGTCTGCATGTGTTTTATTTATCTTCATCCTTTTTTCCAATAAATCCCAAAGAGATTTTTCTGTGGTGAATATATGAGTGTTTTCTATGCTGAACTGGAAGGGAGGGAGTACATTCAGAGAACATTTCTGCTGTCATCACCCTGATCAGGACATGATCAAAGGCCTTCTTCTGGTTTTAACTTGGGTACATAGATGTGGTTCTGCTTGCAGTAGTGGACCGAGTCCCTGATGAGGCCAGACTGTCTATGATTCTGTACCCGGGATTCCACAGGGGACAGTTTGCTAGTACCTTTTGAGGGACCTTGTAGTCCATGTTCACAAAGGAGATGAGACATCCACTATTCAAATAAAAACTTTTCCTTTACTGTTTGCACAAGATTGTTATTGTTCTTTTATTCAGTGATGGGAAGACTCTTTCTTCTGTCACTGTCTACCTGTACAGCTCCAAGAGGTTCAGGTCAGTTAGATCCCATTACTCTGTTTGGCTGGGATGACATCACTGCCAAAGGTCCTGCTGACACTAAAGGATCTGACTACATGTTTTAGTAGTAACTGCTAGGACTTTTTTGGCCACTTCTACCTTGGGATTTTTGTAGGTTTAGAGGTTGCTGTAGTAGTTAAGGGGCACTCTTAATACCTCCTTCCACCCCATCATGTTAATTAAGGCTATGTCTCTCAGTTGCATCGGAGGTGTATGGAGTTTCTGGAGAAAAAATATGTTGTATTTCTCACCCTGCTCCTTGTCCTCACCTAGAAACAGAAAATAATGTGATTAGACTCTCCCTTAGAATTCCTCTTCAGGTCCTGTTTGATGTCTTTCAGCTCACATCTTATGTCTTGGATACAGAGGTAGAGGTCTTGCAAAGAATGCTGTTCCATTTGTGGCCTCCCGATATCCATTAGCCATTTATGCACCTGTAGCCTCTCATTCCCTTGAAAGAAAGGCAGAGTTTATACTTGATATATGATGTTTCTCATCCCTGTATGTGGTATAGCCTCCTCATCATTACATTCCTTCCCAAGTAAGTGCAGATTAGCTGTCAGGATCCTTGGCCAGAAAGGAAGTCATGGCCTAGGCTTTACAAATTACCCCATAGTTCAGGAAGTATTAGGGAACTGGAGCATACTTACTATATTATACTGCCCAAGAAGTGAAAACAAAGTTAATCCTCATACAGGCTGAGCCACTAGGCTGATTCAACATATAGTGGTTAACCTGGTTCCAGGAGGACCCCACAATGTTTAATTTATCATCACATCAAGAGGTCTGAATGTAAACTTAAGCATCTGAAATGTGCTGGAGCTGCACCTAGCTTCCTCTAAGGGGTAGTCACCATATAGCACCATGTCCTGGATGAAGCGGCCCAGAGGGTCTGGAGAAGTTGCTAAGACTATTGCTGTCACCTTTTCATTAGCCTTTAACAGACCAGAAATATGCCACAAATTAGTTCATAAATAGTATCTGTCCTGAAAAGGCACACACTGAGGGATCTTCAGCAGTGACATAATAGTGGAACTGTGTGATGCCCCATTCCAGCAACCATGACACTGTCCCTGGTTTAGGCATCCAGCAAGTCCTTCTGGTTTGAGTATATGTGGGTTCTTTCTGTAATCGGGTAGCAATACCTTCCTGCTGTCATCCTTCCACCTTTGTTCCTAGCTGCCACTAGTCCATCCTACTGCTGCCACTATATTGTCTGAATTGCCAACAGTTTGCTAGAGCAGTGAGGACACATAAAGGGCAAAAGAAGTCACAAAACAGGTTTTATTTCTAATTTTAAATATGTGTATGAATTATTTATGGATTGGTTTTATCTTCTATACTTCACTTTTTATTAGATTATTTATTGACTTATTTTTTAATGAGACTGCACTGCACTATTTATTTAGACACTGCTGTTTTGATTGTAATAAAATGCACAAGCATTGTTTTGCACCATCCTTTGCTGTTTATGTGTCCTCACTGTCCTATCCTTCCTGTTCATGACTATCAATGTCTGGGTGCAAAAATAAGTGATGTCAGCTGTGTGCAACCCAGGGGTCACATTTTGTCTCTTGGGTTTCCACCCACAGAAAACAAGGAAACTAATCAAAAAGCATTCATACAGCAATTAATCAACTTAATTAAATGAAAAATAAGCATACTTGAATCAAAGTATCACACTGTTTTGAGGCATTTCCTTTTCTATGGGCAGAGATGTCAGAAGGGTAGAGTTTTAAATTTTGTCAACATCAGCATACTCTAGAAGGGCATAAGAGGAATGTGAAAAAACATCAGATATGAAGAAGATCTACAGTAGAATTGATGTAGAGTATGACAGACACCGCTTCACTGCACACTGTATCACAAAACAAGAAGCACTTTTTTAGTGGAACACATTAGGAACTGTTAGATTTGTCCTAATATTTATAAATATCAATCAATTTAGTGTATGAAACTGGGGTATTATTAAGCTATAAAGGCATTCAGGGTAGGAGCATCTCTAACCTCTCTCTGTCAGTATGGGGATCATATGTTGTTTTTCCTTGCTCTACCTTCTGTTTTGTATTGTAGGAACCATGAAATACATTTTGTCTCTACTGGATTACCTTTTTAAGAAACAGAGACTTTTAACACATTAAGCTGTACAGATGCCATTACGTTGACAATAAAGATAAAGTTAATGCAAGTTAATGTCTATGCAATACTGAGCAGTATTTCTAGTGATTGTGAGTTATAAGCTATAAGGTGAAAAAAGTACATTTAGTTTTTCTTTTTAATACCCATAATATAAGTTCCAAAAGTCATACTTCAGACATTTTTAAAAGTGCAAAAGATGTTCCTTAATCATAATTCCATGTTGATTGTCTTGCGGCTTGCTTGAGCAGCACAAATGTGGGCATATGAAGTAAAGCTGTTCTGTGATATGCCATCAGAGGAGACAGCTGACAGCCCTGCAGCTACAGTTAATGTGTATTAATCCTGAGAAAGAAAAAATTAACCAGGAGACAGAATTAGAGTGAGGATGTAAAAATGCTGAAGTTAACTGAGATGAGGAAGATAACTTTAGTAAATGAAGTATTAAATCTAACCTACACAGATAAAATAGAAGAGCTTCTAAGGTTATTCAAATAGATAAGTAAGTCAGAACATATATGCATGGCAAACTATCGTTTTCAACATCACAGATTTAACATTTTATAAATTAATTGATTTCTGGTACATATGGCTAAGAGACCTCTGTTAAATTATATTACAGTATGTTGATACTAAATACGTTTTAGAATATTTCATTTGTTTATAACTGAACTTGAAATCAAACTTTGTGTTCCAAACTCTGTTTCCCAAAGTCAACACATGTGAAATTTGAAGACATAGTTTATTTTAACTAAGACGAATTCATATTTTATTAGCATTTGTAGTGCATTAAAAAAATTCTGCAACTGGTGAATTCACATCTGTATATTATAGCTAATTAAGCCATTACACTGTCTAAAAAGCATGGTGTGATACCAACTGAAATACAAAGAAGGCCTACTATATTATATTCTAAATGGTAACATGGTCAGGTCCCGCACATTTTAAAGGAGATGTTGTAATTGTTTATTTAACTTAGGGTTTAATTATGGCCTTGACATAAAACAAAAACTCTAAAGTAAGCAAACAAATCAAGCAAATTAAACCACTGTGTAATTTTGTTGTGTTTTGGAATCCTTTTTATCAGTGAATGGTGCATGTACATTGAGCCCATATATTATGCATAAAATCTTACAATATGGCTTAATGAACTAATATTGCAAATAATAAAAAACTGTAATACTTCAGTTATTAAATCCTTTGAGAACAAAGCTGCTCTATACTGAATCCTGCATAATGGACCATGGCAGTTTCGCAAGTTCGGTGAGAGCCCAGTAGTAATCATTATTTGTTGCTGATATCATACATAATATACAATGCAATAATTATATGTGATTACTTAGTTATTTTACGTTTCTTAGAAAGTAATACATATGCTGTCATTTGCTGAATATGTCGTAAAAATGTAATACAATATCTTTAGAATCTTTTAAAATGCAGAATTATAAAGATGTTACAAGCTGGAGAAAATAAATGTTACATAACCAAGTCATTGAAGTTAGCAGTGCACCTGGTCATGAAAGTAGTGCAGTGCAGAGTATGAAAGAGGAAGTGAAGATAGAGAGCACTTGTCTGCAAGAATTTTAGAAAAGTTTCTCTGCCCCATGGTCTGGTTTGTAGCCACTGGACAGTCTTCCTAAGAATACTGGCTTGGATGTTCTCACATGGTTTTGAGGAAAGTGAGACATATACACTAAAAATAAAGGTGCCAGAGTGGTTCTTCAGAGCGATGCCATAGGGGAACCATTTAATTCCCAAATGATCCATCTAAACAAAGGCTCCAGAAATAGCATTTATTTATTTAGATCATTAACAGGCTCTTTACAGGAAATAATAATGAATAAATAGTAGCAGATTTGTGAAATACCATTTGGTCATGATTTTAAAAGAACTCTTTCTGCATAAAATAGCACAGGCCAAGTACAGGATTTTTTAATCTGCCGGTGTTCTGCTATGTAGCCTACCATAATTTAAAGATTTCAGGTTTCTTTCTGCATAATAAAACATTTTTCAAAGCAGAAAGAACCAACTTCATATGCAAAGAACTCTTTGCACAATGAAATGGTGCCTTATTAAGCCATGGTTCAACGATGATCCACACATCCGAGTAAAGAACCATAAAATCCCATTAAAGAACCATTATTTTTAAGAGTGTACAGTGTTGCCTCTGAGCCTAAGTGAGGTACGAGGTGGACACAATGACTTAAATGTCTAGGCTGTGAATGAGGCATATGAGAACGTTAGGATCCAGAGCTGTTAGTCACACACAGTAGCGGGACTGTAGGATGTCCGGGAAAGGAGACTGCAGACAATATGAGCCCCACGATACCCACCAAAAATCAGGATTTTTATGATAGGTGTCAGCATTCCTCCAATGTTAAATCCAATTCTGACAGGGAGGTTTCTTATAACAAACTAAAATCCAGGAATACATCTACCTTGTTAATGGAGGTATTTTGTTTAATTACTAAAGCTTCAATCTTTTTACCTTGTACAGTATGTATAAGTTGTTAGCATATTTCTCAGTTAAATGGAAGATTAAAGATATGCTGTATTTTGCCTGAAAATTGAATAATTTCTGTACTGTTTATTGTAGAAATGAAATGACAAATTTGGTTTTATTAGTTTTGAATAACAAGGAACTATTGTAACCAGCTACTATTTTAGTTAATGTACGGATAGCATGCTCATGTATTAAATTAAAAATAATAATCATTTTATACTTTACATTTTAGCCTGTTGTGGAGAAGTTCACGAATGGCCCAAAGTTTCCAGGAACATGTGCCCCACCAGCCTGGTATAGGGCAGAGAAAGGTCTCACATGTAATCTTCAGAAGTATTCTTGAATGTGGCAGTGTAAAAAAATAGCGGCCTCTATGGTAGGGCAAAAACAGGAGCAAAAGAGTCAGAGAGAGATGTAGTCTGGGTGGAAAAAGTGTGTATTCAAGGAGGGGAGGCAACCTAACAGTTGATTAAGAGAAAGGTCATAAGAGTTAAAAGGAAGTTGAAGCACTGAGGGCAGCACATGGTCTGAGGCTATGCTAGTAACAGAAGGAGGGCAGGTAGCCTTTTCTAGCTGTCAGCATACAATTCAAGACTGAAGCAGTGGGGTAGTGTTACTTCTTTAAGGAGTGAGAATAAGGAGCTGTTTTGGAGACCTGGCTCTTTCAAAGGTAACTGCAGGTGTACAGAAATACTAGAGGGAAGTCAAGCCTGGTGCCCTGTAACAAATGTTGGCAGTTCCTGATGCCAGAAGTGAACATAGTGCTTGACTGGGGGTGACACTGACAGGGGATTTAAAGTTACCTCACAGCAGATGTGTCATTAAGTCTAGCACTGGGAAAAATGAAAGGCAAAGGCTTAGCTTTCTGGAGGATTCCACTGCCAGACAAGATATATGAATTAGTGAATTATATAAAAAAAACCTCATTCAGTGAAATAACCAGTCCATCAAAGAAAAACCTAGTAAGCTAAATTGGTTGAACTTTTAATCAGTTAGAAGGAGATGGACAGTCTTTGAGAGAGTCAGCTTGAGGTTATTAAACTGGTGCTAGAATTTATTTATTAATCAAAGTTAACTCAGCTGAGGTACTTGGATGTGAAATATAAACCTTAAAATAAACAAGAAATATCTAAAATATATCATCCTAATATATTAAGATATGGTTATTTTTCACTCATAAACAAACACACAGTAGCTCTTTAAATATTTTTGCATATAAATCAGTGATCTCTAACCAAAGCGCAATTAAAATCTTGTAATATCTATCAAGCACTCAGTGAAAAAGATGGCATAGGATGCAGGCATAGCAAAACTAACAACTTGCAAATGCTGAATCTTTTTAATTAAATTTGCTTATTATTTATATTCTGCTTACGTTTGCATGATTTGTGATTTTCTGTATTACCCATAAGCAAAAATGTGGCAAGGGCAATGGAAAACCCTGAGTAGTAATGTACAATGCCTGTCTTTTTTGATGGCTGCTATGTGGTGGATCTTTAAAATTAATAGCATACATATTGTCTCTGTAATGTCACCAACTTTCAATGAGCCATGAGAGAATAACGTTTGTGTCACAATTTAAATTTGTTGTCAGTTTTCTAGTGTGTAAGCAAGCACTTTTTGCCAAGAAAAGCATTCATCTGTTACTCTCGCGTGAACATTAGGCTGATTAGGAGTCTAATGAAAAGGGAGTTGCTTATTTGATAATATAAATGTGTTTAATATTAATCGTAATACTTAGGCACTATACTTATGTTTTATTTTTCTTATTACTGTATTTTAAAATCACATTAGTTAACAATTGCTCTATTCACATTTAAAATACACACAATATTAAAAAAATCCAATACTTATACAAAAGTAAAGTATACACAAAAACATTATTTACAATGAAGAGGTAAATATATTCTCTGATTTTTTTCCAAGCCACTATTTCCATTTATGGAGTTCTGACCTTGACAAAAAGTACATATTTTTGTGATGTGCATTGTCAAAGTTTTATTTTTTGGATCAGAGATATAGCTCTTTATGTGCCAATTATTTTTTGACACAGAATTCAAAGCATGAATATTACATTATTTGGCTGTGAAGTCACTCTTGGCACATGTAAGTCCCACAGATTTATACCTTACAACTTGAATAAGTTATTGATTCACCAACTGTCATTTGACTGTGCTTAGCTGGTTATAGGCACAGATACAGTTAGTGAGGATGATCTAAAAATTAGAATAGTATTATGTTGTTAAAGAAGCACTCATCAGACTTTGTATTTCTAATAAGAGCTGAAGCTAAAAATATTTACTACTTTGATAATTTAACAGATTTCTGCATTGTCATAAGGTAAGATAAAGGAAATCACAAAAAAATGAATGAATAATATTCCTCTTGCTTTTCACATCATTCTCATTGGCAAAACATCACTGACATGCATAGCATCTTCACTAAACCCCAACAAAGTTACGGTGCTTAACAAGTGACAAGTGACTCCATTTTAGTAATTACAAGAGAACCCTCATCTGAGACAGAGAGAAAGTTAACAAAGAATCATCATTTTGGGTTAAAATTAACTACAGGTAGCTTTTAATTCTGTAGGAGAGTCTAAGTAATGGATTGAAAGAATTAAAATACAGTTGAGAAAGTCCACATCAGGAAGGACTGTTGCAGAGGAAAGATGACAAAGTAGCAATTGTCAGAGAGGTACTGTACTCTGGAAATTGATAGACTGGCTTCTCCAAAACAGAGCTGCATATACAGTGGTGTGAAAACTATTTGCCCCTTCCTGATTTCTTATTCTTTTGCATGTTTGTCACACAAAATGTTTCTGATCATCAAACACATTTAACCATTAGTCAAATATAACACAAGTAAACACAAAATGCAGTTTTTAAATGATGGTTTTTATTATTTAGGGAGAAAAAAATCCAAACCTACATGGCCCTGTGTGAAAAGTAATTGCCCCCTTATTAAAAAATAACCTAACTGTGGTGTATCACACCTGAGTTCAATTTCCGTAGCCACCCCAGGCCTGATTACTGCCACACCTGTTTCAATCAAGAAATCACTTCAATAGGAGCTGCCTGACACAGAGAAGTAGACCAAAAACACCTCAAAAGCTAGACATCATGCCAAGATCCAAAGAAATTCAGGAACTAATGAGAACAGAAGTAATTGAGATCTACTAGTCTGGTATAGGTTATAAAGCCATTTCTAAAGCTTTGGGACTCCAGCGAACCACAGTGAGCGCCATTATCCACAAATGGCAAAAACATGGATCAGTGGTGAACCTTCCCAGGAGTGGCCGGCCGACCAAAATTACCCCAAGAGCGCAGAGACGACTCATCCGAGAGGTCACAAAAGACCCCAGGACAAAGTCTAAAGAACTGCAGGCCTCACTTGCCTCAATTAAGGTCAGTGTTCACGACTCCACCATAAGAAAGAGACTGGGCAAAAACGGCCTGCATGGCAGATTTCCAAGACGCAAACCACTGTTAAGCAAAAAGAACATTAGGGCTCGTCTCAATTTTGCTAAGAAAAATCTCAATGATTGCCAAGACTTTTGGGAAAATACCTTGTGGACTGATGAGACAAAAGTTGAACTTTTTGGAAGGCAAATGTCCCGTTACATCTGGCGTAAAAGGAACACAGCATTTCAGAAAAAAGAACATCATACCAACAGTAAAATATGGTGGTGGGTGTGTGATGGTCTGGGGTTGTTTTGCTGCTTCAGGAACTGGAAGGCTTGCTGTGATAGATGGAACCATGAATTCTACTGTCTACCAAAAAATCCTGAAGGAGAATGTCCGGCCATCTGTTCGTCGACTCAAGCGAGCGATCTTGGGTGCTGCAACAGGACAGTGACCCAAAACACACCAGCATATCCACCTCTGAATGGCTAAAGAAAAACAAAATGAAGACTTTGGAGTGGCCTAGTCAAAGTCCTGACCTGAATCCAATTGAGATGCTATGGCATGACCTTAAAAAGGCGGTTCATGCTAGAAAACCCTCAAATAAAGCTGAATTACAACAATTCTGCAAAGATGAGTGGGCCAAAAATCCTCAAGAGCTGTAAAGACTCATTGCAAGTTATCGCAAGCGCTTGATTGCAGTTATTGCTGCTAAGGGTGGCCCAACCAGTTATTAGGTTCATGGGGCATTTACTTTTTCACACAGGGCCAGGTAGGTTTGGATTTTTTTTCTCCCTAAATAATAAAAACCATCATTTAAAAACTGCATTTTGCGTTTACTTGTGTTATATTTGACTAATGGTTAAATGTGTTTGATGATCAGAAACATTTTGTGTGACAAACATGCAAAAGAATAAGAAATCAGGAAGGGGGCAAATAGTTTTTCACACCACTGTACAGTATGAACTGTAACTTGATAGACATAATTCTTTAGTCCAGATGAAGCTATGGGAAGATATGTGTTATTTTTAATGAAAATAATGATTTTGTTTAGTTTGTGTATGGTCTGCAAAACTGCTACAACAAAGTGAACCTCTTGTGAAACAGAAAGAAAAGGAATGAATTCTTAGATTGTGAGTGTGAATCGATGGGGGTAGAAGCAAAGATTTATGAGCAGCAGGGCTTCTGGAGGTTCTGTAGGAAGAAGAGGCAATGTGCACTGCACAACACTTATGAGGGGGACATGGAGCAAAACGGAATGCAGTGCATTATACCCAAGACAGGAAGGCTGTTAGGAGTGACTAGTTATCAAATAATTTGGGGAATTTGCTTATTTTCCATGTTACCCAAAGAAGCAATTGCAAGTTTCTTTTTTATGTTTTCAATTTAAATATTTTATTTAGCTTTGTTCATTTGCTTGTATTTAAAACACCATGTTCATTTATTAGTATTTTTTAAAATATGATTGTCTAAACATTTTCATTAATTTACACATGAATTATAAGGATGGCTTTGTCATATTTAAATATAACCTTTTATAATAATCTACATACAAGTTTGTAGTACCCATTTATTTATATTGTATAGAACACAATTTGACACAAAAGCATGTTGTTTATTGCAAGACAGGGAAGCAATATAATGAAAGAATCAGATAGTTCTACTCATTGGTGTGATGATGGTGTCAGAGAATAGGGGCATGTTACATGTCGGTGGATACATGCAAATAAGAATTTCACTGTACTCTGTCTGTACACTGTACCCCTATGAACCTTTAAAAGGCATTTGGTAGAAAGAGAAGGAAACCACAGAGGAACATTAATTAACATCGTGAAATATGATTACCACAACTGCAAAAAGACAACTATGGTTGAAAGAACAATGAAAAATGACTTTATTTTATTTCAATCAAAAAAAAAAACAGAAAAGAATCCTGGTTGCCAGTGTAGCTAAAAAATATTAAACATTTTACGTGAAAAACTTGACAGTTAACCTACAGCTGTGAACTACTTCATCTCAAAATTTTCTCCAACTTCTTAGACTAAACTCACTGGAAACAGAGGGTAGCTTATTTATAATGTATCTACGGACTTTGAATGCTTCAGAGTCTGCACCGCTTCCTAAAACTAACACAAAATATAGAATACAGCAAATAAATAACAGAAGTTAACAATATTAACATGGACAAAAGTATCAACAATCAACATTTGAACACCAGCCAGGGGGAGAACCATGGCTGAAATGTAACATACCACAGGATTTAGGTCCCTTTTTGAGTTTTCTGACATGCAACATAAGTTGGTATTTTAGTTTAATCTCAAGCACCCAGTAATTTGTGGTTTATTTATTTTCCTTAGTAAAGACACAGAAAATATATTTTCATCACTTTTCTTCGTAAATCCTAATTGCTCTTTTATTTTGCTTTATAAATACTCAAAGCCCAAACTATTGAGTGATCTTAACCATTCCCCCAAATGACTGACCCACCTTTAGTATAAAAAAAGCCAGTTTTTATTTCTTTAACAAAACTGCACTCATCCCACAATTGCAGAGATTTGATGAAGGAACTGCATTTACCAAAAGCCTTACATCAAATGGTTACATGTAAATTCAGATTGGAACAGCACCCATATAATAACAAATCATTATCTAGAACCTGCCAGATAATATTATTAGCATGCAACAAAACTGGACAGTCTTACAAAGTTTTTTTTTATACATTGATTTCATACTACTCAATGCCTTTGTTTTTTTCCCTTCTTACTAGATTGTGACATCAAGTTTCAGTGCAATTCTTTGCCCATGCGTTGCTATGTCATGGTTGCCATTGCTTACTGCACCACACATGCATCAGCGTATCACATCATGGCAACCGTTTTTTATACAAGACAACTTCTGGGACCCTTAGTATAGCACATTTATCCCAGGGCCCTCTTGTTTAGGATTGTTTTTCTCAGTCTGCTGTCTGGTGACTGTTCCATTTATTTGTCTGCTGCACTATCCTGCAGGGCATTGTAGCCACTTTATTTGATACAAACTTGTTTCTAATTATTACCATGATTGGATTCTTCCCATTTTTACAAAGAGTTTCATTTTATGTTGGATATGTTTCTCTCTTCTCTGTCACTTGAGGAAGATCAACTGTAGCAAAAATCTTTTATTTGTTGCTTTGACCAGTTAGCTGTAAAATAAATATTAATAACAAAGGAAACTTCCAAAACAAGTGATAAGTGGAAAAGCTGGCAAAAACATGATTACAATGTATTCAAACACCCTCAAATCCTTACACACACCATACAATTTGGGATAAATACTAAGCATCAGCTGTTTTCTGTGTCTTTTCTGTCCTCCTAATTCTCCTTGATGCTGCCTATTCATTCAGTAATTTTAACATTAATCTTAAACCAAACAAGCAACTTGCCACATTATTTGTAAATGAAATTAATTCTGTGACTGTTTTTCATGAGGATTTATCTCATATTAACTGTATTTACTAGGCTTTCTATTAAGCAGTGTCCTGCACCCTTCACTCACTGCATTTAAAGAATGCAAACACAATTAGCCAATGTAAGCTGGCAGTGGGGAAGTTTAAATGTAGTCTCTTTGGATTAAAATTTTGTTCTTCATTCTGCCCAGAGATGGCTCCTTTATTTCTACCTAGTGGGCAGAGATGCAGGACATAATTATCTTGTGTGGTGTGCTGATACACGGCAATTGCACTGGGGAAAGTTTTGCAGAAATTCATGTTCATGCTCTGTTTGTTAACACCTGTCAAAAACTTTAGGAAGGGATTTCTCTGTGACCTGTCACTTCTAGTTTGTCCATACTGCAGAATTAAGGGACAGTGAATTACACTGGCCAAATGGCCAGAGTGTGAGGCAGAGTGCAGTATGTTTAGCAGTTATTCCTGATTTACTATTTTTCCTTGAAGGTTAAGAATTTCTAAAGCTCTCTAGACATGCAAAACATGCGATGTTGTACGATTAACTGATATTCAGTGGACCTTCCACAACATGTCTGTATGTTACAGCACAGAGCTATGAGATGCACAAGAAAATAATAACTAATTAAAATGTTCAAGTTCACAACTGAATTTACATTAACCTCTATTAGTAATTGTACCTGATATAGCAGATAAGAGACCCAGTCCTCAAGGAAGCGATATTAACAAGATAGCCATAAATATCTTCATTGTCTGAAATCTGTGTCTTAAGTTATACATTACTAATGAAAATAGACTATGATTATAAATATGTAACAATGTAGAAAAAGCAGTGATACCTCTAAGATGTATGTTGATTGCAAATAAAGAGAGGCAATTTATTTTTTGACACTAGACAAAAGGTATGGCTTCCTAATTAAAACCTAAGATGGTATCATCACAGAGGCTTGCACTTGTTATGATCTCTAGTTTGTTTTAATTTTAATTTCGCTCTCAATTAATTTTTCTCCTCTCTCAATGACCCAGTGTACTTATCCATCAGTAACTTCTGGCAATACACCATGACAAAGGGTATGCAAGACAGAGGAGTCAGTAGAGCCAAGAAGAAGATGGACAACAGGTGTTCTTGTACAAAAAAAATGCTTTTTTGTGCAAAATCCATTAATAATAAATAATTAAAAATTCCAGATACACTTTAAAAGTGATATAGAACTATAGGGCCAATACAAAATAAATAAACATTACCATGCACAGAATAAAAGCCATTCATAGAACTATACCAAAATTTATAAGTTCATAAAAAAGGACACATATACATATTACTTTAAAGTATGTATTCCTCTCCTGGCATCCACCTTATTTCTAATTTCTCTAATTTCCTTATAATTCCCTCCCAAAAAAACAACCAAAACAATCTGCTCATACGAGGGCTACTTCATGCTATTGCATTCTTCTGGAGAAGCGAAGAGCAAGAATTCTGATCCACACAAGCAAATGCATAGTTATGGCTACAGCATCACCTGCAAAGCAGCACTAGACAACTAGTAGGCCTCCCAATCCGAATGCCTGCACGATCGCTGATCATCCTCACAAATGACACTCTCCGCATTATCAGTGGACAGATGGCGCCATCAGCCACAGTAAGTAGTATACCTGCTTGTTCTGACTTCATCCTACTCTTAAAGCTCATTTATTGCATACAATACAGTTAAGTCCATAAATATTTGGACAGAGACAACTTTTTCTAGTTTTGATTCTGTACATTACCATAATGAATTTTAAATGAAACAACTCAGATGCAGTTGAAGTGCAGACTTTCAGATTTAATTCAGTGGATTGAACAAAAATATTGCGTAAAAATGCGAGGGAACTAAAGCATTTTTTTAACACAATCCCTTTATTTCAGGGGCTCAAAAGTAATTGGACAAATTAAATAACTGGAAATAAAATGTTCATTTCTAATACTTGGTTGAAAACTCTTTGCTGGCAATGACAGCCTGAAGTCTTGAACTCATGGACATCATCAGATGCTGGGTTTCCTCCTTTTTAATGCTCTGCCAGGTCTTTACTGCAGCAGCTTTCAGTTGATGTTTGTTTGTGGGCCTTTCTGTCCGAAGTTTAGTCTTCAACAAGTGAAATGCATGCTCAATTGGGTTAAGATCAGATGACTGACTTGGCCATTCAAGAATTTTCCACTTCTTTGCTTTAATAAACTCCTGGGTTGCTCTGGGTGTATGTTTTGGGTCATTGTCCATCTGTATCGTGAAACGCCGCCCAATCAATTTGACTGCATCTAGCTGGATTTGAGCAGACAGTATGCCTCTGAACACCTCAGAATTCATTCGGCTGCTTCTGTTCTGTGTCACATCATCAATAAACACTAGTGTCCCAGTGCCACTGGCAGCCATGCACGCCCAAGCCATCACACTGCCTCTAACGTGTTTTACAGATGATGTGGTATGCTTTGGATAATGAGCTGTTCCACACCTTCTCCATACTTTTTTCTTACCATCATTCTGGTAGAGGTTGATCTTGGTTTCATCTGTCCAAAGAATGTTTTTCCAGAACTGTGCTGGCTTTTTTAGATGTTCTTTAGCAAAGTCCAGTCTAGCTTTTCTATTCTTAAGGCTTATGAGTGGCTTGCACCTTGCAGTGCACCCTCTGTATTTACTTTCATGCAGTCTTCTCTTTATGGTAGACTTGGATATCGATACGCCTTCCCCTGGAGAGTGTTGTTCACTTGGTTGGCTGTTGTGAAGGGGTTTCTCTTCACCATGGAAATGATTCTGCCATCATCCACCACTGTTGTCTTTCGTGGACGTCCAGGTCTTTTTGCGTTGCTGAGTTCACCAGTGCTTGCTTTCTTTCTCAGGATGTACCAAACTGTAGATTTTGCCACTCGTAATATTGTAGCAATTTCTCGGATGGGTTTTCTGTTTTCGCAGCTTAAGGATGGCTTTTTTCACATGCATGGAGAGCTCCTTTGACCACATGTTGTCTGTTCACAGCAAAATCTTCCACATGCAAGCATCACACCTCTAATCAACTCCAGGACTTTTATCTGCTTAATTGATAATGACGTAACGATGGACTTACCCACACCTGCCCATTAAATAGCCAATAGTCCAATTACTTTTGAGCCCCTGAAATGAAGCGATTGTGTTAAAAAATGCTTTAGTTGCCTCACATTTTTATGTAATCGTTTTGTTCACACCTCTGAATTAAATCTGAAATTCTGCACTTCAACTGCATCTGAGTTGTTTCATTTAAAATTCATTGTGGTAATGAACAGAATCAAAATTTGAAAAAAGTTGTCTCTGTCCAAATATTTATGGACCTAACTGTACATGCAGTGAGGAAGAGAAAACATTATTATTTAACTCACAGATATCAAGGACTGTGTTTTGAGTTGATCATGCTGCAGAGAGCTATATGATTTGTTCCTGATTTATGCAGAAAAGGAGTTGGGCTGTGTGCACAGAATTAAGGGACTAACTTTTGTCATTTATGACCCTGTGAAGAATGTAAGATCTTTATGGGCTATAAGAATGTTTAAATTGATTCTAAGTGTGTATAATTAGAAGGGTGTATTCCTTAGGAATGCAAATGGCTGTTTGTTTCATGTTTTAGGACATTCCAGTATATCATAAATTAAGATTTAACCTAAGCTATGTATAACCTCAGAATGAACTGTTAGGGTTTTTTTTTCTTTTCTAGGATATAAAAGAGAGAACGGGTTTACTTTAGATATTCTGCCAAAATCCAAATCAGTTGACTGAGTTGGAAAGAGACAGTCTCACATTCTCTCTACTCACCAAGAATTAAGAATAAAGAAATTATTTTTACTTTAATTGGGTTTAAGTTTTTCCATTGTTTTCCGACTTCGCTTGGGGCAGAGACGGCCAAGCAACTCCTTGAGCGGGATCGTCCAGAGGACCGGTAAAAGGACCGACAACGGCCGGGTCGGGAGGACCAGATCCGGAAAAAGTTAGGACTGGCCTGCCTCGGGCGACTCCTGCATGGGGAATCCTTCACCTCCTCTGATTCTTCCTGAAAGTCGAGTAAACTGGGAACTTCCAGGCGGGAGGAAAAATTCTTGGTGAGTAGACCGAGGGAGTCCGACCAGGGAAAAGAAATCAGGCAGTGAGTGGACCGGAATGTATAGATAAGCTCTCGGAAATAAAAAAGTGTAAAGATTATGAATGTTAAGGACATGAGTTAGTACACTCCCTAGGAAATGAAGAAGAAGTCTCTTAGAGGCTTAAAAGTAAAATAAAGGAAGGGAGTGGGAAGAATAGATAAATAACTGAACATTTCGTGATTTGGAAAAGCACTGTTGCGGGAGGCGAGACTCTTTGCTCTAACGGTCTGGTTATATTCTGAACTCAACGGTCACTCAGGAAATGATCACCTTAACAGCGGTAACCAGCGGCCTTCGGGTGAAACTGTCAGTTCGCTAATCAGGTTGATCGTCCCGGTGAACCGGGGATCAGAAGGGACCGGGAGTGAAGCGACAATTGAGGCTGGTTTAGCAAAAAGAGTGCGGAAAACTCACTGACCATGGGGAAAACTAATAGCAAATCGGTTAAAACTCATTTTGGTCTCGTCCGATGCGAGAGATGGACGTCTGAAGTGGAGCTCCGCTAGCAGTGGTGCTATTTTTCATATTATTTGCTTATTATTCTGAGATATCCTGTATTTATTCAACCCGAGAGGGACCGCTACAGTATATGTAAACACATATAAACATGGCCAACAAGAAGGGGGTCAAAGAATCTAAGACTAAAGCTACATCCAAGCTGCGATCAGCAAGCCCTAGTTCGAGATACGGCCTCTCAGAGACAGACCTGGATCAGATGGGCGAAAGTACAGACTCCTCGGGACCACGGTCCGCTACATCGTCGCCGGCTGAGAGCGAAAAGGGGAGCGAAGGTGCAATCGTGAGTGCAGATGTGGATAGCTCGCCGATTGGAGAGGATTACCTGAAACTGGAAAAGGCCGGGAGGTCCGCGGCTTCAGTTACGCAATTACGTGGGACTGGAGCAGCGGGGACACCGGCTTCAGCAGAGTCTGCTGCTTCATCTACGGTACAAGAAGGCACAATTGAGCTATCTGAACTGAAAGTGTTGCTCGCTGAGCTCACGCAAGATATAAAGAAAAGCGAGAAGGCTAATGAGAAAGCAACGGCAAAGGCACATGAGAGACTGAAACAGGAGATGAAACAGGCCAATGAATGGCTGCGACAGGAAATCCAACAGGCAAATGAAAGGCTGCGACAGGAATTCCAACAGGCAAATGAAAGGCTGCGTCAAGAGGTACAACTTGAACTTCGACAGGTGCTGGGTAAAATTGAAGAGCGCATTGAGAAAACTCGGTTAAACTGAGCACGCTTGCTGATCAATTGGAGCATCTTAATGAGACATTCACGAATCGGATCGAAATGGCCAACATTCAGCTGCCAGTGCCGAGGAAAGAGCAGTAAATGTCAGTTCGAATGTAAAAACTCGAGAAAAACTTGGAGACAGACTGGCTGCTTTAGAAGATGGGAGTAGAAGGTATAATGTCAGAATTGAAGGCCTGCTGGAGAATCGAGAAGTTCAAACCCTGTGAAATTCGCAACTGAACTTTTTTCTAAAATAATCGGGGGCGACTTTAAAGCAGAATCTGAGATAGCAGCGGCTTACCGCGTATGCGGATCAAACACCGTCAGACCCCGACCAAGATCTTTTATAGTTCGTTTTGAACGATTATCATTTAAGTTAGAGGTGATGGCACTCCTCAGAAAAAAGGAAGATATTATATATGAAAATAGCCACATTCGTGTCTTCCCTGACTTCTCTCCAGCAACAGCTATTAAGCGCAGCCTTCTATAATATTAAACAGCGCTACGGCAAGCCAGTGTCAAATACGGCCTCCTGTATCCGGCAAAACTGAAAGTGGAATGGCAGGGTCATTTCTATGTTTTCGCTAGCAAGGAGGAAGCAGAAAATGAATTAAGAAAGCTGATCCCGGGACTATTCTGATACATAATTGTGAGTCATGGCGGTAAATGATAAAGCTAGGATTAATAATCTACTGTCTGATCTATTTGTTTTAAAATACGGGTTTTTTATCAGCATATATTCTCATATTCTTATTATTACTTACTTATTACTTATTATTACTTAGTATTACTAGGGCGCTAAATGTTTATGTTTTATTGTGCTTAATTACGTTTTCCTCCTCTTTTTCTTTTTCTTTTCTAATTATTTCATGTGTACCCTAAATGAGACTGTTCAATATCATACCCTTGGTTTACTGTTATTGCTATTACTGCATTAAGACTTGTTATGCTTATTTTGGACACATCTTTAACACCATCACCTGGGTTTATTATCTGGGGGTATCATCTTAATGCACTAAAATTGCTGAAGATTATATATATATATATATATAAGTGCAAAATTCTTTTTTTTTTTTTTTTCCTCTTTTAAAGACTATATTGGTAACAGATATCTCTATCTTTTAACCTTAAAGCCCACTGCATGGGGGCTTGATGTGCTTTGGACGTGCTCTGTCTCTGGGTATGTCAGAGGACTGGGACTGCATGAAGTGGGTTTTAGCCTCACCTGGGGAGGCAAAAGGGAGGGTGGGGGTTAAGGGGAAGAGAAAGAGAGCAGGCTTGATCTATACCTAATCTATCATCTCAATCTTTATAATTATAACTATCAACGTAATAATAAGCTGCATGGCAACAACTCTTGGGGAATAGGAAATTAAGACCTAAACTATTTCACTTCCAGTTAAGACTATAAAATGACATCAAAAACTCAGAATCAGTGTCTCCATGATGGGACAGTTAACTTCGTAAGCTGGAATGTTAAAGGCCTGAATCACGAATTAAAGAGAAAGAAAGTACTTTCTCACCTAACAGGTCTAAATGCTAAAATAGTATTTTTACAGGAAACCCACTTACTAAGTAAGGATCAGTTCCGGCTGCAAAAGACTGGACTGGCCAAATGTTCCATTCTAGTTTTACAAAGAAAACTAGAGGGTGGGAATTCTCATACATAGAACAGTACCATTTGTAGCATCAGATGTAGTATTGGATCCTGAAGGGAGATATGTGATGGTCATGGGAGACTTATCTAACTGTAAAATGATTTTGATAAATGTTTATGCACCTAATGTTGATGATAAGGAATTTATACAAAATTTATTTGCATCCATTCCCAATCTGAACACTCATAAACTTATAATGGCTGGGGACTTTAATTGTGTTTAAATCCACTTTTAGATAAGACTTCCTCCACAGGGGAACGCAACTAACACCGCAAAGATAATTACAAAGTTTATAACTGATCACAACTTATCAGATCCCTGGAGGTTTTAAACCCAAATTCAAGAACATATTCTTTCTACTCACCAGTACATCATTGCTACTCAAGGATTGATTACTTCTTTATAGATAATAACTTCTTGCCTAAGATTAAATCTTGTAAATACGATGCTATTGTTATTTCAGACCATGCTCCGATGATCTTGGAGCTGAAATTACTAAGCCCCATACACTCACCCGCAGATGGCCTCAACCGCTTCTATTAGCTGACGAGAATTGTACTGAATTTATATCCAAACAAATCAAATTCTTTCTAGAGACAAATACATCCCCTGAGATCTCTGCAGGAATACTCTGGGAAACTCTTAAGGCCTTCTTAAGAGGACAGATTATCTCATATCTTTCCCACAGAAATAAATCCGAAGCGAAGAAAGTAGCAGAGATAAAAGCGAAATTACTAAAATAGATGAAGAACATGCCAGACTACCAAGCGAGACTCTACATAAGAGGAGGCAGGCTCTACATTCAGAATTAAACCTCTTGACAACTAAAGAAACTGAACAACTAATTTACAAATCCAGACATCATTATTATGAACATGGAGAAAGCTAATAAGCTTTTAGGCAACAAATTCACAAGCAAGATGTAGCATACGCAATCTCGGTAATCACTAACACGAACGGAGATAAAATCATCGAACACAAAAATATAATGTACACTTTTAGAGACTACTATAAATCCCTATATACTACTGAGTTTAAAGAAGACAATATACAATCTAATGCATTTCTGGATACATTACAGATACCACAAATTGACGCTTTTAGTGTGGAGGAACTCGATAAACCTCTGTCATTATCAGAATTACTGGATGCTATAAAGTCACTCCAAGGTGGAAAAGCAGCAGGCCCTGATGGCTACCCTGCAGAGTTTTACAAGAAATTCTCCGCTCAGCTAGCTCCCCTCCTATTAGCAACATTTACAGAAGCCAGAGATAACCAATCTCTTCCACAAACCTTTCGCCAAGCACTAATCACTGTCTTTCCAAAACAAAATAAGGACTTATTACAATGTGCATCATACAGACCAATTTCACTTCTGAATAACGACGTTAAAATACTCTCTAAAATCATAGCTAGAAGGATGGAGAAAGTGCTCCCTCAGTAATATCACAAGACCAAACTGGATTTATTAGGGGCCGACACTTATCTTCAAATCTTCGACGCCTGTTTAATGTAATATACTCACCAACTAAATCAAACACCCCAGAAATATTATTATCATTGGATGCAGAAAAAGCATTCGACATGATTGAATGGAAATACCTTTTACTATTTTGGAGAAGTTTGGGTTTGGCCCAACATTTGTGCATGGATTAAATTACTGTATACTAACCCAGAAGCTTCAGTTTGCATCAATAACATTTGCTCAGACTACTTTAAACTAGAGCGTGGCACAAGACAAGGATGCCCTTTGTCACCACTGCTGTTTGCAATTGCCATTGAACCACTGGCAATACATTGTCGAAATACTGATCAGATAAAGGGGATTAGCAGAGAAGGACTGGAACAGAAAATCTCATTATATGCAGATGACATGGTACTGTATATATCGGACCCAGAAAATTCTGTGCCTGCAGTCTTAGCAGCACTCACAGAATTTCAAAAGCTCTCTGGTCTCAGAATTAATCTGAATAAAAGTGTACTCTTTCCGTGAATTCTCAAGCATATAATATTAGATTAGACACCCTACCTTTTATCATTGCAGAACAGTTTAAATACCTCGGGGTAAACATCACAAGTAAACATAAAGTTCTTTATCAACAAAATTTCGTGTCTGCATGGAAAAAATTAAACAAGACTTGCATAGATGGTCAACCCTTCATCTCACACTAGCTGGAAGAATTAACACTGTTAAGATGAATATTCTTCCTAAGCTCCTTTTTATTTCAAAACATACCAATATACATTAATAAATCGTTCTTTAAGCAATTAGATTCAACAATAACCTCATTTATTTGGAATTCTAAACATCCACGCATCAAAAGAGCGACCCTACAAAGACAAAAGGCAGAAGGCGGCATGGCTCTACCTAACTTCCAGTTTTATTACTGGGCAAATATACAGTCGATAAGAACCTGGACACAAATAGAAGAACATACACAGGCATGGACCGCAATAGAAGTAAAATCCTGCAGTACTTCTTTGTATTCCTTGCTCTGTGCTCCAATAAACACACGTTATCGGCAATACACTAATAACCCAATTGTGCTCCACTCACTTAGAATCTGGAACCAATGTAGAAAGCATTTTAAGACGGAGAAGCTTCTTTCTGTGGCACCCTGCAAAGAACCACCTCTTTCAACCTTCACAAACATATGCAGTTTTAATATCTGGAAAAATTTGGAATTAACTTGCTTAGAGATCTTTATATAGACAACGTCTTTGCATCCTATGAACAATTACATTCCAAATTTAACATTCCAGCTACAAATTTCTTTCACTATCTTCAAATCAGGAACTTTGTTAAACAGAACCTTCCAGATTTTCCTCATCTTGCACCCTCATCCACGCTGGAAAAATTATTGCTCAATTTCAAGGAGTTAGACTCCATCTCTACAATATATAAAATCATTTTACAATCCCTTCCTTTCAAAGATCCAAGAGGACACTGGGAAAATGACCTCTCAATTAATATATCAGAAAAGGAGTGGAAAGTAGCAATGCAGAGAATTCACTCAAGCTCCATATGCAAAAGCATACAATTATACAACTCAAAATTATATATCGAGCACATCTGTCTCGACTAAAACTCTCCAAAATGTTTCCAGGGCATGATCCAACCTGCGAACGTTGCAACCAAGCCCCAGCCTCACTGGGTCACATGTTCTGGGCCTGCACCAAATTAACATTATTCTGGACAAAAATTTTAATTACCTCTCAGACAGCCTTGGACTCACAATCCCTCCTAACCCATTAACAGCTGTGTTTGGGGTTCTTCCAGAGGGTCTTAAAGTGGAGAAAGACAAACAAATTGTGATTGCATTCACTACACTGTTGGCACGCAGACTTATTCTGATAAACTGGAAGAACCCAAACTCTCCTCTTTTAAGTCAGTGGGAAACTGATGTGTTATATTATTTAAAATTGGAAAAAATCAAATACTCAGTTAGAGGATCTGTACAGACTTTTTTCAAAACATGGCAGGATCTAATCAGTAATATTTTAAAATAAGTTTATAAAGCACAGAGAATTTGTTGATTTAGGTATTTTTACAAGCCTTAAATTTTACACCTTTGGCTTGCTCTCTCTCTCAAGGGTGGGGATCGATCTGTTCTTAGCATAATTCTTTTTTGTAAAAACTTGATTGCTATGTATTGATTGTAATAAAATTAATAATAAAAATTAAAAAAAAAAAAAAAAACTCCTTTGGGAAACAGAAAGCATGAATCAACGTACTCATCTGTGACTGAATAAAGACTATTTGATTGAACTATTCCTGTCTTCCTCGGGTGTTACTTCCACTGTTTATTTGGCAACCGAACATTTTCCTTCGTGTTGGAGAACCCGAGTGAAGGTGCGAATTGCAGACAGGAATAAGATCGGTGACCGCTGAGTACAACTGCTTTACCGTCCGGGAGAGGTACTGGGACGTAACGATAAGTAGACTTATAATTAGAAGGGAGAGGTGGAAATTTAATAAAAAGGGAAAGTACCTCCCAGTCGGGAATTCGCTAAAGAAAGAAATTGAAAAAACAGGGTGTGAATGAGGAGCCTCTGTTCGGAGGATTGTTTTCGGAAAACGTACCAAGGAAGAAAAAAAAAAAAGCTCCAAGACGCTACATAGAACAGAAAGCAGGGTTAGATTTAAAAAATAATGTAAACGGTGGAATAAACAGAGCAGGGGCAGGTGGCCAGTAGAAGGCTCTGGTGATATGAGTGAAATACAGGAAGTTAGGAAGATTGTATATAGAAATGCACAAGGGTGCTGTGGTAGAAAAAATGGAAATGTTTTACTAGATGGAAATTGATCATTAAAGATTGAGCCCTGAATGCAATGCAGAAGTGCAATGAGGGACTGCAAAGTCAAATTAAACTTATTGCAGAAAGAGAAAAGTTGTTTTTGATAATGCAAGAACTGTCCCAAAAGTCCGGATAAAAGAAGGAAGAATAAATAAATAAAAATATATGAAAAAGAAGAAGAACAGATTATACCTTGATTTAGCAACAGTATGTGTTTAAACTCCCTTTGAGGACAATAGTCCATCACCACCCCTTGGGGAAGCTGTAGGAATTAATGAGGGAGAGGAAGAAGAGGGTCCCGATGATTTTTAAAAATGAACAGTTTCAGCCAGAGAGGGATGAAGAAGCGGGAAAAGGGATGCCTCATAAGCCCCGATTCTGACCCCTCAGGGTCAAAAAACATGAATATGAAAGGATGGAATTTCAAGCACCATTAATACAAGTGCCCTTTCCGCAATATAATGTACAACAGCCTGACTCAGATTAAAACTGTCCCACCTTCATGGTGCAAAGAAACTGGGACCTGCAAGAATTAAAAGAGGTGGTGCAGGAATTGCTGAACCAGTTCATGACAATGGAGAAACAATTAGATGAAATATATAAGCCAAATGCTGCAGAATGGATTCAGGTCCTTAGAAGGAAAGCTCATTTCAGGCTGAAATGATGTGAGAGTGCAATGGATAGAGTCTCTGGGACAACAGCAGGTTGATAGTGGCCAGTTCAGTGTTCAGTGGAGAGTTATGAGCACAAATAAAAGCACCTCTAATGCCCAGTGAACTTGTTTGGACAAGACTTGATGGTCCGCCTGTGCCTTTGCATTTCAGTTATGAATAAGGGAGTGAAGGTTGCATCAGAACAGCACACCTCCCTTGCACTGACCACCACCATTACATGCTTGTATGCTGCCTTGATTGTTCATGTTTGTCTCAAAAACAGCAAAAATCTCTGCTGTCCTGGGTTCCTCTTGGATTACAGTATTCAAAATCTTTTTAGTGTATTGCATGATTTTTTGGACTGTATTATGATGAAGTCTGACTCTTGGACTTTTCAGCTGCTGTTGTCAGAAAAAGAGACTATTTGCCTAACGAACTGTTATATCTGAGCAAAACTGGCTGGAGCAGTATTTCTCTTTTTACAACAATCGCTTTTCTTCTGGAGTGGTTTTACCACATATCCTCATTGCTAAATCCTCTCGTTTTCAGTGGCATAATGTGAGACAATTGGTAATAGCATGTCCAGAAGGGGAGGATTGGGAGTATGTGGGACCTAACATTTAGTTCACCCAGATAGATCTGTTAAGAAAATAGCAGTAGAACTAGTTGTACCTGTAACCCGATCCGTTCTGTCATTTATCTTTCACTTCTCCACCTAAACCCATGCTGTTTACCCTTAAAATTTTTTAGTTAGATTTGCTCCACTCATCTCTCTGGGTACAAGGGAAATAATATTTTGTCTGAATAGCTCATGTTGAACCCTTGGTCATTTTCCCAAAGTCATCCTTCCGTTTACATTGTGCACAATTTCTTATTTCGTTTGAGGCTAGGACTGATATTACAATTGTTTATGCTGATTTAGTTAAGCGGGGTGCCATTATTCTGATCCAATACTCTCCTATTCTTCCAGTTAGAAAGCAGATGATTCGTGACAAGTCATTCAGGACCTCTGTGGAGTCAATACTGCTATACACCCTAGGACTCCTATAGTCTCGAAACCTTCCACTATTCTCTGTACTGTCCCGGCCACTGCTATGTGGTTTTCTGTTACTGATCTTGTGAATGCTTTCTTTTCAATTACTGTACACCCTGAGTCTCAGTTCTGGTTCGCATTCACTTTTAAAGGGAAGCATTGGACCTGAACTGTGATGCCGCAGGGATATACAGAGGCTCTGTGTGCGTGCATGTGAGTGTGTGTGCATGGGTGTGCGTGTGCGCATGTTTGTGTGTGTATGGATAAGAATTAGAAAAGATAAAAAATTGAAAGGTTATTGGCCAAAGGGGGGTGGTGTCCTGGTGTAATATGTAGATGAGTTGCTTTTATGTTCTGAGGCTCAGGAATAATGCGAAGAAGACACAAAGGCTTTGTTGGTCTTCCTAGCGGAAATCGGGCACAAAGTGTTCCGGAAAAAGTTGCAACGGGTTGAAAGAAAAATGAAATACCTGAGTCATGATTTGACTTCAGGGGAATGTGCACAGTCTGCAAGACGGCAAGTTATGTCTGTTCTTGGAATGTTATGATATTGATATTGCCGGCAATGGGTTAAAAAAGATTTTTCTTTTGCTGCAAAGCACAGCCACTCCAAGATTTAGCTACCTTTTCTAATTTTGTTTTGACTAATAAAATTTCATGAATGGAGCAGGCTGAGAAGGCTTTAACTGATATAAACTAAATTTTGATGTCTGCGCCTGCGTTAAGAGTTCCGGACTATGGTAGTCTCATCCTTTCACTCTGTTTGTGGACGAGAAAGGGGGGTGTATGACTGCAGTATTAACTCAACAACAAGGAAATAGACAATGACCGGTCACATACTATTCTAAAAAAAAATTAACACATAAAACTGGATCCAGTGGCCGATACAATCCCGGCCTGTTTGAAAGCAGCTGTTGCAATAACAGAGGCCATATTAGCATGCTCAGATGTTGTTCTCATGAGTTTATTAACTGTTAAGGTACCACATGCTGTACATTCCATCTTAGTACAGACAAAAACATCTCATTTGACAGGTGCGTTTGCGGTAGTGAAGTGTCAAGCTCACACAGGGAAGACGAATCAAGAAAGTAAGGGAAATGCGCAAGCACACATGTGGGCAAAGAAAGCCGCCCAGGATCCTACTTCACCATTAACTTCTTTATTTCTATTACAGAAGGAGGAACAAGAGTCACACAAGGATGCAGTATTATCTCTACAAACTGTAGCAACGGAAAAGGAGATAAAGACGTTGCAGAAAGAGGGATCAGATAAAGCTCTGAAAGGAATTTAGATCCATCCATTAACTAAACATCCTTTTTTCCCAAAAGCTTTCTTTCTAGGAATTGCAAAGGCTGCATGGTTTGGCCCACCCTTCCAGAAGACGCAATGATGGCACAGGTGCAACAATACTGTCACGCCCGAGGTTTTTCTAACTTTGCTGATCAGTTCTGTAAGAGGTCTACATTATGGCAAGATTTAATGTAGGAAAAGGCTTGCAGGTTTGCGTAGTGCCTTACAGATAGAGTGCATGAACAAGTGAGGGAAACATGGTGAACTACCTCACTACTGTAAGGGAAATACAATATTAAAATGTGCTCTGTACCCTGTCAAATGTCACTATTGCAAGATGCTCAACTCTAAATCCGCTACCTACTTCCCACTGAGGGAGAGGGGGAACCACATAACTGCCAGGATGAGATAACAAAGGTCCTGAAACCTAGTCCGACCTCCAGGAAACTCTACTAAAACAGGAGAAATTCTTTATGTGGACAGCTGTTCCTTGGGATTGGACAACAGAACACTCTCCACCTGTTACAGTGGTCAAGGAGACCACTTACTTGAAGCAAATCGAATCTCTTCTAGTTTAAGTGCACAAGCAGCTGAGCTAATAGCTCTCACTCGAGCTTGCCAGTTGTCTGAAAGGAAGGTCATAACCATTTACACAGATTCCAGATCTGCCTTTGGAGTCTTCCATGATCATGGGGCATTATGGAAATTAAGGGGATTCAAAACCAGTACTGGTAAGCCCATACAACACCAGAAATTAGTGGAATCCCTTCTTGAAGCTATAACAGAACCATCAAAACTGGGAATACTTAAATGCCAAGCCCATACTGGGAAACAAAACCCAGTCAGCCAAGGAAATGAACTGGCTGACCATTTTGCTAAACAGGCCGCCTGTAATAACACACCAGTCTCTTTATTCCAACAGAAGGATGACAAAGACTCTGATAATCAAATTATTTCTTTACAGAGCGCTACCACCGACTGAGAAAGGATAAAGTGGTCCCGAGAAGGATCCCTCTCTGCTGGGGTCTGGAACCATAAGCAAACTAACAAACCTTTCCTCCCAAAGGCTTCTTTTCCAGGAATGACAAATTCTCACATGGCCTGGATCATGCAGGAAAAGACACTATGACTCAGGATGTCGAGCGGCATTGGGAAACCACAGGTTTCTCTACATATGCTGAACAATTCTGCTGATGATGCGCACTATGCCAAAGGTTTAATGTAGGTACAGTAAAGGTACTCAGGTAAGCCCCACCGTCACTCCTAACCCAATGGGTCCCTTTGAACACCTCCAAATGGATTTCATTGAGTTAACACCATCTAAAGGCTACCGTTATTGCTTGGTAATTGTCGATGTGTTCTCCCGATGGGTGGAAGTTTTCTCTCTAAACATGCAGATGCAAAAACTGTGGCTAAAGCTTTAATAAAAGAAATCATTCCAAGATGGGGAATGTCACAGAAACTGCATACCGATAACGGAACCCACTTTGTGAATTCTGTAATAAATGAGCTGACTACTTGGCTTCAGATAAATGTGCATCATTACTGCAAATACCATCCCCAAAGTGGAGGTATTGTAGAAAGGTGCAATGGTACCCTAAAATCAAAATTGGCAAAAATCTGTGAGCAGACAAACTTAACCTGGCCAGATGCTCTACCCCTGGCCTTGATGGGGTTGAGAGGAAGAACACATCGGCAGTTGGGACTGTCACCATTTGAAATTTTAACTGGACGCCCCATACCCATTGGCATGGTTATCGGAAATGTTACTCTGCATACTGTGGACAATGATCTTCTCTCTAGTCTTGCAGGTCTCCAAGCCTCCCTGAAGGAAGTCCACAAACAGGTTAACCAGGCTTGGCGGATCAGTCCCCCACTGATGAAGTTCCAGATTCCCCTTGGAACCTGGATACTGGTCAGAGACACCCGAAGGAAACATTGGCATCAACCTAGCTGGAGGGGAACCATTCCAGGTGCTGCTATCTGCACCCTACATGCCGTGATGGTTGAAGTACTCTTTTCTTGAATGCACATCTCTCACTGTAAAAAGTGGACTGAATCATTAAGCTGTTGCTATTTTTGGACTTTCTATGTTGGGACTCGGTCAAGGGATTATTCCCTTTGTCTTAGGGGATAATCTGTGATATAAGCGGTTGAAGGTTACTGTTACACAATTAAGAATAGATTCTTGTTATGCATGTGCCACTGCTAAACCCAATCTCCTAGTTGTATCCCTTCCCAATAATCTACCCGTGCTTTAGCTGGCCTTACCTCCCTATCTATCTAATTAGCAGAACACTCAGGAACACCTGACTCTTTTTTTTAACTCTTCCAAAGATTGGTTCAGTTCTCATAACTGTCCTTATTTCTCTGGCAGTTTTCATGTTCTTGGGTTGCTGTCTAATCCCGTGCATCTGAGCCCTTCTACAAAGGTTTATTAATGCTTCCATTACTAAGGCTTATCTCCTCAGTGCTGACCCTGACTCCCAGTACAAACCTTTTCTTCCATCCCCAACCCTTTCCTGAACTCTGATGATGCAGAAGTCTTATTATTAATGTGCACATTTTATGTGCAAAGGGGGGAACTGAGGAAGAGAAAACATTATTATTTAACTCACAGATATCAAGGACTGTGTTTTGAGTTGATCATGCTGCAGAGAGCTATATGATTTGTTCCTGATTTATGCAGAAAAGGAGTTGGGCTGTGTGCACAGCATTAAGGGACTAACTTTTATCATTTATGAGGAAAGGCTGACCTCTGATACTATCAGAAGACTCTGTGAAGAATGTAAGATCTATATGGACTATAAGAATGTTTAAATTGATTCTAAGTGTGTATAATTAGAAGGGTGTATTCCTTAGGAATGCAAATGGCTGTTTGTTTCATGTTTTAGGACATTCCAGTATATCATAAATTAAGATTTAACCTAAGCTATGTATAACCTCAGAATGGACTGTTAGGGTTTTTTTTTTCTTTTCTAGGATATAAAAAAGAGAACGGGTTTACTTTAGATATTCTGTCAAAATACAAATCAGTTGACTGAGTTGGAAAGAGACAGTCTCACATTCTCTCTACTCACCAAGAATTAAGAATAAAGAAATTATTTTTACTTTAATTGGGTTTAAGTTTTTCCTTTGTTTTCCGACTTCAGCGCTCACAGCAGCATCATACTCTCTTCATATATTTTTTCTTATACACTCATACTCATGTAGATTCTAATGACTATTTCATTTTGTAGTTTTGTTTTGTTATGAGATGTATTATTTATTTGAGATATATTATTATATCTATTTATTTTATGTATTTTTTAAATTTAATATATTACTTTCCCTTTACCAAAACAGCATATTGTTTTTCCATGGATCTGCCATTTTTTGGTTCTGTTGCTTGGAGGGGGATGAGGAATTATGTCATTGCCATGATGGTCCTTAAGTCAGTGTTGTTAGATTGTGGCTAATTTCTCAAAGACTTTTGTATATGCCTTCTTTTATGAATTTTATGATTTCCAAAAAGCATTTTTGCTTAATTCATTTTGAGTACTCCCCTCCTTGAACCGTCACCTTATCGTGGTGGAGGGGTTTGAGTGTCCCAATGATCCTAGGACCTATGTTGTCCGGGGCTTTATGCCCCTAGTAGGGCAACCCAAGGCAAACTAGTCCTAGGTGAAGGATGAGATAAAGAGCGGTTCAACAAACCTCCAATGAAGAACAAAAACCTTGGACGACGTTCTCGCTTGCCCGGACGCGGGTCACCAAGGCCCCCCTCTGGAGCCTGGCCTGGAGGTGGGGCTCGATGACGAGCGCCTGGTGGCCGGGCCTGCACCCATGGGCTCGGCCGGGCACAGCCCGAAGAAGTAACGTGGGTCCTCCTTCCCATGGGCTCACCACCTATGGGAGGGGCCAAGGAGGTTGGGTGCAGTGTGGGGTGGTGGCCGAAGGCGGGGACCTTGGCGGTCTGCTCCTTGGCTACAGAAACTGGCTCTTGGGACGTAGAATGTCACCACTCTGAAGAGGAAGGAGCCTGAGCTAGTGCGCGAGGTCGAGAGGTTCCGGCTAGATATAGTCGGACTCACCTCGACGCACAGCTTGGACTCTGGAACCAATCTCCTTAAGAGGGGCTGGACTCTCTACCACTCTGGAGTTGCCCCGGTGAGAGGCGCCAAGCAGGTGTGGGCATACTTATTGCCCCCGGACTTGGAGCCTGTGCATTGGGATTTACCCCGGTGGATGAAAGGGTGGCATCCCTCCGCCTTCGGGTGGGGGGAATGGTCCTGACTGTTATTTGTGTGTATGCGCCGAACAGCAGTTTGGAGTAACCACCCTTTTTGGAGTCTCTGGAGGGGGTGTTAGAGGGCATACCATCTGGGGATTCCCTCGTTTTGCTGGGAGACTTCAATGACAGTGAGACCTGGAACGGTGTGATTGGGAGGAATTGTCCCTCCGATCTGAACCCGAGCAGTGTTTTGTTATTGGACTTCTGTGCTCATCACGGATTGTCCATAACGAACACCATGTTCAAGCATAAGGGTGTTCAGGACCCACCCTAGGTCTCAGTTCGATGATCAACTTTCTGGTCGTGTCGTCGGACTTGCGGCCATGTGTCTTGGACACTCGGGTGAAGAGAGGGGCGGAGCTGTCAACTGATCACCACCTGGTGGTGAGTTGGCTTCGATGGTGGGGGAAGATGCCGGTCAGACCTGGTAGGCCCAAACGTGTTGTGAGGGTCTGCTGGGAACGGCTGGCAGAGTCCCCTGTCAGAAGTAGCTTCAACTCCCACCTCCGGCTGAACTTCAACCACGTCCGTATATGGTGGGGATGGTGCGCTGCTGACCTTGACTCGGGACGTTGTGGGTCGGTGGGGGGAGTACTTCGAAGACCTCCTCAATCCCACTAACATGCCTTCCAATGAGGAAGCAGAGCCTGGGGACTCTGAGGAGGGCACTCCCATCTCTGGGACTGAAGTCACCAAGGTGGTCAAAAAACTCCTTGGTGGCAGGGCCCCGAGGGTGGATGAGATACGCCCGGAGTTCCTTAAGGCTCCGGAAGTTGTAGGACTGTCTTGGTTGACATGTCTCTGCAACATCGCATGGACATCGGGTACAGTGCCTTTGGATTGGCAGACCGGGGTGGTGGTCCCCCTCTTTAAAAAGGGGGACTGGAGGGTGTGTTCCAACTACAGAGGGATCACACTCCTCAGTCTCCCTGGAAAAGTCTATTCGGGGGTTCTGGAGAGGAGGGTCCATTGGATAGTCGAACCTCGGATTCAGGAGGAACAGTGTGATTTTTGTCCTGGTCGCGGAACAGTGGACCAGCTCTACACCCTTAGCAGAATCCTGGAGGGTGCATGGGAGTTTGCCCAACCAGTCTACATGTGTTTTGTGGACTTGGAAAAGGCGTTCGACCGTGTCCCTCTGGGAATCCTGTGGGGGGTGCTCCGGGAGTATGGGGTACCGGACCCCCTGATAAGGGCTGTTCGGTCCCTGTACAACCGGTGTCAGAGCTTAGTCCGCATTGCCTGCAGTAAGTCGAGCCCGTTTCCAGTGAGAGTTGGACTCCGCCAGGGCTGCCCTTTGTCACCAATTCTGTTCATAACTTTTATGGACAGAATTTCTAGGCGCAGCCAGGGTGTTGAAGGGGTCCAGTTTGGTGGGCTTAGGATTGGGTCACTGCTTTTTGCAGATGATGTTGTCTTGTTTGCTTCATCAGGCCGTGATCTTCAGCTCTCTCTGGAGCGGTTCGCAGCTGAGTGTGAAGCGGCTGCGATGAGAATCAGCACCTCCAAATCCGAGACCATGGTCCTCAGCCGGAAAAGGGTGGAGTGCCCTCTTAGGGTTGGGGGTGAGATCCTGCCCCAAGTGGAGGAGTTCAAGTATCTCGGGGTCTTGTTCACGAGTGAGGGAAGAATGGACCGTGAGATTGACAGGCGGATCGGTGCGGCATCTGCAGTGATGCGGGCTCTGCATCGGTCTGTCATGGTGAAAAAGGAGCTGAGCCGTAAGGCTCCTACCCTCACCTATGGTCATGAGCTATGGGTAGTGACCGAAAGAACGAGATCGCGAATACAAGCGGCTGAAATGAGTTTCCTCCGCAGGGTGTCTGGGCTTTCCCTTAAAGATAGGGTGAGAAGCTCAGTCATCCGGGAGGGGCTCAGAGTAGAGCCGCTGCTCCGGCTCATCAAGAGGAGTCAGATGAGGTGGCTCGGGCATCTGATCAGGATGCCTCCTGGACGCCTCCCTGGTGAGGTATTCCGGGCACGTCCAACCGGGAGGAGGCCCCGGGGAAGACCCAGGACACGCTGGAGGGACTATGTCTCGCAGCTGGCCTGGGAACGCCTTGGGATTCTCCTGGAAGAGCTAGAAGAAGTGGCCGGGGAGAGGGAAGTCTGGGCCTCTCTGCTTAAGCTGCTACCCCCGTGACCTGACCCCGGATAAGCGGAAGAGGATGGATAGATTTTTGTTAATTTGCAGCTTGCCTTTCTTCCAGTGTTTAACCATTGCTGAGTGTTTTAAGATCTCCAGATCTTCTGCCATTTTACCCTTGTAGCCTGACAATACAGTATTTCCGGAGAACTCCCAGTTCTGCTGGGCCATATGATTGAAATCATCAAGTGGGTCTTGTTACTTCTTGATGATGCTACAAAGCACTCTAAATTTTTCTATAAACAGGCTGAGGTTTGCTTTACACTAGAACATTTTCTTACACAAGCTGGAAAATAACCCTAATGGGAATGTTTGGAGGCCATGGGGAACTATACTTTTGTTGTGTCAGCTGTCTAATATGCATTATGTTGTGCTTGTAATATCATTCTGATATGCCACATGTGAGACAATCTATACAAGCAGCAACTAAAAGTTGCACCATTGAGGCTGACAGTGTCCATCCTATTGACAGTTTTAACTTAAAGCAAAACAATTCCCAATTTAACCCACTGGATGGTTATAATTATGTTCTCAGGAGGGAGAAATCAGGAGCCTATAGTGATTGACAGAATTATAGTAAGGCACAAAGTCTGAGGTGATTGCTGAAATATCTCTCAAATAAATATTTTAAAAGAAAGCAAGGGAATTTAAGGTGGCCCGGCATTCCGAATATGTTTGTAGGCGTTTGGAATTCTAGTGTTAAACAAATACTATATCTAAACACATTGGGTCAGTTGTAGCGTATTAACTGAGGAACAAGATCAGACTACGTGGTACGGTACTAAGAGAAGATGATCCTGTAAGTATCTAAGCGTTGTGCCAGTGAACAATGGAACAACATCAGTACCAAGTTTAACTAATCAACAGCCCATCTTGTATTTCGTCTTGTGTCTCTTCTCAGTTTGCTCAGCTGGCCGTCTGATTACCTGTTAATTGTTAACATGCTTCTCGATTTAAAGAGACAGAGCATGGAAAAAAACTATATCTTTAGGTAAACTTATTAAAAAATAATTGCAATTTTTATTGCAGATGCTATTCACTGCAAGCATCTGAAAGGCACTGAAATCCTGAAAGGTAAATGTAAGTAGAATCAAATCTGAAGCACAACTGTCTCTCTGCAACTCCTGGGTCGATCTACCATTAGAGTGACCTTGGTGCACACCCGGGGGCCATGGTCACCAGATAGACTTGACATATGCAAGAAAAAAGTAATGCCATTATTTTTAGTGCTACCTTGTTCACTTCTGTGAAACACACATAAGCAGTTACTCATACATTATACAGGGTGTCCAAAAAATTACTAAAAAGACAATTGATGAGATATGTTAATCAAATTTGACCTATGTACTCAGTCGTTATCAAAGTTTGTAATTACATTGCATTTGTGTATTTCAGGTACCATGTTGATGAAAGAGAGGCTGTTGAATAAAGCCCTAAACAAATGGCTACTCCTCAAGAAAAGGCACAATGTGTATCATGGTTTATTGAAATAAAATCAGACTAGAAGGGGTGGCCCAATTCCCTGGCCATCTCGTTCACCAGATATCACTTCCCTGAACTTCTTTCTGTGAGGTTATGTTAAAGATATCATGTATCGAACAAAGATATGGGACATTAATGACCTGAAGCAAAAGATCACTGATGCAATTGCCACTATTGATGACGCTATGCTACAGAGAAAATGGCAAGAAATCGAGCACCGTCTTGATGTGCTTCGTGCAACTAAAGGTGCCCATATAGAGATGTATTAAATGAAGCAAAAAACTTAAATATCTACTCCTCATTTTGTAATAATTTCCACAGATTTGTCTATTCATTTGTTTTTTTAATAAAATCTTGAAATCGTAAAGAGACTTTGTGGACACCCTGTATTGCCACCCCTCGATGTGACCACTAGCTTAAATCTCTGAGGGAGCCAACCCTTGGCTTGTTTCATTATTATATGAGATGTTCATAAACTGTAAATATATGCATGTGACACTCTTGGGTCTGTGGGTGTCTTAATCTGGTCTTGCTGTAACTCATTTCCCAATTACGGAGATAATACAGAAGAGTTGATACTTGTCATTCATTATGCATCCAGCTTTTCCTAATAACCAAATTTATACAGTCACCGAAGCATATATAATACTTAGTCAGAGGTGGGGCAATATTTGTAAAGAATGTCTAATTGCAGCACAAATTTCACAGTAAAGCACAAACACTGTATAATACATATTGTGATAGATTTTATATTAGATCTGAAGGAAACCTGCAAAGACACCTCCAAAATACACAGTAATACGGCAATGGAGAAACTAACAGCATCTTTCAATGCACACTTTTCAAACCAGTGGCCAAGATATTGCTTAATTAGGGTCACCTATCTTTTTCTATTTTTTTAATTATGCAGTATATATATTTCCATGCATCATCTTTTTCAATGGCAATGAGCTAAATGTTTTTGATTCAGTATCGCTTTGGTCAAAATATAAATATAAAATATAGTTTCTTGATTTTTTAATGGTATATTTGTGATTTTTCATTGTCATAACCTGCTGACTGATGCGTGCAGAATTCATTTTGTAACATTGCTCACCACAGTAAATCCTATAAAACAAGATGGTCTAAGTTAGTACACAACTTTCTTCTCCTTCTCCAGCTCTAAAAAGCTCAACTCAGCTGCACTTAGAGAAGGTCTTGGTCTGCTGCTAGTCCACAGCTCTGGGGCACATTGCAACAGCACTAAACCTGACAGTTAATGTTGTTACCGTAAAAACGTACTAAGACCAGACCAGTACAGGATCATCTCCAGGCAAGAGCACACTGCTACTGACCCATTATGTCTAGAGTTCTGTCTGATAGTGACACAAAACTAAACTCTGTAGCATCCCCTTAACCATAATAAATTATTAAAGTAAAAACTGAAAGTAATATATATAAAACTAAAATAGAAATGTATTTGCAAAATACAAAATAAACAGAAACTAAAAATATGGCATGAAGACTAACTAAAGCTAAACATTTCCAAGTAAGATCAGGAATAATATGCAAATAAAAAAGTGTATAAAAAGGCAAAACTATAATAACCTTATTGCATACACTTTCATTTAATGTAGCAAATGCATTACTCATTTATAGTGGATGCTGAAACTGTAACGTAGATGTGGCAGACCCTCCAGATGTGTTTAATAGATTTGCTTTAGGCAATCATTATGGCAGCTGACTTTGAAAGCTTAAAAACTGCATATTAATTCCTTTCTTCTGCTTGCATTTATTTTATTTATTTCTTTATTTGGGATAATAGTTTCTGTTGTGTACAAATACCCATCATTCCAATTTCTAAACCTGCTTGTCTGGTTCAAATTTACAGAAAGAATGCAGCATATCCCAGAAGTATCAGACACAAGGCAGGACTTAACCTGAGGAAAAGTGCAGCAAATGTGTTATTTTCTTTCTCAATAATTCACATCAGTGAATTATTTTTTTGATTAGGCGGGAACATACTATATGCATTATGAACAAACTTATCAGAAATGATTACTCCATCACAGGGTGAACCCTGGATATACTGTACCTGAAGCTGCTGTGGAAAAGTGGATGACGGCAAACATCATGAAAAATCCCCACCATCCCCTCCAGGAGGCGCTCCGTTGGAGTACTTTTAGCCACAGGCTCATTCCACCATGATGTGCTAAGAAGCGCCCCTGGGTGTCTGCTATCAGGCAATTCAATGCTTCCACCTGATGAACTCATTAAGTTTATTTTTTTATTCATGTATTTGCCGATTGATTGATTAGCTGTGTTATCTGTCCTGTGAGTCAATATTCTTATTACTTATGTTTCTGCTGCTGTATACATGTACATTTTCCCATGGGATTAATAACATTAATCTAATATAATCTCATTTGATCTAATCTAATCTAATGCTATTGGTAGAGCATTGTGGTTTTTCCACCTAGTAGATCAGGTTTTTGTGGCATATCTGTATTCATGTATTGTTTTGTGTTCTTTTAGAGCTTCACAAAAAATGTTGCTCATGTTTTTTGAAGACCATGAGCAAGTGCACCATGTGCATGCTCTTCTGTGTGATGTCACAGCAACAATTATTTTCCAACATAAGGAACTCTTAGGCACAGGGGAAGCTGTCAGCTTTATAGCTCTATATTAGACAACCAGACACCGTATTCATAAACATTTCTTTTATTGCTTGTTTCACTCTGTTAACTTAGCCTGAAAACATTCAACTCTTTCTGTTTTTCCTCATAGTTCATACCGCACAGTCCTGAAATAAGTCTAGCAGCTCTTGTTTACATTTGTCTTAGCATTCATCTGGGAAAGAGAAACTTTCACACTGTAGTTTTGAATAACTCCATGCAAATGAATTGCAAAGTTTATGAATTGTCTCTCTTCTACATAGTGCTGGGTAACCCAGCTTTCCTTAATTCTGAAACTGCCCCGTACATCAACAAAATGTGGCTTGGAGTCATTCCTTGAAGCTTTTTGAGTCAAATCAAAAATTATAAATATGATTTCTATAGTTGAACCTGCTTTACTGACTGTTTTGATGAGTTTAGTAATATTGCATCTACTGGAATTACATGATGTGGACATTATTTTTGTTCTACTGACTTTTGAATTTGACTTACACTCTTAATTACTCAACCACATTGATCCTTATATATGTATATACAGTATGTCTGTCAAAGCAGACCAAACACTGTGCAGCATGGCTACCATCTAAAGGATAAGTATTAAAATATTTCTGTAACACTGCATCTAAAATTTCAAACAAGCAGACTTATAATCAGTAATGACCGTAAAATCAAAGACACAATGGAAGGTGGATTTAGCTTTCTGACTTTTTTATATGTGAACTGTAAGGAAAATGCTATATTAACCTAATGTGCCTATTTCATGGTCTCTTAAATCTGTGTTAATTTCAAATTAATGTGAAATCCAGAGAGGCATTTGTAGTAATAAAACATTAATATAACCATAGTTTTTACAATATAAATTTCTATATTAAATGTCATTTTTTTCCTTTGACCTCTTAAAACCGATTCATAATTGCTGCAAGAAAAGAATTACAACTACAGATATTAAAACCAATTATAAAACTGAAGTGTCTCATCAGCTCTTAAAATACTTAATGTTTAAACCCAAGAGATTCTTTGCCCTCTGTTCAATATGACATTCCAAAACTGGCACGCTTTCTCTCTGATACTTGGAACTTTAGAAGAGGAGCTACATAAGTCACAGTCTTCATTTAGAATGTATCACATCTGTGATTCTGTCTGTTTATATTTTGTGCTTTTAGGAATGTGTTCTGGCCTAATTCATTGACGACGACTGTCAACCACAAGGATGGCAGTTCAGTCTTCTCCTGTCAGTCAATGTATAGTCTTGAGAAAATCTTTTAATCTGCTTGTGCTCCAATTGTTTTTAGTGGATGTAAAAAATTGCACTACAACTCTACAGTAAACTTGTAATTTTGTAATTATATTATTTTAATTTTTCAGTGCTGTACTCAATTCTAATCTATGAGTTGAATGACGGCCCAGTTACTGCTTCTAAAAAAATGTTTCCAATATACCTGCAGGAATTATCTTTGAGTTCTACAATTTAATTCTGTGTATGCTTTAGGTTAATTGATGTTCCTGAATTGATACTTGGATGTTCCTCTCCAGGGCCGGTGCCTTTCTTATGGGTGCTGTTTCAACAAATGACCAAGTGAGTTTAGAAAATGTAAAAGCAGCAACAAAAATGGCTTTTCAACTTAAATCATAAATCCATCCTGAGCTTACTTGCATTTGTGAGGGTCAAACTCTATATTAGGAGTATCTGGATACCAGCTAATCAAATGCAAACTGGGTAATATTGGTCACTAGTTAACCTATTCTGCATAGCACAAAAGGAAATCAAAGAACCCAGAAAGTATTCCCACGCAAACTCCATACAGAAAGTGATCTGGCCATTATTTGACTGATAGATTAGGTTAATTAATTTATAGATGTACCGTAGTACAGATGAAATCTATGTTCTGCCAGGTATACAGATTTTTTTTCCTCATATTAAATATATTGTAGCAAAATGTGGTGCAAGTGCGCAAGACTCAAATTGATTAGCACTCTTTTTTATGGCACATCGAGACATCAGTGTTAGACTGAAAACGCAGATGGCTGCGCAGATGTTCCCCTTTTATAGGGTACATGTGTGCAGGCTTTTTTTTAGCACTTTGAGCTACTGTTTGTATGAAAATGTGCTATATCAATAAATGTTGTTGTTGTTGCTGTTTTTTGATGGCTTCTACATTTACATAATGGTAGCCCAAATACTGCTATGAGTTTTCCCACTCAGATGGTACTTGTGCTTGTCACTGCTCCCACACTTTCCGGTACTGCCGTTACACTGCCTCCTCCTGTAAATACCATGCCCCAGTGGTGTTCTCTTCAGGACTCAGAGGGTGAACTAATCCCTCCAAGCAATGTGTTAGCTTTCAATTGCGCTGTGAAGTGCTGGCAGTGGAGACGTTGCTGTTTCTGCGATATCTAGAGAGTCATGAGATGGTTTGGTTCTGAGAATGGTGTGACCAAGGGTGACCAAGGTGTCGTGGAGCTGTGCAGGACCAACTCACCCTTGTGGTTTTATGGGGCGAGATGATCGTGGTGAACCATTATTGTTCGGCGCACTGTTTTTACTCAATATGCCACCTCCGATAGTTGAGGCAAGATGGTACAGGACCCCTGCAACTGACGGCCATTTTAGAATATAACCCTTTCTTCTGCTGCAGAGTATACAGTTACACTCTGTCTACAGGGTTTAGGGGGAGTTCTCCTTGACAGCGGCTGTCATTTGTCCTCTTCTGACGGTTGCTGGCTGTGTGCTGATGGGTCCAGGCAAGGGCTTGAGGAACTTCAAGGCTCTGCCTCAGTTCTATGACATATTGGGGAACAGGAGTGGTGTGGAAGCTGAACTCTGGAGGAGGTGCCACAACTCCCGTCTGAACATCGGCATCGTAAGAGTAACACCCATGGACTCCTGGATACACAGTTTCCACAGGACGGCGGGCAGCTGTAAAAATGGACACCTGAGTGACCAGAGTGTGCAAGAATTGTTCTACTAGGCTGTCCCTTTGGGATGGAGTTTTGTGGACTTGGAGGAGTCTGCAGACCTCTTTCATCACCTCTGATTCAAAATTATGGTGATGATCACTATGCAGTTCTACCGGTTCTCCAAATCAATAGAACATTTTCTCCATGAGCCTTTCAATGTATGTAGCTGCGCTCTGATCGGGAATCATGTATGCCTCTGGCCATTTGGTAAAATAGTCCATGGCAACAGTAATGTAGCGGTTTATGGGTTCAGACCGAGGAAATGGGATTAGGATGTCCATTGTCACCTGCTCCATCGAGGATCTTGCCTGCAGTTATTGAAGGAGGGCATGCGATGTGTGAGTGGGACTCTTGTGAATGGTGCACAGGTCACAGCAGTGGACATATTACTCAACATTAGAACAGAAACCTGCCCAGTGGAACTGTTGGAGGAGTCGCTCAAGAATCTTTGCAAGACCAAAGTAGCTAAACCCTAGGGGGACTGTGGACACTCTGAAGTACTCTGTCTCGGAGACTCTGTGGTACTATGAGTTGCCACAGACGCCGACCCAGAAATGGACTTTCCCAGCACTGACAGAACACTCCATCCTTTAATTCCAAGGAGTCCCATTGGGACACATAGGACTTCAGGTCAGGGCCATATGGTGTAGTTTCTGGCTATGTAGGTCATCAACCCACTTCCAACCAGCCTATGAGTTTGTTCAGGCTGCCATCCTGTGCTTGTTTGAGCTCCTCTGTGGCAAAACCATGCATACTGGAGAGTTCCTTAAGTTTGATTGTCAATGCATGGCACTTGGCAGAGGCTCCCTGGTATTGTTCTGCCCAGGCTCAGTGACAGCAGTGATAGCAAAAAAGTGCATCAGCATTGGAATGCTGTGTTCTGGCCCTATGCTTAATGTCAAATTGGTATCTCTGCAGAGTTTCGACCCAGCACATCATCTGATCCTCCATCTCTTTTAAGTTTAAGAACCAGGTTAACGAGGTGTGATCCATCCACAAGATGAAGGGTTTATTATACAAGTAGGGTTGGAAGTGGTACAAACCAGACATGATGGCGAGCAGTTGTCTCCAGGTGACGCCATAATTATTCTCTGGCTTGCTCAGACAGCAACTGAAGTATCTGACCCACTCGCCCTCTTGTGTTTCTTATCTAAGCTATACAATTAATAAGGAAAGACATTTTTCTTCTTAAAATAAGTGTTATTAATTTAAATGTGTTTTGTTTTGTTTTGTACATTATTGTTAAAAATCAATTGCTTTATTGCATCTGTTTATACAATTCTGCTTTTAATGCCAGTTAAATCTGTATGGACATATACTGTATATTTTGTTCTCAGAGATCCAGGCACAGTCATATAAGTTCCAATCTTTGAAACTTTTTATTATATATAAACTGAATCTTTTACTGTATATGTTTCTTTTAAATATTTAAAATGTTGGACACAAATCATACTATTTAAATAATTGTATAAAGATAATAAACTACAAAAACCTGAAGTAATTTGAAATATCAGACCCACCTCTGCTGTGCTGTGGTAGTTTTCTAATTTTAATAAATCATAAAATAAGTGCACTACAAAGGTGGGGGATAATGAATTACACAAATATGAAATACTAATGACTTGTTTTCCTCTATGTATTTTTTAATGAATGTCATTATATATCCTCATCAATCAAAATCTAAATAAATAAATAAATAATGGATCTCTTTTTGTTTTTTGAAACAATTTTGCTAAAGGGTCTCAATCTGGTTTTTGTACCTCGGGCCTTAAGAAGTTTAATTGCAGTAGTGCAGCATGTTACTTGTAATTAATATCTGTGCAGAAATTGAAATTAATAGTACACGAAGGACTATGGTTATAGTTAATTTCATTATGGTATTCATTTTTAACATTAAAATATTTTGTATAATCTTTTCAAAAGACATTCATTTTAACATATATCATGTTAGCTGAATTATCGTTATGATATTGAAATTAAAATTTTATTATTATGGTTGCTAGGAATTTCTTAAGGTGTTATAATCATAGTAACAAAAACAAAAACATAATATATGCAGTAATTAGTAATATGACAACTGGACTTTGATTGATCTATAATGTTCCTCCATGGCAATACAAGTTCTCTGATTATTCTAGCTTTTCATTATCTGAAATGATTATAGGACTTGAATGAATGGCAATTGTTATTCATTATTAAAATTCAAACTTTCATTAAAATAGGAAAATAGTGGGTATTATAAACATCGAAAGGTCACAATGTTTTTTGAGGGTTGTCCTGACTAAAAGTAAAAAGTTGATTGGAATTTCAAAGGAGCAGTATGCTCTTTTTTATTTTTCAGTACAGCTCAAGAAATCTTAGTTATCTGACATTCATTTTGTATTATGCATATCATGACAGCTTAAAAGGGTTGTTTTTGATCAAGTTGTTGTGATTTGAAGGCTGTTCCATATAGAAGATCTCTTTAAGAATTTCTACTGCTACAATAAACTACATGATATTAAATTAGCTTGTGTTATGACAACAATGTTTAAATGCTGCAAAGATTTTACAGATTGTTGATATGTTTGATAAGTTTTAGTTTAAATACATAAGAATAAAAAAAAAACTAATGTTCAAAAGTTTGGAATCACACAGAAATATTCATGTCTTTAATGGCAATTAATACTTTTTATATCAAGGTGTTATTAAATTGATTTAACAATACAGCCAAGACTTTACTAATACTGAAAATGGCTGATGATATGACTAATTTTATATTCACATATGACTCCAAAGCCCCATTTCAGCAACCATTACTCCAATGTCCTAATTGTAGACTCTCTAAGCTCATTCATAATTATTCATTTTTCAATGACAATTGGCTATTAGAAAGACCTTTGCAATTAATTGTGAGAGCACAGCTGAAACCTGTTTTTCCGTTCAATGTAAATCCTAAAATTAAGTCAGCCATAATTACCCTACTTTTCAAACAGGGCAAGGAATCAGAAGATTATTTCAGCTATTGTCCAATTTCATTTATAAATTCTGATGCAAAACTATTAGCAAACATTAATTCACAAATGAACCCACTCTGATCAGACTGGCCTCATGCACTCTCATCTGGTTGTTGCAAATATGTGTCGCCTCACGCACATTCATGATGTGACCCCTACTTTATCTAGTCTGGTGGTTTTATTGATATTATTCTCAGAAATATAGGCATATCTTGCCCCTTCCACATATTCATAGATGCTAGATTGCACATTCACATTCTCCTCATTGTATTAATCTGCATCTAGACCCGTTGATCATTACATTTCTTACCCAATAAAACTAATTACCCCAGTTATAGTTTATAGCTTTTTCCTTCTAAAACATGCTTATATGGGGATTATATTATTTTATATTTACAATAATGCTCATTCTGATCTCTTCCACATGTTAATGTATTTCTGTCTTTTGAGTGTCTGTCGAGATACAAAATCAATTGGACAAAAATCTGTTCTTCTCCCATTAAACACTTGCTGTAGTCAATGTTCATTTTCTACATCAATTTCTGTCACTGGCTCTCTTAAATATTTAAGTATTAACATCTTCCCATTATTGCAAAATACTGCAAATGCTAACTATTGGCAAACCTTTAATAGCGTTAAAGATTCCCTCTCTATATGGTTGTCTTTTACCGCTCCTTTGTGAAAATGAATATACGTCCTTGGTTTAACTCTGCATGTACAATGATACTATTCCTCCCGTTATATAATAGTGAATAGAGGTTACAACCCGGATTTCTAAATTCCAATGGAACAAAAAGAGACCTTTTCAATGCTATTTTGTGATACTGTAGAGTGGATGGAGGGTCCACATTTCTGTATTTTGAATTGTACTCTGAATTGAACTATCTCCAAACCAGGCTTTTGTTCTGTACCGAGTCTGAAGATAGTTTACCTCTCCTATTAATTCCCCCCCTCCCCCCAATACTTCTCTCTCCTGCCCATCACGCCACTTAAATTAAAATCTCATTCTATCAGCACATGCTCCCAACCTCTGTCTCCCTCTCTCTCTAGCAAATTGAAACCTTTAACCGTCTATGACTTTATGGCGTAGGATCAAAAAATGTCGAGATCATTATCCAAACTGGCACCCGCACTCACCCATCTGGGTTGTTACCCCATTTCAAATCCCTCCTGAACTTGTTATGACAAAGTGATTCATGGTGACATTTTTAACAATCCCAGGCTCTAAGGTATTGCAATACCTGAGGTCTGAGTTCGAAATTCCTTCCTTTTCTTTTATATACAACTAAGGTCTGTTATAAAACTTCCAATATCTCCCTGTCTTCACTTATTTCCTTCCATCTGCTTAGCAATTTTTTTAACTTCCTCTTCTCTGTCTCAAGACCAGTGGCATCTCCATATGCTCATTTGTGGAAGGCTTCTTATTGCCCTCAATTAATTCTGTCACAGTAGGACAGTCTCCCTCTCCTGAAAATTTGTTTTCATCAGTATATCACATTCATCCAAGAATCCTAATCCATGGATTTTTAAAATTTTATTTAGAAGTGTGCTGGTTATTGTGTTTGCTCATTACTGCTATTAGTACTACCAGTTTTTCCCAAACTCGGTCCTGGGGAACCCCTGTGGCTGCAGGTTTTTGTTCCAACCACATTCCTAATCAGTGACAAAACCTTATAACACTGAGCTCATTTAATTAGCTGGTACTTTTTTTCTTTTATTTGACATTCAGAAAAGCACAGCAGCATGATTTTTACATGTATAAGACATTTATAAATATTTCTGCTTTTGCTATAGATATAAATGCTTAACTCTCTTTTGGTGATTTCATTGTATTTTGCCCTTTCTCTGTGCAGTTTTCCCCCCCTTTGTTGTATCTTATTAATGACAATTTAAAACAAGTAGATCAGACACCCAGGCAAACAACACAATAATCAAAGCTGCAACTACTTTAGAGTCAGACCCACTAATTAGTAAATAATGGATTAATTAAACAATTAGAACACCTTGAAAAGTAGGATGAAAATCAAAATGAAAATATTGTAAAAAAGAAAAAAATACATTATTCCTATATAACTGCTTGGTACATATTATTATTTTTTTTTTTTAGCAAACTTAGTTTTCTAATATATTGTTCACTAAACACAGAACTTGGGAAATATCAGTTCATTTAATTAGCCCAGGAGTTCAATTAAAAACAGAAGCTGGTTGGAACAAAAACCTGCAGTCACAGGGGTTCCCCAGGACCAAGTCTGGGAAACACTGAGTGCTACAATACATACTTGATCACAGCAAAAGATAATTACTAAATTCATATAATTGATGTTTTTAATATAAAGAAAATATGAAAACATGAGTGCAGTACAGTGTATGATGATTCATTAAATCTTATGATCTGTAGGGGTACTACTGAGTAGTATGAAATTGGTTGGTGCCCACCAGGGATCATATTTAGGTCCATTGCTATTTAAATTAGTAACTGATACAACCAGTGAAGACTTGATGAGAGGTGCTCCTTGTGTTATATTGTATGAAGGTGACTAAACTATTGAAGAAGATATCATAGAATAATTGCAAGAAATAGTCATTAGATGGATGAATTGTCATGAGGAAAGAGGATTATGAATAAATGTAGGTGAACAAAAGTGATGATCTACAAAAAGCACTTTCAATACCTGAAACCCATTATAAAAGCAAGTGGAGGATGTGAAGAGGATATAAAATCAAAAATAAAAGCCAAGGGGAATACATTTTGTAAAGTGTCCAGAGTGGTGTGTGTTTGAAATTGCTAATTAAGCCTACAAAAAAGTGTTAATCCTGGAGCATCTTAAATTCCTTTACACCTCCTCATCAGCGTCCTTGATTTGCAAATGTGTTGGTCAGCACCAGTAGCCTACTATCCCATCCTCCACTGATGCAGCTGATGTTCTCTCAGCTAAAAGGACTTAATTTGGGTGTTTGGTACCTGGAGTTGTATAGGTAAATAACATCGTTATTTGGAATACGTGCATTTTATATATGTTCTGTGTCTACAATGAACTGGGTAAATTTAGGATGATAGGAAATGCTAGGCAAGAAACGCTAAAACAGAAATAGTTATAACAGAATTTTTTTTCATGTTATAGTACTAATGACAAAATGTTGATATGAAGTGTATAACATGTGAAGACTGAATTCCAAATATCAAATAAACACTTTCACAAAAGTATAACAAAACAAGTGCACTTTTATTCAAGAATATAACCGAAGAAAAAGAATTTGGTTTAGGGGATGAGGATGACACTTCCACTTGCCTGGTGCAGAGTTAAGATCTGCTGTCTTATAATTAAGAGGTTGCGGGTTCGATTACGGGTCCTTGTGCATTTACCATTTTGAGTAATGAGCTGCTCTTATTGTTACTATATATTGTGGTATATGGCCGGCAGTTCAACCCGGCCAATACCCCCAAGCCACCAGATGGAGCCATCCCTGCAACATGGAGGGGCCCTGAATTCCAGCAGGGAATCATGGAACTTGGAGTCTTTCATCACAGCCCTGCTGGATAACATGGGGGCCACCAGGGGACGCTGCAGGGAGGCCCAGGGACTTATATTTTCCACATAACTGGAAGTACGTCCTAGTCGCGGCAACAGAGGAAATGATGTACTTCCGGGATGAAGAAAAAAAAGGACTTTTCACCTGACCCAGAAGTGCTGGGGAATCACATGGACTGAGGGATCTGAAGCACTTCCGGGTTAAGAGACAAAAAAGGACTGTGGGAAACTTAGCAGGTGTAGCTGAGTTCAGAGGAAGGGTGACAACGTGTCTGGGAGTTGGAGGATTGTGATTAATTACTGTATTGTGATTCATTTAAGCATAGTGGAGGTGGAGGTGCTTGGTGAACTTATTTCAACTTTTATCTGGTGTCTGGCGTCTGGTCCGAGGGTTCAAGGGGACGACAGCGCCCCCTATCTGTCACAATATATATGTTAATTATATATTGTTTCTATTACATACTCTTTTATATATTTCTATCTCTTGCCATACATGTACTGTCAGTGCCTTTCCTTTGTAGCTGCGTGAGTCTGAACCTCTCTTCACTGGTGCTCACTCTCACAAGCATGTTCCTATAAAGCCTGGTTCGCAGACTGTCATTATTTTCATGGCGTCTTTTTCACTTTTTGTCTACATTATTACTTTCCGTCTTTGAAGGCAACTCTCATAGCATGGACTTTTACTGTTCCTTCCACTTCCTCTTTCGTCATGTCACCAAAGCCAAACTGACCAATCACACCAAAGCCAATCCGACTGCTCTGAGGTACTTCACTCACAGACTGTAGTGGTTATAGTAGATCGGTTTGCAAACTTCTGACCTTTCCTTTTGTCACAAGGTCATAGGAAAGACTTTTCTGAATAAGTGTTTAATAAAGATTGTTTTTGTCTGGCCTTTGCGAGGACATTTGGGTTCATCTTTACAAATCTGGCAACTATTTAAGAATTTTAAGATTTTTCTACATCTTCCATAGCTTTCCTTGACTCTAGCAGTTGTTCTAAACGTTAATTTCATAATGACACTAATCATAGCTGATATTACATGCTGGAAACATTTAGATATGTTTGAAAGCCTGACAGTGATATATGAAATTCAGTTATCTTTAAATGCTTGCTCTGGAGATTGGACACAACTGCCTCAAAGGTTAGAAGTTTTAAGGTTTTTAGCCACTTGAAGAAGTGTCAATATCTGGCTTAATTTAAGGTTTAACAATTCAAACAAGTTTTATGGTCTTAGGCAGCTGTGCGCAACCTGCGGCCGTACGGCCGCATGCGGCCGTGGGCAAGGACTTTGGCGGCGTGGACGTGTATATTAAAGTGTACGTAATGGTGGCCGTGCAGGTGTAGGGTCTCTGGACTCCAGCGAGTAAGCCGGGCCGGGTCGGTATGGTGACGCCGAAAGCCGATTTCTATTTAAATATATTCTAATTTTGCCCAATAATGTCTCTGAAAAGGAAAAGAACATTGGCAGAAGAGAAGAGGAGCTTCAATTCCAAATGGGAGCTGGAGTTCTTCATGATGGAGTCAGCAACACATTCTATGATGTGTTTAAACTGCGGTGAAGTTGTGAAGACTGTAAAAAGAGAAAATGCAAAGCAGCATTTTCGCCATCACGCGTCACACACATCTGCAAATTTGCAAGGTGAGTCTAGGAAGATCTGTGTAGAGAATTTGAAGAGGCGTTTCCTACAGCAAAAATCGGTCATGTCTACTTTCGTAAAGTCTACGAATAATCGAAGTGAAGCATCCTACAGAGTGGCATATCGTCTTGGTGTTGCAGGGAAGCCTTATTCAGATGGGGAACTCGTTAAAGGGTGCATCATGGACGTTGTTAAGTGTATTCATCCTGGTAAAGAAGCTGACTACTCGTCGATCCCTCTCTCGCGTGATACTGTGCAACGCCGACAATTTGATATTGCCCAGCAGTTAAAGCTTTCTATGCTGGCCAAGGTGAATGAGGAGGAAAGTTTGTTTGCACTGGCTGTCGACGAATCAAAGGACATAAAGGACTCGGCGCAGCTGTTAATCTTCGTTCGCTCTCTGTCTCCTACTTTTGAGTTATGTGAGGATCTTCTCTCCATGGAGACGCTTACTACTCATACTCGTGGAGAAGACATATTTCTTGCAGTGAAGAAAGCCTGCATTCAATCCAGCGTTGATCTGAAAAATCTCCGTGGAATCTGCACAGATGGCGCGCCTGCCATGACCGGTAAGCAACAAGGCCTTGTGGCAAGAATGTCAGATTACTTGTCCAAGGAGCATGGTAATAAACAACTCACCAACCTTCACTGCATCATCCATCAGGAAGCACTCTGTTCAAGATCTGTTGTTTTAGATAATATTCTGAAGGAAGTGAATCGTGTTATCTCGTTTATTCGAGCAAATGCTCTTAACCACCGGCAATTTCTAGAAATTCTACACACGAGTGAATCGTTTGCCGAGGAAATTCCTTATCACACCGACGTTCGTTGGTTGTCTCAGGGAGAAACTTCTCGCCGTGTTCTGCTGTTGCGCAAGGAAATAGTGGAATTTTATTCGATGAAAAACAAGGACTGCCCCTTGCTAAACAATGACTTTCTAACATCTCTGGCGTTTCTGGTTGACTTACTAACGCATGTTAACTATCTCAATCAAAACCTGCAAGGCAAAGCAACAACAGTTTGCCTCATGCACAGAAAAATAAAAGACTTCTGTGACAAATGTCGTCTCCTGAAAAGCCATCTGCAGCAGGGTAATTTCTACCACTTTCCACAACTGACGGCTCTGATTGACAGCAAAGAAGTAAAGCCTGACCAAATTCCTACCGTCCGTTTTTCGGGCACTTTAGACGGGCTGTTGCAGGAATTCGCTAACCGTTTTCAAGATTTCAAAAGATTTCAGCAACAATAAGACTCGTTGCTTCTCCTCATCTGGTGGAGACAGAGAGTGCACCGTTACATCTACAAATGGAGCTAGTAGAGTTGAAGAACAATGAGCAGCTTGTGAAAAAGTTTACGGAAGAAAGCGACCTGCTGGATACGTGGAAATCAGCAGTAGAATACCCACAACTACGAGAACTGGCCAGAAACATTCTCGTTCTTTTCAGAAGCACTTATTTGTGCGAAGCAGCATTTTCCAGAATGAAATATCTGAAAAACAAGTACCGAACCCGATTGGTAGACAGCAATCTAGAGTCTGGAATACGGCTAATGGTCTCCAGCGAGTCCCCTGACTTTGCAAGTCTGTCTGCAAACATGCAAGAGCAAGGAAGCCATTAATGGCGATGTTTTCCAAACTTCCTGAAACAATTGCTGTAAGTAAAGGTTTTTTGTCCTATATGACGTTTCGTAGACATTTTTTTACATATGTAGACCAGTAAATTGAATATTGTCAGATATATCATACTCTGTTTTAATGTGTAATCTGTAAATTTTTACATAAATCATAAAACATTATTAAGTTTACTTGGACTTACTGGCGGCCGTTATTAAAGTAAAAAGTCTGTAGTGCGGCCGTTATTAAAGTAAAAAGTCTGTAGTGCGGCCGTCAATAGCGGAAAGGTTGCGCATGCCTGGTCTTAGGAAATAAGAAATTAATTGTCAGAGTGCTCAAACTTCAGCAAAGATGGACTGTTTTAGTTTATCAAAGTGCATCAACATAGGATGAAATAAGTCAAATGATAGTTTGTAGAGGTCAAAATTATTTTTTTGCTCATTATCAAACTTTAACATCCATACTGTAAATGTAGCCACATGCAAGCTCATCATGACTGTCACAGGAAAATATTCAGCAGGGATACATTACAGAGCCAGGGCTACTCATTTAAAGACTTACTATTTTTCTGTTTCCTGTGCAGTGAAGGAGCACCATCACAGGACTTGTCACAACTGTAGCACAGTGTTTCTCAAACTGTGGGTCACATGATGCCTGAACATGGGTTGCCCTGAGTCCTGAATTATAATAGTATTTAATGAAAAAGGGTCACAAATGGTTTTACAATGCCTTGCAATGGAGCTGGTGTTGGCAAGGTGAAAAAAGGCAATCAGAAAATGAGATGATCGATGTTGATTTGTTGAAAAATCATACCATTTATACAAGTATTCTTACTCCTTAATGTAATACTTTCTAGAACCCCTTTCACAGCAATTATAACTTTAAGTCTCCTTTAAAGTGAAATCTAAAACACAGTAAAGTGTTCAGAAATTGAAAGGGTCTGAATACTTTCAAATTCCACTGTAAATACTGATATCTAAATAGGAGTACAGATTTTCAGTAATGTATTTAAAACCATATTTACTTTATTTAGTAAGTAAAAACACTAACATGCTTAACATTTACTAGTGAAAATAGGGTCCTATCCATTGAAAAACAATTTAAATAATTACATAATGGTTAAAATTCAATTAATAAGAAACATTTTTCATGATAAAAAAATAACTAGAAGAATGTATTTGATTTTCTACTAGCATTAATTAACTTCTAAATGTATTTTCATAATATGATTCCTTCAACGTCTTTTTAAGGAACATGCAATTCTTCTTTTTGATTTACTGTCTGGCCTTTTGTCTTTGTACTTCTGTTGATGTCAAGAGCATGTAATTGTTCATGCTCCTCTCTTTCCAGTTCCCATCTGTTTCATCTTTTTTTTTGAGCCCATACACAGGTCCATATGTTAAAGCTGTGAAAACATATTGGTAGAATTTCACGATGTCATCTTACTTATAATAATGTGCATATATTTTCTACACACATCCCACTGGTCTTTCACTCACAGTTTCTCCCATATGTCATTGATAAATCAAAATAAAAGACAGCAACCAGGGTCCATGCAGCATATGTTAGAGTAATGGTCTTCACTGCAGCTTTTTAAAACACAATATGACAATTTGTATTACACCTCAGTTTTATTTTAGTGTCTGGTTAACATTCTATTTGGATTTTGTGCTGAAGTAATTTTTTTTACTTAAATTGACTTTATATGTTGGAAAAATGTAAAAATCAATTTTTCATAATAATTTACATGATTTTTCTGTGCAATACTTTATTTCCATTATTGGCTTTTGTTGATTTTTTTCAGCCTGTATCCTTTAAAGAGTTAATTTATTGTGTTCATGGTGTTGATACCATACTATTAACCACATTTTACTGATATTACAAGTTTACCTTGTTTCTTAACATGATGACAGCAGAGTATACATCAAGAGCTATAAGAACAAAAATGACTGGTAACCATGGTATGGATGAAAAAATAAAATACTCAGGATAAAGGACAAACGGTACTGAGCAATTTAAAAATTAGCACCAGAAATCAAGTTGCGTACACACAGAGTATGTGCAAGATCGGCTACTGACAGGTCTGCAGCAACACAATGTAACCTTTAACACTAATTTACTTTTAGCAGGCCAAGAAACTGGTCATAGTGGATAAGATGTTTAAAAAATTTTGGGTCTGAACCAAAACAATAAGCATCAGCAAGTGAATTTGCTACTTTGTGTGATGGGAAAAAGGCAGATAATAACAAGTGTATTCTACATGTAGCTCATTGTTGGACTGGAAAAAAGGAAGAATGGTATTTGAAGTATATTGTGTTAGAAAGAGAATGCTATCTATAAAAGATGATGATATGATTGCAAGGAGGAACAAACAGGGAGTGCTGAAGCATTTCTGACAGTTGCCCATACGCTTTCCAAACACTACAATATCACAGCATTCCAGGAGGATTTAATTAGAGACACAATCGTGCTTGGCATATGAGGCAATAAATCGCTAGAGAAGCTAAAGTCAGATTTTGATCTCCCCATTACTAAGGCAGTTCTCAGAGCAAGACAGAGCAGACGTTGAGAAAACAGGAACCTTTGGTGCTGAGTAGCTCAGCCTGACAAACCGCCAATAATACTAATGTAGTTCACCAGAAAGAGATAGAGAAAAATCAGAAATAAGGCAAATTCAAACTTGCTAGAAAGAAAATAATGAATTAAACTCATGAGCCTTTGGCTGATATGGAAACTTCCAAAAACATGACAAAGGAACTGCTTCTTCATTGACGATGAACATATGCCTTTCATTATAGTGGATAGAAATACTGATCCCAATAATGATGATGACCAATATCTAAAACTGAAATTAATGGAAAGATGTCATTATTTCAAATTGATGTTCAAGGAATTTAGCTTGGAAACAATTAGAATGATCATCACTAAATAATTACACAAGCACAAGTGGCAAAAATGTACGGTATTGCCTCTATAGACTTTTTCATTGAAAAGCAGCAGAGTAGATATCAAGCATGGGTGTGGCAAGAAAAGGCAGGGCAAGCCAGTCTGAAATTCACATTTTGTACAAAAAACTGCCTTTGATATGATTTTGGCTTTATAACACATGCATATGACATTCCCAGAAAAAAGGAAGATTAACAGCATGCCATTTTCTTCTGTTTTCACAGAAGTTCTGAAGTGTGCCTCTGAAATGAAGGAGAAACTGGGAAGAGGATTATAATTGAAGCCTGCACGCACATGAAGAAAAGTTTTATGGAGTATTACCATACCATGCTTAAAAGCTTAGGACATTTCTAGCAGCCATACACCATAAAACTGTTATCTAATGGTATTCTGTGTAAACAGTCCACACCAGGTACAAATATTATATCTTAGGGAGAAAGGCTTTCCAGGGAAATTGACTACATAGAAGACATGGAGGTAATTTTCAAGTTAAGAAGAACCACGGATTTAATTTGCTGGTACAGAAACTCAGTGTATAAATAAATGTGAAAATATGGTTTTCTCTGGAAAAACCTGTCTTTAGAAACGTCTTTTTGCCTTAGGGCCTCAAAGCCATGGAATGATCTGCCAGCTTATAAAATGAAATGACTTCTCGGTCTCAGCTTTTAAATCCAGGCTGAAGACTCACTAATGTAGTTTTAGCATATCGTGATTAAAGCTCCTGATTAGCTGTGCATATTGCATCTTGATTTGTTAATCATGTTTACAAAAATATACATATATATATATGTCTCTCTTGTCGGTTTTCTACTGTAGTACTTGGTTTTACAGTTCTACTACCAAGCTATTTTCTATTCCATGCAAAGACCTCTGAGATATTGTGAGCCTTGGAATCCATAGATTGAAAGATTTTGTTGTCTTATTTGACTGCCCTGCACTGTTTGCTGTAGAATGCTCAGGAGAGACTGGACAGCTAGTTGGCCAATGTCTCCAAGACAGTGACTGTGATTTGTCTCTGATTTTGTGTTTGTTATTTTGTGAGAATTACAAAAGGTGCCCTAAAGAAGGAAAAGTCATCTTTCCTGTGTCTAATGGATGAATTCCATAAAAAGAAAAAATTATCTTTGGTCAGCTTACTGCAGCCTTTCTTATGACAAACTCCTGTATGAATCACCTGCTGGTATAGAAAAAGCTGCTTTTAACCCTTAGTAGCTTGCAAGCAGTTAAATGTTCTTTCACATATGTTAAACAGTTTAAAATTGCTGTTTTTACTATATGTTTAAAATGATCTTTGTCTGTTCTGTGTATGCATTATGTAATTAGTAAATTGAAAAGTTTGTAATTGCATTTTACACAAAGTCTGCATTAAGTAAAGACTGGTAAACAAAAATAAACTTAACAGAAACTGAACCATTTTTGGACCTGAGAGCCAAATTGTCCTAAATTGTATGTAAGTAGATGCTGAGTACATTATGTTAGCATGATCTGATATAATGCTGTAAGATACATTTGTTTTTTTATCCTTTTGTTTTAGAATATTTGCACTAAGGAAGGGTGGTGATCCATAAAAGCATTGGCATTAAGTAAATGAGTCCATCTCTTGATTTCAGGCTTTGAAGATATCATGGCTTAAGTGGACACTTACCCATATATTGTACTGTGAATGATTTACAATTACATTTAAATTTTTGTAAATTATAATTTTGGAAACCTCAAGATTAATAGTAAAAATTGAGAAGCTATTGTAGCTCAAACCTAATGTATTTTATGTAAATGGAGATTAGTATACCATTATCAGTTTTAATGTATTTAGTCAGCTGCTTCTTCTGTTTGCTGCCTGTGAAGTTAAAAAGAAATTATGACATTATGCTAAGTGCCAAGACACTACTGTCAGATGTATGTGTTTGTTAAGCTTGATGCCAGTTTGTGACATTGACCATTGAGAATGTGATTAAGCATGCCACAAGCATTTCATTGTAATGTAGGTGTAATAATTATTAATAATATTATTATGCAGGAATATACCACTCTGCGATAGTATAAACACCATCTTACACAAAGGATGTGCATAACAGAGCAGAATCTTCACAATCCTAACACTGATACATTATAGGTTTTGGCTTAAATTTTGACTTTCAGCTTTTGTTCCTTACCTTTTCCCTCTTAAAGATCTTTGGTCTCTCCTTACAATAACCCTTTGATTACAACATATTCACTTGCACAGAACTAGGATTGCCCCATTTAAGATTTGTATTGCTCTCCTAACTAATGACTTTGTCATTGAAGAGGTTACCATTTACAGCTCCCGCTTTGGTATTTCAATTATAGTAAACTGCTTAGCTTTTTTTAGTTTAGTAATAGGTCTGTGAGTTTTTTCAAGCTGTTTTCCAGCCATTTTTGCTTGGAGGCATTTCCCATCAACAGGTACTCCGCTCACCTCAAGTGATTGCTGGGTTATGCTAACTAGAAATTTATAAATAATGTCTTTCATTGCTTCCAGCACTACTTTTAAAATCCCATCAGGCCAGAAGTCTTCTTAATCTTCAACTCACCTAATGTCTATACCATACATATCTTTTCTCTTTTACAATCGTTAAGCCTAGAAATCATTTTCAATATAGCCTGAGGCACTGCATTTATATTTTTGTAGGATGAAATACTAATTTTGTTCATTTGCTGTTTCAAGCTCATGTTGAAGTATAGTTCCTTGTGCGTCAATGGGCTTTTATTTTGTTGAAATTTTCTCTTAAAAATGGTTTGTTTTAGCTTTTATTGCTCATTTTGTAGGTTATTGAAGACTTCACCTATAATTGTTCCACTTGATACATTTATAAAACTCTGTTTCACTGTTCTGTGATCAGCTTGTGAATCAACACTGTGCATTAAAGTAGAGGATAGCATGAGGACTTTGTGGTTAACATTGCTGATTTACAGCACCAATGGACTAGGTTTGAATACTAATTCAAATACTAATACTAATATTAAAGGTGGCGATCAGCATGAGCTCAAGTGCGTGCAGAAGGAACTCCGAGTCCAGCTCAGGGCTGCGAAAGAGCAGTACAGGAGAAAGCTGGAGCAGAAGTTGCAGAACAACAGCATGAAGGAAGTGTGGGATGGAGTGAAGATTATCACTGGCTGCAGCTCGAAGTGGGGTGCCGCCATCGAGACAGACGTGGAGAGAGCAAACCAAATGAACAACTTCTTTAATAGGTTTGATCACAGTAATCCACTCTCACCTCGGAGTACTGCATCCTCCAACCATCCTTCTGCTGATACCAGCATAGGTGAGACATCCCCACCCACAATTACAGCAGCCCATGTGAGCAGAGAGCTGAAAAGACTTTGTGCCAGCAAAGCAGCGGGTCCAGATGGTGTATCGCCACGACTGCTGAAGGCATGTGCGTTGGAACTGGGGAGTCCTCTACAGCGCATCTTCAACCTGAGCCTGGAACAGGGGAGAGTCCCAAGGCTTTGGAAAACATCTTGTATCACCCCTGTCCCAAAGGTATCACGTCCTAGTGAACTGAATGACTTCCGGCCTGTTGCTCTGACGTCACATCTGATGAAGACCATGGAGCGGCTGCTGCTTCACCACCTGAGGCCACAGGTCCGTCATGCCCTCGACCCTCTGCAGTTCGCATACCAGGAGAAGGTGGGAGCGGAGGATGCCATCATCTATATGCTACACCAATCCCTCTCCCACCTGGACAGAGGCAGTGGTGCTGTAAGAATTATGTTTTTGGACTTCTCTAGCGCCTTCAACACCATCCAACCTCTGCTCCTTAGAGACAAGCTGACTGAGATGGGAGTAGACTCACACCTGGTGGCATGGATCGTGGACTTACTCTTACAGACAGACCACAATATGTGCGTCTTGGGAACTGCAGGTCTGACATTGTGTTCAGCAATACAGGGGCGCCGCAGGGGACTGTACTTTCTCCGGTCCTGTTCAATCTATATACATCAGACTTCCAATATGACTCGGAGTCCTGCCACGTGCAAAAGTTCGCTGATGACACTGCTATTGTGGGCTGCATCAGGTGTGGGCAGGAGGAGGAGTAAAGAAACCTAATCAAAGACTTTGTTAAATGGTGCGACTCAAACCACTTACACCTTAACACCAACAAGACCAAGGAGCTGGTGGTGGATTTTAGGAGGCCTAGGCCCCTCATGGACTCTGTGATCATCAGATGTGACTGTGTGCAGAGGGTGCAGACCTTTAAATATCTGGGAGTGCAGCTGGATGAAAAATTGGACTGGACTGCCAATACTGATGCTCTATGTAAGAAAGGTCAGAGCAGACTATACTTTCTGAGAAGGTTGGCATCCTTCAACATCTGCAGTAAGATGCTGCAGATGTTCTACCAGACGGTTGTGGCAAATGCCCTCTTCTACGCGGTGGTGTGCTGGGGTGGCAGCATAAAGATGAAAGACGCCTCACGCCTGGAAAAACTTGTTAAGAAGGCAGGCTCTATTGTAGGATTAAAGTTGGACAGTTTAACATCTGTGGCAGAGAGACGGGAACTAAGCAAACTCCTGTCAATCATGGAGAATCCACTGCATCCAATTAACAGTGTCATCTCCAGACAGAGGAGTAGCTTTAGTGACAGACTTTTGTCACTGTCCTGCTCCACTGACAGACTAAAGAGATCCTTCCTCCCCCACACTATGCGACTCTTCAATTCCACCCGGGGGAGTAAATGCTAACATTAATTTTATTTTAATTTTTTTCATTTTTATTACTATTTAATTTAATATTGTTTCTTTGAATCAGTATACTGCTGCTGGATTATGTGAATTTCCCTTTGGAATTAATAAAGTATCTATCTATCTATCTATCTATCTATCTATCTATCTATCTATCTATCTATCTATCTATCTATCTATCTATCTATCTATCTACTGGCCCAGTCTCATTCTGTTTGCATCTTTTCTACATGTCCGTATCTCATGTTCCCTTGGTACTCCAGTTTTCCTTCCGTATCCCAAAGACAGGCAGGTTAGATTGATTGGCCTGATACAAGAGAAAATGGGTATATGGTACAGCGTTTAAAAAATAAATTCTGTAGGTTTTGGATCATGAAAGGTGAAATCACTACTAATATAAAACTGTTATAACTATTTATTACAACAGATAATACATCTGAAAATCATTAATAATTGAGGAATTATTTTTTGGCAGTTGATAAACAGTAAAAGGGAATGTGATACTCCTTGATAAGTGACTGTAATGTATTTAAAAGGTGCAAAACTTCCAAGGTGGGCATTCTTACAATTTATATTGCTCAAGAACATAGCAGTTATCACCTTTCTTCACTTGATGAACTGAGTAAAATTAAAGTTCAGTGTTGCTGCCTCAATAAATACTCTAGATCCATCACTACTGAACTACATTTCACACAGAATTAAAAAATCTATTTTCCTGTCAGTAATAAAATAATTTTCATAAAGTGTCTCATTGGTTAATTCTGTAATATTAAGCAATGTTCTATTAAGGGTTTTGTCAGAAGGAGTTTGTGTAGAAACTGTATTACAGCCTCTTTACGTAAACCCCTTGCATATTTATTACATTATACTACAAGGTCTTGGCTGTTATTGTGCATAATGGAAGGTGGTCATGAATGCTATATTACATTCACAATAAAAATACACCCAAATATTTTTATACAAACAAGAATTTGCTTATGTGCACATAATAAGCAAAAAACAAGAAATTATTTTATTTATATTATAAAGTGCATTATCCAATTATGCAATGAAAGTGTTCCAGATGCCACTTGGTGATTAATTAATGCACTCATCACTGTTTTAAAATAAATAATAACAATTTACATTTATTGCCCAGAAGTCATCACAAAAAACAAATATTAAGAAAATAAGCAACCAACATCTGTGCAGTTACAGGATATCTTGCTGGCATGATTTTTTGAAAAAAAGAGGTTAAAGCCCCTTTGTTACACTACATGACCATTCCACATTTTTTGCTTGTAGATGTCATTTACATGATCTTAGTGACTCAGAGAAAGTCAAGGAGTTCTCTGAAGAATCCTAGTCATGAATTATGACAGTCCCCAATGACACAGTCAGACTGGTCTGCGATTTACTCAAACAAAATCAAACAGGTTTGGATTTGTCCTAAGATGCAGGGGTAGGCTCATGTGTGAGTGTGTAGCCCTTTAAAGTTGTAACCCTCATGTAATAGTAGTAGAGTGTTGTTGTTGTTTTTTTATTGTTATTAGTGTGTTACTAAGGTGTTGCTTAATATGTTTAAACTAAGTTCATTGTACTACTAAGTCTAGTAAAAAAGCAAACAAAGGATTGAAATAAATTTAATGGGTGGTACCATGGCATAGTGGTAGCGTTGCCTTCTTCCAGTAAGGAGGGTTTGTGCCCTGGGTCCTCTGTGCGTGGAGTTTTGCGTGTTCTCCCTGTGTCTGAGAGGGTTTTCTCCAAGTGTTCTGATTTCCTTCTACAGTCTAAAGACATACAGATTAGGTGAACTGGTGATCCTAAATTGTCCCTAGTGTGTGCTTGGTGTGGGGGTATGAGTGTGCCTTGTGATGGACTGGTGCCATGTCCAGGGTTTGTTCCTGCCTTGCACCCCATGCTAGCTGGGATAGGCTTCAGCAGACCTCCATAGCCCTGTTCAGGACTAACCCAGTTAGAAAATGACTGACTGACAACTTTAATGCCAGGAAGGATACAACGTAGTTACTAGTAGTCTAAGTATATTTAGATGAACTCAGGACAGCACTCTCAATAAAACCCAAGGAAGAAAGGTGGCACTACATGTGCAACCAATGAGAACTCACCTGGAAATACAATGTGTACAATGCAGTACTGAGAAAAGAAGGAGTACAGAGGCACTGAACAATGTACAGTAAACAAAAGTGAAACTCATCCATTTGACTTGTCAGGTTTGTTGTAGCTTTCATACAGACAGCAGCACTGTCAGGGAACTTGTTACTTTATGTGCTTCCAGATATTAAAATTGCAGGTTCAGAGAATGTACTGCATGCTGACCTCTTCTTTAGTGGCGGAGTGAGTTTTTGCTGCATGTTGCTTGTGCATGAAACTTGAATAAAATACAGAATCTGCTTTATTTAAGCATTACTGGATGCATCATCAGAAAGTGGAAGTTTCATCACAGCATCCAGACTCTGACTAGAACAAGCAGTTCCTCCAAACTAAACATCAGAGCCAGAAATTGACAGGTGAGAGTGGCTACTAAAAACCCAGCCGTCACTCTCAGAAGTCTGTGATGTTCTTTGGCTGAAACTGGAGTCAAGGTGCATGGGTCCTTGATTTCAAGAGCTCTCCATAAAACAGGTCTCTACAGGAAGGTAGCAAGAAAGAAGCTGTTCCTTAAGAAGGTCCACATAAAGGCATGTATGGCTTTTGTTACAAAGCATGAGAAAGACCCAGTTAAGGTGTGGGAGAAGGTTTTATGGTTAGATGAGATCAAAATAGAACTTTTTGGCCAGATTTTAAAGAGAAATGTGTGACGTAGAACTAACACTGCTCATGCTTCAGGAACCAGCATACCTATGGTGAAATATGATGGTGGCAGCTTCATGCTATGCAGTGCTTGTCATGTGCCGAGACTCGGAATCTTGTCAGAGTTGAAGGGACAATGGATGGACACAAATACCACAAATATTACAGGAGAACTTGTTTCAGTCTGCTATGAACCTACAGCTCAGGAGAAGAATTATCTTTCAACATGACAATGACCCTAAACATAAGGCCAAAGCAACACTAGAATGTCTCAGAAACAGCAAGGTGAATGTTTTAAGCCTTTATCTTAACCCTATTGAGAATCGGCGGCACTACTTGAAAACTGCTGTCCAGAGGCACCATCCCACTAACCTAGAGGATCTCTATAAATTCTGTCAAGAAGAACGGAGAAGAATCACTCCTGAACAATGTGCAAAACTGGTACATACTCACCTCAAAATAATTAAGAATGTTATCACAGCAAAAGAGTTCTTGAAAAAGTATTAAAATGTAGGGCTTGAATACTTACACAAACAGTAACATTTGAGTGTTTCTTCTTCAGTTAAATATCTACAGAATATGGTCATTTTGAATTTGGAAATGTATTGTTATGGCATAAGAGTTCATATTAAATTATTGAATGGATAAATAAATGTACAAATTTTTAATCATGCAGAAAATGATGATGACTTTCAAAAGGATTGAATACTTTTGCACAACACTGTACACCACCAGAAGCAGGTTCTGTCAAACAGTTGTGTTCAAATAGAGAAGGAACCTGGAGTGCTATTTTCCATCAATGCAGTCACTCACTTTTGAACTTCAAGACTGGTTAACTGGTTGACATAAATAGTGTGATTCATACTCATATTTTTTGAAAGGGTGTTCTGCAGAAAGACTAATAAGTAAGTAACTAAGTAACTGAACATTCTGCCTTAATATTCTGTAATTGTCAAACCCTCCACATCTCACCCCCACCAGCCCTGGGTCTGCTCTCCTGTCCACAGGTTTCTACACACATATACAACAGTGATATTTGCCCTAAATATTTTGTTTGGTTTGACAAATTCACAGACATTGACAAAAGAAATTATATCGCACAGCAAAGCAACCAGCATGCTGTTAGTGCCTTAGTGCCTATGGTGAAACATTAGGTTGTTAACAGCTGATGTTTTTATTAACTTTGCACTTGTGTAGCATATTCAGGACAGACACAGTATTTGTGCACATTCATCACATTTGGATCATGTATAAAATTAATTTGAACACTCAAACAAAAAATGGATATGAATCAAAAATTGGAACTGAGTCACATTTAGCTGCGCTGTATTTTGTAGGAAAATAAGGCATTGAAAGTAATTGTTCTTTTTGTTACTGCCACCTATTTAATAATGCAAAGAGAAAACTTATTAACTTTTTCTTTTTTTTTTTTGTTAATAGAATACCATCTCATTTTCAGGATTCACACTCTATCCGTTCTGTTATCTGTCTAACTTCCTACGGCTCATTTTAAACATTTTAAATAAGTTTAATTGGCCACATGCTAAAAACGATTCCCCCTCTCTGAAAAGACAGATGTTGTAAAGAAAAAAATGTAATGAATTACATAGTGAACTAACTGTGCACTAGGTTGTACGCTTTAAATTGTTTTGCAGAAATATGTGCTCGTTTCTTTGCTCAGTTTACATTTTCATGTGAACATTTTATTTGCATTTATATACAGTACACATAAGCCTATTTCACTTTATTTATTTCACATTACAACAAAAGCCTATTAAATTGTTTGAGAATGATTGGTAAACTTTATGACAAAGTCCTTTTAAACAGTAAACATTCAGGGACAAACTACATAATGTAATACAGCTGAATGTCAGGTGAAAACAGTACAGTATTTGAATTAAATGATAAAATAAAAAATAAAAAGGCAGCCAATGCACCCACTGCTGTCTGTCTGTCCTTCTCCCTCTGTTTTTAATTCTTGATATTACTCAGACTTTAGATGTCTTTTGTCTAAAGCAAGGCACCAATATCCAAGACATTTTAATATGTTGTTGTTTGTCCTGCTGAATAGGAGATTCTCTTTCTGTTGTGATGATGATGTTAATAATAGCGATATAGGCAACTTGTCTCAACAGCTCCTTGCATTAGTGAGTTAAGCAAAGTCCTTTTTTCCTTTAAAAGTTCAAATGTTTCGACTTCTGACACCAGTTTAAAGTGTATTATGGACTGGTCACTGGTTACAAAATAAAGAACTTTTTGGGATTGTGTTTTAGCCACAAAATGCACACGCATACTAAAAAAAAAAATAATGATGCTCCCATCAGGATCAAGGGAAATTAAATAGTGCCAAGAAAAACCAAACACTTATATTGAGTTGTGAGCAGGCTGGCACTTTGTGCCTGATAAATGACCAAAAAAGCAAAGCTATGTGGATACACATTAAGAAAATTTCTCTATTTAGTTCTGACATTTTTTATCAGACTTTTCATGGTTCTTGTTTACTATAGCTTTGCAACGACTAGAGTATGGTTTATTTCTAGTACAGGTTTAGAATACCCAGTGCTTGAAGTGAGAAGCATGGAGGCACTAGCTTTGAGTGTCACAACTGTGTCTTCCCCATTAGAAATTCAAGTGTTCCCTTTAGAGTTTCCAGCACTGTGTCCAGGGGCTGGAGGTTGAAAGAGCTGAATGGAAAATGATGATGAGAACTGGTATACCAAAAAATACTGCCAACAACAAAAAAACTGAAAAGTGAGAGTATGGCCCACTTTAAGCACTGAGAACACTCATTTTTTAAAACAACTAGTCCAGAAGTCACCACAGTTAAGTTCCTGAACTTTCTGTATCTCAATGATTACTAATTGACACTTGCCATCTGACATTTGTGTTTCACTGCCTGAGATGACCAGTTAATTATTAGGTGATGTGACAGGCACTCCATTACTCTTTACCGAAACCTTATACTATCCTTATATCTTGCTGATTAGTCCTATTAAGTATATTAACAAATGTTTCATCTTGAATAGTTCATCTCTCTTTTGTGTTGGTAATTAAATTTATTTCATTTTATCTTATTTTGCTATTTTGCCTTTGATTTCTCTATTGGTTTTGAAGTAAATGGTTGTATCTGTTATGTTATAATTTGTTTGACTGAGATATATGCCATTGTAATGTTTTCAAAAATAAAATATGAAAAAAATATATATTGCACTTCCTAAATATCTTGGTGTGAATTTCTGGTTTGTAAGTATCCAACTCAGAACAGGTGTGAAGACTCTCTGAACTTGTCTTTGATTTTGAACTAAATAACACTGGGCTTAAATCCTGACCAGTGAAGATACTGGATGTTTCCTTGTGTCTATGTTTCTCGACTTTTGGGGAATTTAAGAGGATAGGACTGGTTAGCTTTGTTATGCTGAATGGCCTAATCTAGTCTAAATTTTCCTAACATTGTAATGTTTTGTGTGCTTTTTCTGTGAAGTCCTTCCACAAACCAGATATCTGAAGGTTAGGTCAATTTGAGAGAATGAATACATGGAGGTGTGTTGCAAAAAACTGGTGTTCTGTCTATAGTAGCTTCACGCTTTGTGCCAAAGTTTCTTAGGCTCCAAAATTAGACAAAAACGTACAAAAAGTGGATAGAGTGATAAAAAGGAAATACAAGTACGCATCCTATCCTCTGCCTCAGGTGCCCTGCCTGAGTCGAGACTCAGATAAACTCCTTTCCAATGACAAGAGTTTCCAGTTTGCTTTGTTTACTGAAGCCAGTTGGATGAGGGTAAAAATACAAGCAAATCATAAACACAGAATGATGTGAGAAATCCTTATATAGAAACACACAGGATACACTTAATGACATAATAACTTATTCTTTACAAATATATATAAAAAATAAATAACATTCAAGTAAATGGCAAACATTCCCTGTGCATACTCTGGCAAAGCTATTAAGAACATCTTAATGTTCAATTCATTCTATTGTTCGTAAAATGTTGTTGGTTCATTATAGACTTTGTAAGCTTAATGCAATTACCATTAATTCATAAACTATGTTTGAGTTGGGCGACTACAACTGTAAAAACAATGACAATGTCAGCCAGAACCAGTGCTGCAAGTGCCAGTTACTATTCCAAAAATCACTTGATAGGCTTAGATTTCTACCACTCAAGCACAATCAAAAAAGCTTCAAGAGTTTCAGGAAATATGGTATTGTGTTGTGACATAATTATGTGTTGAGCTTTGAATGTGCTGAAGTTTCTCTCGCATTCAACTGAAGACGGTGGAATTACCTAGAGCCATCAAGCCATCAACGAAGACCCCACCACTGTAGTGGGTGAAAGGGATTACATGCAGAAGCTGCAGGCTTATTTGGGTTTGCCTCTCTCTCATTTCATCATTGACTTTGTGTTTCACTGTGCGCCTGGATATTTGACTCAAATTTCTGGCACTTGTTTCAGAACCTCTGCACCATGTGAATGGATCATTCCTCAGCTTCTTGTGTAACGATTCCAGTGGTGTGCTCAAGGTTAAAATCTGCAACATCTGCAAAAGCCGAGGCTGCTTCAGTAACATCATCAGCAGTTGAGTCAGTCGGTTCAATGCCTAGAATTTGAAGGGAGGCCTTCACTTTTTCGAAGAACCCTTGGCAATCTTTTAGGTTTTTAAATCATAAATTGAAATCCTCGCAAAGTTGGATTAAAACTTGTTGCAACAAAGTGAAGCATGATCAGATTGCTTCAGTATTTGTTGATTAATGCTGCTAGAAATAATTTTTTCATCAGAGTAATTATGTCATTGTCAGAATGCTGCATTTGCCAAGCTTCGTGAAGAGTGTGATAAACCGACAATGAATTTTGCAAAGTGGGAATTTTGGCATATTAAAGGAAATCAAATAACAGAGGAAAAATGCTCATAAAGGAAATCACGTCCTCCGAAAGGTCGATATCAGTTTGGGAAATCAATTGTTAATTTTTTTTCTGTCCCTTAGCAGCCGAATCAACACATTGCAACTCTCCAAAACTGATGAAAACATGTTGCTCAAGCTATGCCATGGCCTAGTTCCTCCCCAGTGTTTAAGGCATTTTGGCGGATTGGACTGTATGCCTGACATCTGGTTTACATATTTGACCAGCTCATGGATATAGCTCTCCAACAGGGGTACATTGGGGTTCACAGCATGACTTTCTTCCAGGCAGTGTCAATGGAAGTATTTAGCTAGTGACATGAACAATCTACTTGAGTTGCAGCCACAACTAATGCTTTGTCAGTCGTGCATGATGTATCACCCAAACTCAATCCAAGTTCTGTGAGTGCAGTGTCAATGAAATTCTTTTATATCTTTTGCTATGTGTTTCTCTGGAAAATACTCACATTTATATATTGGATGATGCAGTACCCAGTTTTTCACCCAGTTAAACCACTGTAAGAATTCTTGGTGATGTCATCAGTCGTCATATCCATGCAGAACGACATGGCTTAATGGACAGAGCTAATCATAACTTGTTTCTTTATCTCCTCCCTACACTGCTTATTTTTTTTCAATGACTGCATCCTTTACTGTTTGGCATCCACACAATACATCATCAATGCTTATTTTGCCATACTTGCCAATTAAATCATTTGTTGGGCAAACTATTTCAAACCAGAACTCTCAACAACAGAGAAGATAGCCCAGATTGAATGCTTTGTGCATATTGAGATAGAGTGTATTGTGTGCATGGCTGCCTTCTTCTCCTTTTCTGAAATGTTAAGTGACAGATCCTTTCCCCAATGTACTCTTGAGTCTTTGAAAGGAAGGGCCTTTAAAATATTTTTTTTAAATTATAGAGATCCTATCTAAGTCTTCAAGACTGATCAATATTTCATCTGTACTAAGTGAAGAAAAGTGGGCAGGTTCTGTTTAACAAAGATTTTAGCTTGAAAGTAGTACATATATCTATGTACAATTCTATTGGTTGTTTTAATCCTGGACATTTTCCAAACATTAAATACTATATAAGTTTGAGAGGGTAGAACAGGTGGTTGTCATGTAGAGGTACAATAGATAAAAGCTTCTCTCTCTTAAAGTGCTTCCTAAATTGGTTCCAAATTCTGAGAGAATGAAGGGCAATTGAATTATTTGTGTATTTACGGTAATTTGTATTAACTGGGGCACTGAGCAAGAAATATAAAGAAAATTTTATTTCTATTGCAGATCAGGCTTGTGTATATTCATTGATTTGTATAAATGTCAAGGTCTTTATAGCTTGTGTATCTGCCACCTAATAATAAAATTAAAAAGTAGTGCCATGCCTTTCTGCTTAGGTCATTGTAGAGTCACCCTTTGTAATAATGGATGCTTCAAATTCCAAATAAATGAGATTATGGATGAATCTAATTTTTTGAAAAATGATTTGTTAATATATAATGGGATGCTTTGAAATAGGAAAAGAAACTGGGGAATGATAGTCATCTTAACAATCTTTATTCAAAAGAGAGATTGGTCTGTATGATGCACACTGTAGTGACTCCTTATTTTTCTTAGAAAAAATGGTAATTAATGCTTGGCGAAAAGTCTGAGGAAGAATTTTGTTGTCTTTAGCTTCTATAAATATTGCTAATAATAGTGAAACTGATGGAAATTTTTAATAAAATTCCACTGGGTGTACATCAGGGCCAGCTGCTTTCCCACTGAAGTGAGTTTATAGCATCTAGTAATTCTGAAAGTGTCAGAGGTTTATCCAGTTGCACAGCATTATCTAGCTGTGCTTTCTGTAATGAATCAAAAAACTCATTAGCCTGTCTTATCTTCTTTAATCTGAGTATAGTACTCTCTAAATGTGTTATGTTTTATGGTCAATAATTTTTATCTTCGGCTGTGTTGATAATTGCTGCTATTGCATTTTGGACTTCCAGCTTGTGGATATGTTAGGCTAAGATCTTATTGGCCTTCTCCTCTTATTCATAATAATGATGTAACAATTTAAAGATGAGCTGTTCCATTTCTTTATTAGTCAAGAGGTTTAATGTTGATTGCACAATCTATCTTTTACTATAAAGTGCCTCATTTCGCAACCCAGTGTATTCTAGATCTGTTTTAGTAATTTTGTTGATTAACTCAGACAACTTTTTGTTTGCCAATTTATTTTTGTGAGAAAGATATGAAATAATTGTTCCTCTTAAAATCCCTTCAGGGTTTCCCATAGCATACCTTCTGAGACCTCTGAAGATGCATTTGTCTCAAGACAATAATCCATTTGCATAGATATGAATTTCTGTACAGTTCTCATAAACTAATGACAGGGGGTTAAGATGCCAACTATGAGATGAGAGTGTAGAATGCAGTAATTTAATCTCCATGATCACAGGGGCATAGTCAGAGACAACAATAGCATATTTACAAGACTCTGTCACTTGGCATGTCAGAGATCCAGGACTTTGCGAAGTATGGGTTGCCTGTGTTGCAGAGGCAAATTGTGGGGGCAATGCTATTTCTATTTTTATCCCTTCAACCCCAATAATCGTAAGTGCCAACATAAGAATAAAGCCCATAGCTATAATATCTGGCATAAAAATGAAATCTCAAATGTCAAAACTATCATATGTAACAATGTTCTACCTTAACCTATGGCTACAAAATGTGAACAAAAGTTAAGAAGTACTATTTCTATGACCAAATAGAACTTTTTAAGCTGGAATGTCAATGGTCTCAATACCGAATTAAAGAGAAAGAAAGTTCTCTCTCACTTAACCGATCTAAATGCCAAGATAGCATTTTTTACAGGAGACTCACTTATTAAGCAAAGACCAGTTTTGGTTGTAAAGACAGCGGTCTTGCCCCAAATTTCACTCCAGATATACAAAGAAAACTAGGGTGTGGGAATACACAGAACTATTCAATTTGTAGTATCAAATATAATGTCTGATTCTGAAGGGTGATATGTCATGGTGACGGGCAAATTATCTAATACTAAAGTGGTTCTGATTAATATCCATGAACGTAATGTGGATGACAGAAATTTCTTCCAAAATGTATTTGCATCTGTCCCTAATGTGAACACTCACAAAATTATAACAGGCGGAGACTTTAATTGTTTTAAATCCAGACCTGGATAGATCCTCAGCTACAGCAGCAATAACATCCAACACTGTAAAGGTAATTATACAGATAATGTAACAGACCATAACATATCAGAAACATTGAGGTTTCTAAAGCTAACCTAAGTGCATACTCCTTCCTCTGACTTGTACATCATTGTTACTCAAGAATTGATTATTTCCTCATAGAAAATATTTTTTTTCCCACAATCTTTACTTAAATCAATTCAAATAATGTTAATCAGAAGAGCATAGTATGTGAGATGCAAGGATTAAGTGCAAGGAATAAGTATTAAGACAGCAGGAATATCAATTTAAGGATATAATTTACAGCAGCTGAGTAATTAGCCTTAATTTAAATTTTAGGCCCAATTAACAGTTTGAGATTTTGTAAGAATTAACATAGTATTTCATTTTGATTTTAAAACAAACTTTAAGTTATTCTAAGTCAGGCTGGTTGATAGACAGTACTGTACTGAAAATAAGTAAGAATAATAACATAAGAAAAACGTAAAAAAAATAAGGAAACATTTTTTGATTGTCAAAATCAGTTGCTGCTTAATATTCAGGTGACAGGGGCAACCTTTTTACTATGCAAAACAGTTATTGAAATTTTAAAGCAAATGAAGACTGCTCCAACCTCAAGGTCAGGAACATATTGTACCAAAGTCAAGGTCAAAGCACTAGAACATTTAGAGCTCATAATCAAGCATTGTCACTGAGGAGTCACCCTTAAGGCTTCTACTTCTGGTTTGTTCCTGGCAAGGTCACCCAGTCAAAATTCAGTGAAAACCAGTGGTGGATCAAAAGACATGGCATGGAAAAGCTTTATAAATTGCATTAAATATAAATTTACATTTTTAAAATGTTTATTAATTGGGATAACTGTGAGAAAGGGTACAAAGTTTCCTCCTGAACAGATTATATTTAAGGTGCTTATAGTGATTTCAAACACAAGATTGAGTCAAATTAAGGATTTAAAATGTCAACAAATAAGTTCACCAAAGTGAAGTGCAAAAACACTTCCTGAGTAAAAATAGGTTTAACAGCAATAAGTGGGTTCTAATTCTCTAGAACTCTTTCTTTTCTATTACGGTTTTGCTGTGTTTTTTTCCAGCAACAATTGTTTATATTTTTGCATCTAATGTTGTTTTTTTTTCTTTTCAAATTAAGCATCTGAAATCTGTTAGAGTCTTCTCTTATCAGACAGCATGCTATGCTTCCCATCTGCTGTTACATAACATTTGCCCTGCGATTTCACCAACAATTTTATGTAACCCAGTAACACATAAAGGGCATACAGGAGACCGTTATGGGAGCAATAAATATTGAATAAATATGAAATATTTTCCCATAATTGTTTCTTTATTTATCTTTGTTTGGCCTTATATTGCTGTTCTAAATTGATAATAAAAACATTCTGAGGGAAAAGAACACTGTAACCTTATTTGATATAAAAGGCTGTTATAGAAAAGACATTACTGCTCATGCAGATAATAACAATCGTCTTTAGTTCAATCAGTTACATTGGTTGTGATTTTATTTCGTGGAGTGGTATGAACTGCATCTAACACTAAAGAAGTCAAATAGTTTAATTGAAAAGCATTATCTGACTTTGTTCACAAGAATATAACCAGTAAAGCCTTTATATTTAAAAAATATAATTAAAGCATAATTGTTAGATTTTAGAAAATTACTGTTATGAAGGAGCACACATTTCATTAATTTCAAAGCAAAACAGACAGTAATCACTATATTACTTACAAAGGTATCACTGGTTAGTTGCAACAAGGTTAAATAAATAATTTCCTTAAAATTTGATGAATGTGCAAGATTTCTGACATCTTCTAGAATCTATTTGGAGTTTTAGGCCTGTATATCTCACATGATGTCTTTCACTATTTCTGTTTACATTTTTTATAATGTCATTCATACAGATAATCCTGAATTCAAAAATTAATTCTCATGGTCAAGGATTACCAGCACATTTTTGATTCTAGCATAGATATATCTGGTTGTAAGTTACCAATTCTTATTTGTCTTAAATTACATAATTACTGTATAGGTTTCTTGAAATATTTTATCAACTGTCTAAAAAGAAATGCTCAATGAATGCATTGTTAAGAACTCTGGAGTACACAGTATCTTTGAAATTAGTATAAGCATCTCAAGTCAATTAGACACTTCTTCACTTTCACAATTTCGATAATTATGATGGATTTAGTTCTCTATGAATTTAAGTAAATGGTTTCATTAACTTTACATCTTTAGGTCACAGATGCATTTTTATTTGCATATTTCAACTCACTCTCTTGTTAAAAGGTTCAATTATTTTTTTATTAAACAGCAGTACAAATAAAAATTCAGCCATTGCCAACCACATAATTTGAAAATATCTATGCCTATGAAGGTTTCTCGTGAAATTCTTTTAAAACCTATTTTTTGCAACACATTTTCTTATACAGTAGGTATGCTTAACGAGAATTTTGATTGGCAGATTTACAATTTAATATAACTTCTCTTAAATAGTACAATAAAAAAAATAACAACAATAAATACACTTTTAATACCTAAATTCAGAGTACAGAATGAAGGAAACTTGGCCAGTAATGATAACCCAGCACAGGGGTGCATCGTTCAATTACATTTAACCAAGCATTATATATTTAACATACTCATAATGGGAAAGTTTGATTTGTCTTTCGTTGCCAAGTTTGTCAAAACCTGGAGTAATTGATGTGCAGTCCTGACATCAGGGTCCACTTTCAGGTCTTCCTGAAATTGTTTTTCATTTGGGTTAAAACAGTAAATCCAGTATCACACAGGTATGGAATCCAAAAGATTAAAAACACAATGTATTGCTGAAATGTGTAAGGTATTGATTTGCAAAACTGTATCAGAACTGGATGACAACACTTATGTAGATGGTAATCACATCATAGCTTAATATATACAGTGTTTCTTCATCTGTGGCTGGCAGAGCCACTTCTCCCATGTTTGGATGTCATGTTCTTTCTTCATCTTCCAATCTGTTCTCCCAGAAGTAGCTGTAAAAATCTATGTGCAATCTATATGTATGCTGACAAACTGCTTGTTTAAATGTAAACTGTCAAATCTCGTTCAGTTTTACAGTTCATGGCAGACTTTGGATAGCATATTTTGCCATCCAATGGACATACCCTTAGTTTTTTGCTTGAATTCACTGTTCCTTAAAGCAGTTATGGTCTTTCTCTTTTTGTGACACACTCAGTTTGTTGAGATGTAACAGATGCGTGCAACCCATAAATTGTCATCAAGAGTAGGGCCAAACTAGAATTCCTTGAGGAAGACCATGAGCTCAGTCTTGCAATAGTATCATGAGAGAGCCAGAAAATTTCAAAATGAAATGAAGCAGCTAAATACCCAGTGCCCAACTCCCACTTGCTTGTACTATTCTTGTTAAAATTTGCAACTGTTATTTCTTTACATAGAGTTACAAAAATCTCTGACACTATATCTTTAGTTGCTAGTGCCTCCCTTACTAAAAGTGTTTTATGCCACTGCATCAAGCATTTAGCCATTATACATGCAGTGCCACCCATTCTCACACTAAAGGAGAATGTCCCACTCAGTCCCACCAATGTTTGCTGACTGTCAGTTCAGTTAAATTTTCTGCTCCAGTTGTGGAGGTAAAGAGGTTGGCACCAAACAAAAAAAAAGCTGCTGGATATTATACAAGCAGGACTGAGTTGTTATTTATGTTGGCATGCACTTTAAATTGTACAAGTTTAATTTTTAGAGAGGTGATGAAAGGTCTGTTGCTTTATATCATCAGAAATATTTCTTATTAATTGTGTCACTGGAGAATGAAATACCCTATATTTGGTGGCTGACTTGTTTACCATTTTAATGCACATAGATATTACCTATGGCAAGACAGGCTACTCTTCAAGAGGGTGTGCTTTTTTAGACTTTGGTAGAATGATATGCAACAGTATATGATCCACAGAGTACGTACTGACTTATTAAACAAGTGGCTTTCCATAAACCTCATTTACTTTTCATTGAAAAAAAGTTTAGGAATGTACTTTATTTAGCAGCATGCTTTGTTTCTAAATACCTTAGAAGTTTGGAAGGTGTCAAGCTTTCATTTGATACTACCCTTCTGCATATTATGCACCATAACTATTGCTCATCATGTTTCACAGGACTGTAAAAGTAAATCATAAGACTATTTGTAAAATGCCCAATGACTGAAGTATTTGCTTTCAATAGCACAGATTTACAATGGTTAGTTCTGCTACTTAACAAATCCAGCATTCTTCTTTTGAATCCCACTCAGTGCGTATGGCATTTACACATTCAATCCAAATCTGTGTAGGTTGTTCCCATTGTGTTCCTTTTTTCCCCCACATTAGCAAAGAAGTGTATGTTAGATGGATTCACAATTCCAAAATCTATACTAATAAAAGGCCAAGCCCTCACTGACTGACTGACTGACTCACTCACTCACTGACTCATCACTAATTCTCCAACTTCCTGTGTAGGTAGAAGGCTGAAATTTGGCAGGCTTATTCCTTACATCTCACTTACAAAAGTTAAGCAGGTTTTATTTCGAAATTCTACACATAACGGTAGATAACGGTTGACAACGTCCGCCATGTTGAACATTCTTATTTTTGGCCCCATCTTCACAAAATTTGGTAGGCGGCTTCCCTGTGCTAACCGAAACCGATGTATGTACTTATTTCGATGGTATGACGCCACTGTCGGCCGCCATATTGAACTTTCCAACATCACTAATTTTCCACTCCCCATGTAGGTAGAAAGCTGACCCCATCTTCACGAAATTTGGTAGGTGGCTTCCCTGCACTAACCAAAACCGATGTACGTACTTATTTCGGTGGTATGATGCCACTGTCGGCCGCCATATTGAATTTTCCAAACTTCACTAATTATCCAACTAATAAAAGGCCAAGCCCTCACTGACTGACTCACTCACTCACTCACTCACTGACTCATCACTAATTCTCCAACTTCCTGTGTAGGTAAGAAGGCTGAAATTTGGCAGGCGCATTCCTTACAGCTTACTTACAAAAGTTAAGCAAGTTTCATTTTGAAATTCTACGTGCAACGGTCATAACGGTCAACAACGTCTGCCATGTTGAACTTTCTTATTCATGGCCCCATCTTCACGAAATTTGGTAGGCGGCTTCCTGTGCTAACCAAACCAATGTAATGCACTTATTTTGGTGGTATGACGCCACTGTCGGCCGCCATATTGAACTTTCCAACGTCACTAATTCTCCAACTTCCCGTGTAGGTAGAAGGCTGAAATTTGGTACTTATTTCGGTGGTATGATGCCACTGTCGGCCGCCATATTGAACTTTTCAACGATCTTTGTTACTTATGGGCCCATCTTCAAGAAATTTGGTATGCGGGTTCCCACCGCTAACTGAATCCTACTTACGTACATATATGTCCATAGCCTGCAGCTCGGTCACCGTGTGAGGTGGCGTTGGGTCCCCCATCCCAACGCCTCCCACGTTGTTGGCTGCTGCCTATATAAGGCCGTCCGTCGCTCCAGTCTCTACATTCCCTTCCTTGCTTCGCCACGGGATTCACGTCTCCCTGCTGATAACTACAGCCTTTTTATTTAATCCATGGCTTCTCCGCTGTTTTATTGTTCATTTAGTACGATTATAGTTATTGTGTAGGTATTTTAGACTTAGACTTACTTTACATTGTTCAGGTACCCATTTCCTTTATCATTCCAACCGTACCCCCATTAACATGTCTATCAACGTGATCACCATCGATCAAAGAACTGTCATTTACCAAGTGGTTTCCATTGCCGGAGATGGCACCTACCTTTTCCATTCTCTTTGTTACATATTGCACGGCCATATCAGGCTCACTCTTGATATCTGGAGGAACATTGTGTCTTATGTATTGAATGACTGGGACAGGTTCAAGGTGTGGATTGATGACGGTACAGGAGATAATTATTCTACACAGGAGCACTAGAAGAATGAAATGCTGAAGCCCTTCACCTATGCATCTGCATGTGAGTTGATGGCTACCGGTGAATTGTTCGGTTGTCGCTTTCAAGTGTACCGAGATGGCCAAATATTTTACACCTTTGGACAACCGCCAATGCCTCTTAAACATCTTAGATTGACAGGTGACGATTTCAGTAGTGGACACTTTGATGTTTATGAATGTTTAAACTCTCAAAAGCTGGATGTAAAGTTATCGATGAAACCGGTTGTATACTTACAACGCATGACAGATGCCGAATGTCACTTCAACACAAGTCCTACAAATACTGTCGTAATTGAAACAAACCATGAAACTCAAACCGATTATGACTGCAGCAATCCAAGCTGTGAGATTTGAAACAAGATTACTTTTCACATGGCCAACTGTACGTTGCATGCTCAAGAGTAAGCTCAGCGCATAGCTTAGTCATATTATAACTGGAGGGCCTTAAAGAGATCCTTAACAAATAATTATTGGTATATTTTCCCTCAGTTTAAAAAAATTAATAAATAAAAAAAAAAAATAAAAAGGTTTCATTTTCTTCTTAATAAAAATTTTAAGGCAGCACTTCACCGCTGTGAAGCGTGGTTATTTTGCTAGTACCTCTATATGAGTGTGAATATGAACAGTTAACTGGCATCCAGTTCAGGATTTGTTCAGGCCTTGTGTCCAGAGTTGTCGGGATATGTTACGTTTCAGCTGCTTGCACTGAAGAAACAACACTGCACTTTGGAACATTGCAGAACTTAAATCTGCAATTAGTAGCCCCATGCTAAAAAATGACACAGCTCACATTTGAGTTACACATAGAGCCTGAGAAACACTAAATGAGGGTCCACATTCAGGAATATTTTCTTGAGACAATGGATTATGCAAGATTAATGCAAAGTAAGAGAAGGCACTTGTCAAATCTAAAAGTACAAACTATGAGCTGCACCATCTTAAACAAAATATAAAAGCTCAAAACTAGGAAACCCTTTTGGGTTAGTATCACAATTTTCTTTTAAAACAAAGTCATACTTTAGGTTGACTAGCAGGAGAAATAAAACAACAGTTGCTTTCTGCTGAATGGATATTACTGGATAGCCAAAAAAAAACATCTCCTAGGTTAAGGGTTTGCCAAGAGTAGAGACATCTGGGATGTGAGACATTCAGTTAAATAACACGTCAGTCCTCTGAATATAAATGGAATACCTGCTTCCTTACTGCACAAGTGAATAGATAGAAATAGAACAGTGATTACTTTGCTAGTTAGCTGATAGAACTGAGATTTCACAGTAGCGGTCATCTTGGTCAAATGACTAAACTAAACTATCTACAACTTTTAGTTGCCACTGGCCACTGTACAATACTAATCATAGATAGTGTGGCAGACACCCCTTAACTCTATATTTAGGGGGAGCAGTCATGGATGGTGCAATACCTCCCCCTTGACGCTAGATAGCCGCCCCCCTGGGTTGGAGCTGTGCCTCGGTTTCCTGCAGGGCTCCATGGGAATTGGAGTTGGGTGCAGCCCTGTTGGGTCCCGCAGGCACCACCAGGGGGTGCTGCAGCTGGGACTGTTGTGCCCATGTGGGCAGCGTGGGTGGTGCCAGAGAAGAGTGTGTTTTAAATACTTTATTTGTGTACTGGGGACTGTGTTGTGCCTGTGGGGGTCACGGGGAAGACGTGCCCCACAGATGAAGAAAATAAAAAGTTAGTTTGTTTTATATGTGCCTCTGGGTGGGTGTGAGTCTGCGTCAGGTCAGGCACCTACATAGCACCTTTTACACTAGATAGATAGAACTTTATTTGTCCCTAGTGGCAAATTTGGCTTTTTTATATATATACACACACTATGGTCTGAGCACACACTAGAATGACTGAATAGGAAGAAAAATATAAAAATAAAGAAAAGAAAACTTTTGGCAGTCCCCGTGCTAGCAAGAAATTATGCAGGTGTATTGCTGTCGGAATAAAGTGACCCAAGTGGTGTTTCTTTATTGGCTGAAGGTAGTCAGTGTTTTTGTATAAGAGAGGATGTTTAGCATTGTTCACAATGGCACTCAGTTTTGTTTTAATTCACTCTTTTGCCACTTCCCTCGGGGTCCAGAGTGTGTCCCATAACGAAGCTTGACCTTTCAATGAGCTTCTTGATTCAGTTGGCTTTTTTTGAAGTGATGTTAGAAACCTGGCACACTACAGCATAGAAAATCACACTGGCAGTCATACTGCAGTCATACCAGTGGAGTGGCAAGAGAAATAAAAACAGGAGTCTGCCTTAAGATCATCACTATGGCAGTATGCATTTTAGTTCTTACAAAAGCCTTCAGCTGAGTTGATGTCTCTCTCCAAATCTACTCTTTAGTTTTCATGAATGACATTGTGCCTGCTTTTGTATTTTGCATTTTCTGTGTGTTTTTTGTATTTGTTTTACACCTTTGCCTTTTCTTGTTACTCACGCCAAACTTTAAACTCCTGTCTGTTTTTAAATTCTACAGTTTAAAAGCAGTTTCTTAATTGCGTGTTTCCTTGTTATGATTTCGACTTTAAATCTCAGTCAGATTCTGCTTTTTGGGAGGTCATTGTGAGTGGGGGATTGAATCTAAGTGATTGTCTGGATGGTGTATGTCCGTCAGTGGTAAATATTTGTGCAGCCTTTAGCCTGTTTGTAAAGTATTATGGATCACCAAATCTCCATAAAATAGATAACTTTCTTAATCTGTTAGCATTGCTAGGAGTAAGGATTCTTGTGTCAGGTTGCCTTTAAAAATAATGCAAGCTTATATAAACATAGCATCTATGCCAGGGTTTCTCAGCCTTCAAGTATTGGTGACCTGAGTTTTCATATAATTTTTATTTATGCCCCCCTAACCTTTTTTTTGAAAGGAGCTCACTAATACCAATTTGTTCTTTTTTAATTAATGATATATCATAGATGCATATTTTATAATAGCTACTTAACTTTTATCAACATTTATCTAATTCTATATATAATTTTAAAGTATCAGAATGCAGTTAAAGTTCATTTGTTTTGGTTTCAATAGATGTATATATTTTTGATTCTTGTTTTCTTTTTTCACATCTTCGCGCCCCATAGTTTGAGAACCACTGATCTATGCAATGTTACATTTTATTGTTCAAAACATCTTTGTCTCAGTACTATGTGAGAAAACAAATGTACAACTAGACATAGCATCCTAATAATTCATTAATAAAACATGTCAAATTCTGATGTATCTATTACTTACCTTTAATATAAAGAAGCTGTATAATGACCTGTAACTTCAAAGTTGAAGAAATGACCCAGTTACCGATAACACATGAAGTGCTGTAACTGATGCTTGAAAGCCAAGCAGTCTCAAAATTTAAGTGCAACATTTTTTATACAATTTCACTGAAAGGATTTTTGTCATAATCAACATTATCTTCTTGTGAAAAAGTGCATAATATTTTATGATGAAAAAGAAGAAATATAAAAGCTTTCTTTGAATTCAATACACAGAGAAAGACATCTTTTTCTGCTACAGACCATCAATTATTAATGAGTATTAGATACATAAATGATCTAGTAGATTGAGGAAACATTCCAGTATTTCAATTAATTATTTCAGTTTTTTTTTCTCCTATCTCTCTCTAACAGTGTCTTGAAAAAAAAGCATTTATGTTTAGCTGTCATATACAATGAATGAAACATTCTTGTAGATTCATATACACATACATATTACTTTACTTAATCTGGTCCAGATTAGAAATTGATAAAATAATTTGCAGCCATGTTTAGACTCCTCAGACCAAATTTAACATAAAAATGAAAGGGCTGCACTGAAAGGTCTAATACAGGACAAAGAAAAAATCTATTTAAAAAAAAAAAAAAACTTTAAATACAAACATTTAATAAGCGATTTCCTGTTCCCACTTCTGAACTTTTTTAATTAGAATGTTTTGATATACCTGTCCATTTTATATTGCAAACCAGGTGTTGGTGATGAAAAACACATCTGTACATTGACAGCTGACTTTGAGCAATGCCTCCTATGGATCTCAGGGTGGCATCATGAAGGTAGGAGGGTCAATGAAAGTAACTGAAGTTGGCAAGGCATGATTAAACATTGATTCTGTTATCATTCTATAGTTCATTAAGCAATGACTCTACTAAAGCAACACCTGCATATTCTTTATATGAGGAAAATCAAGCAAAGGATGATTTGTCAAGATTGATCTAATATTGTAGGTATTTACCTATTCGCAGTGACAGATGGTATTTAATAATTAAAGATGTCAGAAGTAAGTTTTAGACATTAGGAGTCAAAATCAAGGTAAGTCAGCTATTTTTACGTACACATTATGACGTATGTGTAATTATTTTTAACTTATTTTTTAAATATCATAGTTTACATAAAGTGTAGTGTTTCTGTCACCTTGGTGTCACAGGGTTGGCAAAGGCAGGAGCACTACCAGAGTGGCAAAGGGCTAAGGCAGGTCCTTAGCAAACCTTCAATGGAAATGTTTAACACGCTGGCAATAAGATAGGGAGTTTGCCTGCTAGCATGGGCATTATTTCCAGGAATGCATGGTGGCAAATGCTTTGGTGTAGGAAAATAAAAAAGATGGACAATTAAGCTAGCCACTCCACTCTTAATGAAGTAATGCATGTTAAACATGCCAATTTCAATATAAATGGCTATCATGATGTTATATATGGAGTTAAGACACAACACAGATAAAGGTTTGGGGCACCTGATGGTGTTCCCAATATATTGAAAAGGAAGATGCAAAAAAAGTACAGAAAATAGAAATGTCTTTTCGGACATGCATTTATCAAGGTGACTGCTGTTCTGTGGTAGTGGTGGCCATTATAATGGTGGAACCTGTGTGAATATGAAAGAGGAATGTGAATGAGTGCTATCTATTGACCTTGGGTGGAATTACAATCAATGCACAAGCCATGAGAATGCCACCTACTCAAGTGTATGTGACAATATATACGAAGGGGCACCCAAATATTTTCATAATTGTTAAAAACCCTTTATTATAAAGCTTACAGCAATTTAATTTTATTAACATTCAGATCGGGAGCCCCATCCCCAGAAGAGTCAAAACCATTGGAGAGCCAATAGGGTCAGGCCTGTTGGGGATCAGAACTGGTGTGGTACTGAGGCATCGCTTGCTGCACGGGAGCACTCGGTTCACAATTTAAGGTGGTCCATTCCTGTGGACGTGTGGAATGTCTTGTCTCTCTGGCATGATGATCATCTTCCTCTGCTGTTGAAGAAGCTGCATAAACTCCACATTTCAGTGGTGGCACTCTCTGAGGTGCGCAGACCTGGGACTGGCCAGATCTCTGTAGGTGGGAACCCAGCTTTTATTGGTCTGGTTGCGCTGATGGTTGTCATACTCAGGGAGTTGCTGTTGCTGTAGTGGATTGGCTTCCTCAAATGGTGTCCGATGTCACTCTTTTTAATGAACGTATTAGACTCAGATTGCGGCACTCTCTGGGTGCCTTGTCTGTTGCCTTAGTGTATGCTCCGACCGCGGTGAGTGATGTCTTGGTGATGGAGACATTTTATTCGCAACTTCATTTAGTGCTTGGTGGTTGCCTGCGAGGTGACACTCCTGTGGTCATGGGTGACTTCACTGCAGCCATTGGTACAGACAGAGCTGGCTATGAGGATTGTCTCGATCCCCATGTGTCTGGAGATCGTGGTGAAAGTGGCTCCATGTTCCTTGACATTGCAAAAGGTCAGGGGCTGCGAATCGCTGGATCCTGGTTCCAGCGCCCTGAGCCACATCATTGGACTTGGTACTCCAATACTGGTGGTGAGGTGAAGGAGATCGATCACATCCTCTTGGGCAGATGCTGGAGGCTCTTACTAAAATACAATAGTGCCCAGTTTGTGAATTCTGACCGCAGACTTGTTGTTGCTACTCTGAAGATCCAGCTTAGGTCCACTGGGTTAAAGCCTACTAAGAAAATGAGGCTGGACCTGGCCAGTCTCCAAGATCAGGCTGTTTCTGATGAGTCTGCATTCAGCTTGTGTGAGGAACTTACTGATTTGGGTGCGACTGCTGGTCCTAATTTGATGTGGGAGGCCTTCCGTGACAAGACCTGAGGGTTTCTGAGGGTTGCGTTGGTGTTACTGGTGTTCCCAGAAGGAAGTGTTTAATGTTGCAGGCCAGTCTGGATATCATTGAGAGGAGTTGCAGTGCACAGCTTGATGGCAACTCTGGTCTGTATCGGGAACTGAGAAGGATGGCTGTGAGGGCTCTGAGGGCAGATAAGGAGGTGTTTGTTAGAGGAATCTGTGACACGCCATCTATGGTCTAGTGACCCATGTCCTGCTTACAGTGGAATCAAAGCATTACACAGATCTGAATCTGTTCCTCGTGGAGTTGCAATCAGAGCCGCTGGTGGAACAGTCCTTACTAACTGGAAAATGGGACTTGTCATCCCTATCTGGAAAAGGAAGGGTCATCGCCTTGATATCGGCAATTACAAGGGGATAACACTGCTCTTGGTGCCAGGTATGGTCCTTGTTGGGGTCATCCTCAATAGGATCTGTGATCATTTGCTCACCTACCAGCGACAGGAGCAGTCTGATTTTATGCTTAAGAAGTCTACCGTTGACTGCATCCTGGCACTGAGGGTTCTCATAGAGCGCAAACGTGAATATCGGCAGAGTCTCTTTGCAGCCTTTGTTGATTTTCATAAAGCATTTGACTGGATACCCTCAAGTTTGCTGGATGTCATGACCAGCCTATACACTGGTACTGTGAGTGCTGTGTAGAGTGGAGGCAGAACAGGGGTGTGTTCTTGCTCCTACTCTGTTCATTGCTTGCATGGACTGGGTGTTGGGGAAGGTCGTGGGATCCAGTGGCTGTGGGGCATCTGTTGGTGAAGAAAGATTCACTGATTTTAACTTTGCCGACAATGCTGTGATCTTCGCGGTGTCAAAGGGGACTTTTATTGGGGCTCTGAAGAGACAGAGCAAGTGTCCTGGATAAAAAACCCAAGTTCCAGGCTTTCAATTCCTTCTTTGGCATAGCCATCAGCACTGTGTCTGTCTGCAGAGAGTGTGGACCTTGTCGAGACATTTACTTACATCAGCAGTGACATTCATGTCTGTGGTTAGTCTTCCTAGGAAGTCACTAGACAGATTGGGAGAGCATGGTGAGTCATAAGGTTGTTGGAAAGGGATGTGTGGAACTCCCCATATCTATGCAAGAGGATGAAGGTCCAAGTCTTTAGAGTCCTGGTGCTTCCTGTCTTGTTATGTGGTTGCGAGACAAGGATGCTATCCAGTGACCTGAGGCAAAGACTGGACACCTCTGATACTGTGTCTCTTAGGAGAATCCTTTAGTACCGCTGGTCTGACTTTTTGTCGAATGAACAGTTGCTTAACTGGAGTCCCGAATGAGGAACACTATCTGCAGTAAGGAGCATCAGTTATGGCACTACGACCATGTGACGTGATTCCCAAAGCGAAATCAGGCTCGATCCTCATTGTTGAGGACCCGAGTGGCTGGACCAGGCCAAGAGGATGTCCACGTAACACCTGACTGTGGAAGATACAGGGTAATTTCTGGAAGCTGGGACTGGAGCACATTTCTGCATTTTGCCAACCAGGATATATTGAGCTGTTTTGTCGAGTGGTGGGTGCGACAACGCGCTGTACCAATGCATGCTCCCCAACCTGACATTCAGATTATGCAAAAAGATAATTTCTTCTTGGGGATTAAATCAAATCCAATTAACAAGAAAATACTCTCCTTGACATGCAATACTCTTTTCCCAGCACCTCTCCCATTTCTGTTAACATTTCCTATACTTTTCTTACCAATAGAGTCTACTTTGTTGTTTCCTGTATTTCTTCCACGATATGTGTCTCAGTTTTAATTTCCGGAACATTAAAAAGTCAAGGTGAGTGAGATCAGGGGAATATACTGTAGGTGAAATGAGGCCACAACCACATTTTTTTTGATCAAAAATTCTTTGACGGATAACACGGTATGTGCAGATGTGCTGTCATGGTGCAAAAAGCAGTTTTGCATGTGCCAGTGCTGTGGACGGTTTTATTTCTGATGCTTTCTTATTGACTCAACTGTAGTTTAGTGTACTGTTACTAATAAACAGTTACAATGAACAAACTTTTTATTATGTCTGTCAGTAATGAAAAACACGATCATCATTTTCGCTTGAATCATACTTTTCAGGCTTTTCTCTGGAAGAGCTCCTTCAAAATTTCTAAAAATGGATGGATTGCATAAAGAGTCTTTTCTAGACTTCAGTAATTGAAGATGCTGCAAGGACCTGTGGACAAAAGGATGTTGGTGGCTGCCCATAAAACAACAACATTTATTTATGTAGCACATTTTCATACAAATTATGTATCTCAAACTGCTTTACAAGATGAAGAAAGAAAAAAGAAAAATCTGAAAATAAGATCAGGAAATACTAAGTAACAAAGAATAAATTAAGGTCTAATGGCCAAGAGGACAGAAAAAAACAAACAAACAAAAAACTCCAGAGGGCTGGAGAAAAAAAAACCATAATCTGCAGGGATACCAAGCCCACAAGACCACCAAGCCCCCAATGGACATTCTACCTAACATCAATGATCTCAATCAGTTCTCATGGTTTTCAGCCTTAGCCTTCACATGATGATGATGATGATGGTGATGTGGACATCTGGCCTTTGATCCATCAGTGTAAGGACTGCATGCTGCCTTGATTAGGTTGTGGTGGTGCAGAAAAAGAACAGCAGAGAAAGTAGGGGTTAGTACAGATCACGGAAAGCTGTCAAGAGCTTACATGCAATGTTAACAGCAGGTTCCCAATATTGACTCAGGGACATCAGGAAGGGTAGACGTGACATCACTTAGGCTGTTCTCAGTAAAGGGGAGGCAGTACCAATGCGTTGGTTGGAGATTCATTTCTGTGGCTGGTGTTACAGCTGTGATTATAAAGCTCTGAAATGCAAAGCCAAAAAGGCCAATGTCAGACAGGGAACGTAAAAAGCATTATATTTTGCAGGAATAGTTTGCCTAACATGTTTCTTCAATATTATGGAATACAGGAACAATTTGTCAACACTGGTAGTTTTAAGTGGTGGTCCTATTTTTAAAAGAGGGAGAAAAATGTGTGAATTTGCAAGAAACCACACTTTGGTCAGTAATATTTCTCTAGTTTCTCTTAAATGAAGCTACATAACATGATGAGAGGCAGTTTGACCTTTTTCATTGAATTCAATTTATGGCAGATTTGGTTTTTAATGTTACGTAACATACATGCTTGAACCTACTTAATACAATTCACGGTCACTATGCCTTAATTAAGTCCACTTTACATATTCAAGAGCATAAATTAATAAGCCATTAAAAAGACATTTTTCAGAAATTAGCAGAGGTTTGGCAATACTCATTGAGCATTTTATGTTATGGTTTGCTGCAAGCACATTAACATTCTTAACATTTTTTTCTTGCCAACACGTTTTCAATTTCTGTTAAATCTGCATTACATACAGGTTTGTCATCATAAGCTCAGTACTCAGTCAAATCTGCACTGGCATTGTGTATTTCAACCTATGCTGATGATGAATAAACATGAAGGGATATTTTAATTAATTTAGCTTTATACCATTTACTTAAACCTACATGTGCCTTTATTTTAACTGCCCCTTGTGTTTCATCCAAGTTTGCACCAGCTGAATCTTTCTGTGTGCCACCTAAAAAAATAGCAAATGGCTTGGGTTGATAAAAAGCTCTTAATGTAATTATAGGCTAAAACATAAGAGGTTTTTGAACAGTATTAATTGCTTCATTAGCAATGTTTATTTTAAATCCTATGCCTTATTAATTTTGCCTATACTGTATATTTGTTGGTTTTGTTTCATGTAAATTTGCATAGTGTGGCTAAGTTGTGGCTAAATGCTTTGTACGTAAGGCAAAGCCACATCAAGTATTACATTAGTCCTACCACAGCACAGCCACCATGAAAATGATAGTGAGACTGGGATCAAGACACCGAGAAAGAGCCGTGTTGTGAGAAGACATGTCTTTGTTGTGGCACATAATGGCACTGTGGTTCAAGTCTGTGGAGGACAACACATTTGGGTTTCTTACTCTTGTGGTCATTGCATTTTCTCATTATTTATCTCTGGTTATTTGCTATATAAAAAAACTAAATGCACTCTTTTTGATATTTCCAGGTGTGAATGAATATAAGAACTCTCTTGTTTACCATTTATTGAAATTCTCTAAAACTCAAAAGGAAAAGCAGCTTTCCAGGGGTTTAGTTTGTTTTTGTTTTTATGGTCCTATGTACTTTGCCAGAGAAGTTCATAGTCACTCACTAAATAATATTGTTCATTTTGTCTCTTGCAATTTATAAATTGTTATACATTTAAAAAAAAATCTTGGAATTTAGTAGATTATTGTATTTTATCTGTTCCTTTTCTTTGCTCTCTGTACATTTGCCGATGTTTTTGTATCACAAACAAAAAACAGTGTAAACATTTAGGAAGCAACAAAGCATGCAGCTAAAGCAACATGCAAGGCTGAGACAAAAACACTTGCCTAGCAAGCGACACTAATCCAAAAAGCGCCTCAGAGGATGCAGCCACTGTGGAAGCAAGGCTCATGGCGAGTAGAACTATTGCTCATCAAAAAGTAAACATTGCTAAAAATGTGCAAAACAAGATAAAGAAGCATCAATGTGAGTGAAAGTCAGAGAGGAAGTTATAAGCTTTTCATTAAAGCAGTGTCATGTAAAACTACTATGATGTAGACTGGGTTTCTAAAGATTTTAAATCAGAAGTGCAGGATGCAGTGAATAAATTTAAATTGGACACAGGTTCTCAAGCCAGTGTCATTCTACTGTATACTGTATATAGAACAATTTTAAAGACCGAGGTTACAGAACACTACAGTTTAAATATGTTGACTACGAGATTATGGAAGTATTACATATGATGTGCCTTAGAAATCAATTCTAAGCATGTATTATACTTATTTTACTTGCTCCTGTTAGGTCAAATCATTTCTACCATTAAGTAAATTACCACAGTTAGGCAAAGGACACACTTTCTTCTGTCCCAGATGACCCTAAGGCTATCAACTCTTTAACAATTTTACCAGCATTAAATAATAAAAAAGCATTAATTTTCTTAAATGAAGTAAGGAAAAACCTAAACTGTACTTTTGACTGCAATATAAAAAAGCATTTATCATAGGAAAATCATCTAGGTTTGCAAATCTATCCAGACATAAAGTACAGGTAGATAGTACTTTATTTGGCTTTTTACAGATCTGAAAAAGGGGCCTGTGTTGCCTCGAAAGCTTGCATATGTAATCTTTTTAGTTAGCCAATGAAAGGTGTCATTTTGCTTGGCTTTTCTCTACAGAAGATAGATAGATAGATAGATAGATAGATAGATAGATAGATAGATAGATAGATAGATAGATAGATAGATAGATAGATAGGACTACTCCAGTTTCCACCTGACCTGGAAGTGCTCCAGATTACCAATCCCAGGATACCAGAATCAGTCCTGGCTCCAGTTTAAAAGAAGGAGAGACTCATAACTGTGTATTTGACTGGTATTACAAAAGTTTTTTGGGGAAATGAAAACCTTTTATTTCAATCTGAGATTATGTTGTATACCTTTGTGTCTGGGTTTTGGTGCTCACTAAAAGGGAAGAACATTTGAAAGAAGTGAAAACTTCAGTTAGGCATATTACAGGCATATTGCTATTGGTATTTAAGATCTCCACTAGCTTTTCTTGACACACTTCTACTGAATAATTTGTTGTCTGGAAGTCCTCAGTGTTATTGTGTGAGAGAGAGAATGTGCAGCATTGTTCATAATCAAATTTAGTTTAGTTTTAATTCCCTCTTTTGCTACCACCTCCAGGGTGTCTAGAGTGTGTCCCATATATGAGCCTGACCTTTTGAATAGCTTGTTGATCTGGTGGACGTTTCTTGAAGTGATATTACCAGTCCAGCACACCACAGCATAGAAAATTGCACTGATCATCAAAGAGGTGTAGAAGATGTGAAGGATGTCACTTTCCACATTAAAAGAAATCAGTCTCCTGAGCAAAAAGAGCCTTCTCAAACTCCTATGCTCTGTCTCATCCCCCATCTTATCCATACACCCCGTAAGTACCTGGTGTTATATTTATAGTTGGAGGTGTACAGAGGGAAGAGAAAAGGAGACAGGACTGTTCCTTGTGGTAATCCCATGTTGCTCAAATCTATATCAGAGATACAGTCCTTGAGTCTCACAAACTGCAGTCTGCCCAACAGATAGTCCATTATCCAAAACACCATAGTCTCATCCACCTCCATATCACAGAGTTTACCTCTTAAAAGGGATTGCTGGATGGTATTGGAGGCACTGGAGAAATCAAAAACATAATCCTCACAGTGCTGTCAGCTTTGTCCAGACAAGAATAAGCCTTGTGGAGCAGAGAGAATTGCATTCTTCACTCCAATCTTTGTCTGATAAGCAGACTGCAGTGGGTCCAGTTGGTCTACCACAAGAGGACTTATATAGTCCAGGACCAGCCTCTCAAAGGTCTTCATGATGTGAGATCTAAGTGCCTCTTGTCATTAGTCATTAGGTGAAGTGGTGCCTGCCCTCTTTGGAACAGGAACAATGAAGGATGTTTTCCACAGCAGTGGCACTTTCTAAAGCCATAGGGACAGGCTGAACAGTTTACAAAGGACACCACAAAGTTGGCCAGCACAGGCCTTAAGAACTCAAGGACTAACTCCAGTTGGTCCCATGGCTTTTCCTGTAGCTTTCTCAGTTGTCTCCTTACATGGTCTTCGCTTATCTACATGTCATTCAGAGAATTTTCCTTAGAATATAACTAATAATTGTTAGCAGAAACTGCAAATATCCTCCGCAATTTTTTATGGCTTTTTTTGTGGCAATACTGCACTGTAGAGAGAACAGGAAGCAGCCGCAGAGGAAAATGCGGCTTGGGATAGTGAAAGTAGCCAATAGAATTTGAAACTGAAACTCCCAGCAGTCCCTGCTGTAGCTCTGATTGGTCTTCTGCTGAGGGTGCAGGGGCTGTTGGTGTCAAAGGATGTCAGCGCGGCTTTTAAAAAGAGGGCCGGTGACTAAAGGAAAAAAAAGTTTTGGTAATTTGTGTTTCACGTTTCTGTCTCTCTGCCTGACTTCTGTTGGGTTACCTGTACTTATTTGTTTTGTCCTGGATCGTTTTGTGGTAGGGTTCTGGATTGTCTGCCGTCTGCCTGTGTACATGAGGACTGTAAGTGGATTCATTGCTATCCTGTGAAGAAAGGAGTGCTCCTGAACCCATCCACCTGTCTTCACCATTTCAGGAACTACCGGTAGGACTATCTTTACATTCCCATTCAACATGTAGATCTCTGGACTATCTATCTTCATCATTACATTTCATCCATTGCCGTTTTTCATGGACTTTACTGTGTGTGTTTTGTTGGTGCTTTGTTGTATTTAATGTATAATCGCCGTAAGGGGAACAGGGGTGGTATCGTTGTTTTCATTTTTTTTCATTACATTCTTTATTTGCTGTTTGATTAAAGGTTTGCTTTGTTTTTGTCTCTGTTTGTGACTGTGTGCAGTTCAGGTCAAGGCTGGGTGCATCCTCGGAATCACCACCATAAAAATAAATAAATCACTGTCTTCTCGACAGTGTGAATCTTAGCGGCACTGGACCACTACAGCATTATTCATTTATCCTTGTTGCTAATTGAGTGCTGCCCTGTGACGCATCTCCAGCTGAGTGTTCTCGTGTTTTCCATTTTGTTCTTCTTAATCCTTAAACTGCCGCAACTAGCTATAGTCGTTTCTCAGTGCCATTTGCTTAGCACATAGGAGCCGAGTATATTCTGTGATGTACATTCATTGAATGCCATTCTCTCTACAGTGCAGTATTGCCACGAAAAAAGCCATAAAAAATTGAGGAGGATATTTGCGGTTTCCGCTAACAATTATTAGTTAGGTTCTAAGGAAAACTCCGCGAATGACTGAGGCCGCAAATACTGAACCGCGTCTTCGTGAGGGTCTACTGTAATTGTGATGCTCTTTGCATGAAAAAAAATGTGTTCCATTAAAATTTCACTTTTTCTTTGTGAATTGTGATGTTTACTTAAAAAGTGCAGCAAAAAAGTATTTGGCGTCCAGGGATGCATTAACCCCCAAGTATGTGGCAATTTAAGGGTTAAAGCCCCAAGATGCCGTTGGAATGTCCTGCACCTTCTAAGGCTTCTGGCAATGAAAATGCTCTTGCAAGAATTACAGTACATATCGCGGTAACGTCAATATTTTACATTCTAACACTGCGAGTGACATATCAGTACAGTACTGTACAGTATACGGGTTTACCTTTACATTCTTTTTTTAGGCAATGTATGAAGCTGAGGTTGAAATGAAATTAAAGTGTTTTGGGGGCATATTTAGGGTTTAAACAATAAAAATAGGCATTTTTTTTAACCACATCCATAATTCAGTTTTTCACAATTTGCGGGTGCTCTAGTAACGTAACCCCCACGAATTTCAAGGGTGTACCCTACATTGAATTCAGCCTGTTGAAATATAACTGCAAAAATATTAACCAAACATTTGACCATATTTCTACAGTATAAGAATCAATGCATTATCTTCCTGTGTCTTTTTAGGGTTAATATTAAAATACTCCCAACTGTTTGCCAAGACCCTGCTTACATATCTGAATATATTATTACTTACAAACCAGAGCATACATTAAAATCTCAAGATGCTGACCTACTGAAGATTCAAAGGATTACTAAATTAACAGTGGGAGGCCGAGTGTTTAGTTACAGGGCCTCAAAGCTGTGGAATGAAGTAGTTATATGGAACAATCCGCTTGCTTATATAATAGATGCCCCTTCAGTCTCAGCTTTTAAAACCAGCCTCAAGACTCACTGCTTTAATATACCTTGACTAGCTGTGCATATTGCAATTCAGTTTGTTAGTTATGTGTACAAAAATATAAGCATTGCAATAATTATGAACTGTTACTAACCCTTCTCTATTTTGTTTCTCTCTTCGGTACCCTGCTGTAGCATTTTCTACTATAGAATATCCAGAAGGGCATGGGAAGTCAGTTGGCTAAGGTGTTGAGGACGTGCAGCATCTGGCTATCTTTCATTTTCTCTGTTGAATTTGACCATGGACCCTCCAGAGATTTATTTTGTCCAGGGTTGCTGCTGACTGGAGTTTTTGTTTTTCCCAATTAATTAATGAAGAGTGTGAGGGATGGCTGGTATCTTTATCCGGCCAGGACACCTCTTTAAAAGAAGGACAGGAGGAGATGGATTTTGAAGGGTGCCATCTTCCACAACCTGCTACATTCCAGCTCCCCTGGATTTCAAAGGCACATTGGATTTCCACAGGGCTGTTTGGGAATTACTATTTGTCGGCATAGCCCTGTTGGGTTCCGTGGATGACCCCAGAGGGAGTTGCAGGAGTTGCAAACCCTACTTTGGGCTTCAGCCACACCTGGAAGTCAAGTCAAGTCAAGTCAACTTTATTTATAAAGCACTTTACATACAACAGCCGCTGACCAAAGTGCTGTACATAAATTAAATAAATTTAAACAAAACAAAGTAATAACTCAATCCATAAAATACAATAATAACTAATTACAACGTAATATAAACAACTAAACAGAGTTAAAAACAAATAACATCAACTGCTCACACTGAATCAAACGCCAAACCAAAAAGATAGGTCTTAAGAGCAGACTTAAAAATGGGCAGTGAGGAGGCCTGTCTGATGTAGATTGGCAATGAATTCCAGAGCTTAGGAGCCACAACGGAAAAAGCCCTATCCCCCCTGAGCTTTCGCTGAGTCCTAGGCACATCCAGAAACAGCTGACCAGCTGATCTGAGTAAGCAAAAAGGAGAGTGCATATGCAGCAGCTCAGCGAGGTAGGGCGGAGCAAGCCCATTTAATGACTTAAAAACAAATAAAAGAATCTTAAAATAAACTCTAAACTGAACAGGCTGCCAGTGCAGTGAGGATAATACAGGTGTAATATGCTCATTTTTTCACGTGCCAGTTAGAAGACGTGCAGCAGCTGTTTGCACCAGCTGAAGCCGAGACAGGGTAGACTGGCTAACACCAACATACAATGAATTACAATAGTCCAACCGAGTTGTAATAAAGGCATGAATTACTGTTGTGAATTGATCTTTAAAAAGAATATTTTTTATCTTTGCCAAACATCTCAGCTGAAAAAAACAAGATTTCACCACCGCACTGATCTGACCGTCCAGTCTAAAATCCTCATCTATTCTAAAACCCAAATTTGTAATAACATGTGTACTATATTGTGCTAGGGGACCCAAATCCACAAGAGCAAAAGTAGAAATAGACTCACTGGTACCTCCAGGACCAAAAACTATAACCTCTGTCTTATTTTCATTAAAATTTAAGGAGTTCACTGCCATCCAAGCTTTCACCTCTTCTAGGCACAAAACCAAAGTTTGTATGGAATAAGCAATCTTACGTCTGATAGGTACATAAATCTGAGTATCGTCTGCATAACAATGGAAAGCAATTTTATGCTTTCTAAAAATAGAGGCAGGAGATACAAAGAAAATAGCAGAGGACCAATTATAGAGCCTTGCGGAACCCCACATGATAGTGAAGCAGAAGAAGAGCTAAATTCATCTAGCCTCACTGAAAAAGTTCTTCTAGTCAAGTACAACTTAAACCACGCTAAGGCAGTACCACGAATGCCCACACAATGCTCCAAATGAGATAATAAAATACTATGATCTATAGTATCAAAAGCAGCTGTCAAATCAAGCAGAACTAAAACCACATAATCCCCTGTCTGTTGCCAGAAAGATGTCATTAAAAACCTTCAGTAATGCGGTTTCAGTACTGTGAAACGGCTTAAAACCGGATTGAAACACTTCAAGCACATCCCTTTCATCTAAAAAAGCTTTCAGTTGAATATATACACTTCTCTCCAAAACTTTGGACAAAAATTGAAGCTTGGAAATTGGTCTAAAATTAGATAACACGGTGGGATCTAGATTTGTTTTTTTAAGCAATGGTTGCACTATGGTATGTTTAAACAAACTAGGAACTACACCTGAGGAAAGGCTGCTATTTATTAATAATAGCAAGAACAGATGGCCCTAAAACAGAAATAATCTCTTTAAAAAGAGAAGGTGGAACAACATCAAAAGGAGAACCTGAGGGCTTTAATTGACCAACAATCTCAAATAAAGAAGATAGGGTCATCGGCTCAAACTGATGAAAAACAGCAGAGCAGGTAAAAACAGTTAAAGGGTCATAAGCAGTAAAAGGTATATGAGCCCTAACAGTATTCACCTTATCCACAAAAAAGTGCAAAACCCTATCTATAATGTCAAATAACACACGAGGTTTTTGACAGTTTGACAAAATAATATTTGACATGTACGCTCTTTTGGCATCTTTCACAATACACTGATAACGACGGCAACAATCTTTCAATACTTGAAACGATACATGCAAATTATCCTTTCTCCACTTACGCTCAGCTTTTCGACACTTGCATCTTGACAGCGCGAGTTGTGTCGTTCAGCCAGGGCTCAGATTTCATTTTAGGCTGCCTGGTTTTCAGTGGAGCCACAGCATCTAAAACAGTTCGGCAGGTGGAATAAAACCAGGAGCAGAGCTCCTCCGTATTGGAGGACGCAAGTTCAGAAAGATCGCATTTACTAAACAAAGCGGAAAAATGTGCAGCAGTAGATGGATTAATGACACGACAGCGCCGCATGGAAGCACAGGATTTACCAGCTTTACAGGGCAAGGTGATATCAAATATTACAGGCTTATGATCTGAAAACACTGCATCCAAAATTTTCAGATTCACCACAGAACAGCCAAGCGATAGAACAAGATCCACCATATGCCCAAGTTCATGTGTCAGTCCAGACACCAACTGCATAAAAATAAGAGTCAATTAGGCTTAGAAAGTCCTTCACCATTTATCAGGACAGCATACATGTATATTAAAATCTCCAAGAATAAGGATTCGATCATATAAACGGAGAAGTCATTGAGAAAGTCCTTATTATATTTAGGAGCCTGATAAATCACAACAAACAATACTGAGAGCGGGCAACCTAGCTCAAATAGGCTCACTTCGAAGCTGGAGGGAAAAGATGATAAAAAAGCTGCTTACATCTATATTTATTAAGAAAAACAGTTGCAATTCCTCCTCCTCGGCCTGATGTCCGAGGAGAATTAAAATAAGCACAGTCAGATGGTAGAAGCTCTGAAAAAACGTTGGATTCCCCAACATTCAAGTTTCCGTCACACTGAGAAAGTCCAGTCCATTGGAGATGAAAAAATCCTTAAGAATAAAAGTTTTGTTTGACAGGTATCTAGTGTTTACTAGACCAATCCTGGCAGGAGCTGGTGTCATCAGGGTGCCTGCATTCCAAGGAACCCGGCAAAGAGGCCACAGATTTCCCAAAACCGCTCCACATTGTCAGGGGTAAAGATAGTAGAGACAGCGGGGCTGTGACAGCCAGAAGAACTCCTCTGACCCGGCCACAGGCACCAACCAGGTGTAGGCAGGATCCCATCGATGTCGAAAAGAAACGAGTGGGCAAGCCCATCCGAATTCAATCAAAAACCCAGTAGAGAAGGCCTTCAGCCTCACCAGCCTACCGCTGCGTTTACCTCGGCGACGACAGCACCTCCTCCGGTAAAATGAAACTGGAGCACAACGGAGACAGGAATCTCCGACAAAAGCGGTGGCAAAGTTTCCTGGGCACTATCATAAAACTTTTCTTCAACAACACTTCGCAGTTCAAAAAGAGATTGGTGATCATACACCAAAAGAGCATCAACATCTAGAGCGGCAAAAGTCAAGAGCAACTCAAATACCACCAGAGCTAACACAACAAAATGGCACGCCACACACACAGGTGCCATCTTGGAAGCAATACCAGACCTTCCTAACGAGCCACCTAGAGTGCTCCTGGGTCCAACTTAAAGAGAAGCCAGAGTCGGGAGGAAGAGGGGTGAAACTTGCATGTGGAGGAGTTGAGGCGAAGGAAAAGAAAAAAAGAGAGAGAAGAAGTGCTGTGTGCTGTATTTCTGGGCTATACTGTGATTTGTGCTAGTGGAAAACATTTTCCAATGGAATAAAAGCCTTCTGTTTTACAGCACTTGTGTCTGTGTCTGTCAAGTCAGGTGTTTGGGTGGTTGGTGCACCCCCTGGTAGTCCACAACAGATACAGCTATGTTTTATTTACAGTATGTTAAACTACTTTGTTCCTTCATATGCAGATTATGCAATTAGTGAACCTTGTGTTTGCATTTTACCTGATAACCTGTCATACTCAGTGAAGAGAGCTATACAAAATAAATAGAATTGAATTAAAAATTTCTATGGCCATATTTTACTAAAAGAATAAAATTTGGATTCACTGTTCCATAAAACTTTCTGGCACAAGTTGTTGCTCCATGCTTATGGTCTGCTGTCTTTTTGCAAGAATAGTTTTTTAGGCACAACTCATTCTGCAAGATAATTTCCTATAAGGATTATTCTCACATCTGAAGTGTGTACTTTGGTGTCGAATGGTTCTAACAGAAGCTGAACAGAATACAGTATTTACTGGATGTTCTTCTGACCTTTAAGTATTATTAACCAAATACTGTTAGATTTTTGGGTTTCTTCTACATTTTCTGTATTTAACATGCCTATTTTCTTCAAGCTGTTGTTAAGAAATTTGAATACCAAATCATAAGATTCCAGATGGGTGTGCTATTGCTCATTCTCTATAAGCTTGTTCATACAAAATGATAATTTTATATCTGTCATAATTTTGCTAGCTAGTTTCAGCTAATCACTATCTTAGTAATTTGAATCTGCTGTGCTGGTGGTGGAATACAACAAATACACAAAATGACTGGTGGGCCTTGAGGAGAGGTTGAGCAAATAAACCTTTGGTGTTCAAGCCATCTCAGAAGATATGGATAATTTATTGGAACACATTAAAATCATCACTACTTTTTATTGTATCAATGTTTATCTCTATTCTGTTTTCACAAGCAAATAAAAACATACTGTCCACATGACTAACTTTTTAAAAAATCTTTCTGGGTAATATTAAGATTATCCGCAGTACTGTAAAAATAACATAACATTCTTAAGCCCTACAATGGATTTGCATCTTGTCCATGATGGGTTCCTGCATTGATGCCAGTGTAGGGTCTGTCTACTCATGGCCCTATACTGGATTAAGCAATTATAAAGAATGTTAAATTATTAATTATTAGAAAATTTATTTAGTTCACGGTTGTGGATGTCTGTAGCATATCCTAGACTTAACCAAGGTGCAAAGTGGGAACTGGCCCTGGACTGGCTGCCAGTCCATCCCGGAGCTTGAGGATATTATGTTTAGGCCAACAAACGTGGCCTATTTAGATTTGGGATAAATGTGAAAAACCGCCATGCTTGGAGGAAAAGCCATGCAGAGAGTGGGGAGAACGCACACAAACCCCACAGACTATGACTAGGCATTGGATGGTGCATCTACAGACAGCAGTGTTAGTTCAATAATAGTGGTCTTAATATAAACAAATGTGTATTAATGTATAATTATTTTACCTCATTACTGGCATATTCCTGCCTTTTGCTCAGTGATGCCATAATAGGCTTTGGCTTCCCATGATACAATTCTGTTTTAAGGGGCTTGGAAAGTGATGGTTTAATAGATTTATTTGGCTCAAACCTTTCATGCATTTCAAAGAAATATAATTAATTCATGGTTGAGTAAAGTGCATGCAGTATTATTGTGGACTTTTGCAAAAACTAGATTCTCAGAATATCATTGTTGAGAAATAGCATTAAACAGACTGCTATTTATTTTTACTTGCATGTGCCATGATCGTCATGCTAAGTAGTACAGCATTATATCAATCCATGCACACTATGTGAAATACAACGTTTCCTCCAACAACCCTTCCACTACTACTGCAGACTTTGGCAGCTTCCCAAATTTTTAATTGAATTTCCTAACTAAGGGTGAAGTATAATTGCTGGGTCAGTTGTCAGAGTTCTCATAAAAACATGGCGGGATAAAGAATTCTTAGCAAGATGCACTCCAGCAATTGCTGTTGTAATTAGGTTTCCCAACAGGATAAACTTTTCATGTGGGCTTTATGCAACTATTTAATAATCAGGTATACTGCATTTAATTATGTTGGAGATATCCATTGTTTTTCTACTCTCAGCAAAACACAAATTTTTTACTGGGAGGATTGAATAATAGCTGAATTAGAGGTCGTACTAAAATAACAATTCATTCAAAACCCAAACGAATTTATCTCAAACACAGATTTATCATTTTTATTACAGTAGGAAGAAAATAATTGCATGTTGAGGTCAAAACAGACTTTTTAGAAATGTTGCTGTCATGTCTATATGTATAAAAATCATCCTTCAATGATAAATATAACCAGTGAAAATCAAATTAAGCTGTTGACATTTACTTCAGAAAATTATGCATGTTTTCAGGAAGGAGGGCACATGCCTTAATAGTCTTATTTTGATTCATTTAGCTATCTATTTAATATTCTTTATACTTTTTCACCATATTAAAATTCTTACCATTAATTACTTAATGTTATATTGTTATGACCTTGAAAAGGTTATTCTAATTTAGAATTTTGATGGTTCATAATAAGTTATGTAGTAATCTTCATTTCTGAGAGAGGCTTATTTATGCCATACCTAGCGTATATTTCAGTGAAATGTTGTAGCAGTGTTTTAGTTTGATTTATCTTGCTTTTATTCTTTAAAAAAGGCACTGATTTGCAACTTTAATGAGAAATTTCTTCACTGTTGTCGCATGTTGTAACATATTTGAAACAATGACTAGAATGGATGAGCTCTGTTGATTCATCCACTGGTTCATTTTACTGTTTCCTCTTACTCAAAGGCAGATGCAGAAACCTTTTCTGTCTGTTTTTTGTAACATTTTGCGGAATCACATAACCAGATCATTATCAGTCTTTTCAATCTAATGTGCAGAAGTCTCTCTTTGTCATATTGTTTTGTTTCAACTCAAAATTAACTCACCTCTTCTCTGTCTGTATACCGCCTCACACCTTACATTCACAATTTTGACATGCCACTTGGCACGTGTACCTAACCTACCATCTGTCTGAAGTACAATGTGAATGTTTAGATATGTTCAACAATTTATTTTTAAGTCTTCTTTAAAATGATCAATGTGGTATAACATAAACAAAACAGAAAGTGTGAGGTTTTTTAGGGAGGCTGGGATGCCAGTCCTGCCACCAACCCCAAAGTTTTCTCTGTAAATTGGAGGCCCTGCTTACTGGGCTGGATACAGATTAACATTATACCCAGGATTAAACAATTGCAGGTTAAGGGCCTTGCTCCAGGGTCCAACGGAGTAGATTCACTGCTGGCATTTACATGATTTGAACCAGCAATCTTCCTATTACCGGCTCAGATCCCTAGCCTCATAGCCACCACTCCATGTAACACAAGTACACAGGTAATAGAGTAATTGAACTTGAACACAGGTAATAGAATAATTTAAAAATATTTCATATATGTTGCCCTATGTGTACTTTCATCACCTTTCCTCTGTATCTCCTTTTGTGTGAACCTTTCTTCACAGGCACTCCCTTTCTCAAGCGTGTTCCCATAAAACCTGCTTCACTGATTATCATTATTTTCAGTATGTCTTTCTAACATCTGTTGTGATGTGGGATTTTGCATATAACTTGATAAATGTTTTGTATGCCTTTATTTATAATTTAGGCAAACCAATGTAATTTAGAGGTATTCATGTTTGCCTTCCCCCCACCCCCCTTTTTACAACTGTCTCTTTGTAATTTTATGACAGGATTTGGGGGGATGTCTTAAACCAGTTTTCCCCCACACAAAGCCAGGTTAGCTTAACATATGGTCTTGGGGGGTTGAGGTGTTAAATGTACTATTTCTCCCATTGGTCTGAGATATGGCTGTTTGGAATTGGCTTGTCTCAGAGGCCTTTAAGTACCATGATATCCTATTGGTTCTAGGAATTGGAGAGAACATCTATAAATGTACTTGCTCAACCACATTCTCTCTCTCTGACCCACATATGATGAAGAAGCATCTCTCTCTCTAACCAACATATGATGAAGAAGCATCTCTCTTGCTAACCTGTGATGATGAAGACAACACAATGAAGAGCACAGCTCAGCAGCCATATTGAACAGACATGTGGCTGAAAGCTGAGCACCAATGATGCCTTAACTAGAGACATTTTAAGTAACTGCAAGTCTGTGTGCCACCTGAATTACACATCACCATTTTATCAGGTTGTATGGTTGCCAATATTCAAATGTACTTTGCATTTTGTTATTATTTATGAATATTATCAGTAATACATTATTTTATGTGTAACTTAACTCCTGCTTGTCTTTTTACTACATCTAATTGCCTGAGGTTATAGATATAGAAGGGAAGGTGGGGATAAGTTATATACAGTGGTAAGTCTGTGAGATTAGGCATTCTAAGGCTACATATTAATAATACAATAGGGAAAGTAGAGCAATATATATTACTCTACCAAGATAAAACAATTGGCGTAGTCGGCAGGATTTTGGGGTAACCAAGTTTTGCACCCTGTTTGCAAATACTGTTTTGATGTATGTGTTTGTTTATGTATGTGAATTTTAGGGCACCCAGTGTACAAATGCGGTGGAAGTAAAACATTGTTTGGTTGCTGAATGGAATATAACCAACAAAGTGTAGAGACTTCATGTGTGTCACAAGGACACCCGCATGTTTGTTAGTGCTGGTGGTAGTGAGTCCCTAATTAAAGTGCTAGGGAGTGGTGAAAGATGCATGCGTCATTCATACGGCATTTAAGTGGTTAAAGTGCTAGGGAGTGATGGGACATGCATTCGTCATTCATACGGTACTTATTTGTTTAGGATCTTTGTGTATGTATGTGTATGTTTGCTTACAGGGGCAAAAGTAGGCCAACCCATAACAAATTTGGCAAATTGTATTAGAGTAAATTGTAGACTTAGAAATGCCTAAGTTCATTTTAAAGTCAGCCATCTTCCAGTGGAGTGGCAGAGGAAGCAGGCTAAAGCTAGGAAACCTGTAGTTCAGGTAGAGAAAGCAGAAGCTGAGCTGAGTGTGCCACAAAATGGAAGGGGCTGGAAGGATTAAAAGCAAGAAAACAGAGATCAGGTTTAAAGAAGACAGCTGCTGTTATAAGAGGTTTACTAGCTTGTATTATTGGTAATAAGGAAGATCATGATAAGGAAGAAAATAGCAAAGTGAATGAAAGTGAAAGTTATGGAATGTTGAGTGAGAGTTTTGAAAGATGTAACAGTTGGTGTGATAATTGTGAAGTGTTAGCATGTAGAACACCCTGCTAAAGTAGAAAGCAGTGAAAGAAGTGGAAAAAGAAATGTAAACCCCCATGGTGAAAGTTAGGGCAATAGTAACCAGATCGGACTGGAACCCTAAAACATGGGTGGGTGACTTACATGAGACAGATGGTGCTCAGATAAAGAGTGGGAATGTGAGTGTGAGGAAAAGGAGAGAGATGAAAGGAAGGAAAACAGCAAGGGTGTTTTCTTCCTTTATTCTCCACTGCACCACAATCTCCAAGTAATTCTGAGGTCTGTCCAGTATTTAAAGAGCATGCTACACTGATAGATATTTCACCACTGTTAGGAAAGGTAACCAGTGCTGCATTGAAATTTGATTTAGGACAAAGAGATCAGATAGAAGGCAGAGGAGCTGGTGAGTGTGAATGGCAATTGTTGACTAGAGGGCATGAACTGGATATTGGCTTAAGGATACTGAGTAAAGAAAGTGTGGAATTAAAACAAAGAACAATGGAAATGAAAGGAATTCAAGTGCTTGTGTGTGAAAGGTCTGAATGTGCTAGTGCAAGAATGGCTGAGTTGGAAAGAAAGTGCACCAGTTTAGGAGTTGGTTTGAATGAAACAGGACAAGCCAAAGAACAAAGGATGGGGATGGTGCAGCAGGAAGCTCAGCTAGCAAGCCAGGAATGCACAGGGGTGTGAGGTCCTAACAGCTGTGCTAGGGCCAGCAGTAATTAAAAAGCACACACACTTAGGTTCAGTAATTCAAACCTGACTGACCAGTTGTTAAAAAGACAGCCTATGAATCTCCATGCAATAAAATGGAGAAAAGTGAGCTGGTCTTTAGTAAAGAACACAGGTCAGTTTTAGAGAATGCTGGATTTAGAACTTGGATTCTGGAGAGGTTTCAGCCCACACTTTCAGGTAGTAGTTACCATACAATAAAAAGGACACACAGGCAATGAAAAAAATAGAAGGGGGCAGGAAGACAGGAAAGGGAAAACAGTTATTTCTGTTTCAATTTTCTGGCCTTTGCAATAGTGCTACTTCTATAGTAAGGTTTTTATGGACTTTGGTTTGGTGCAGGTAATAAATAGTGAAGGCAATTAGCAGAGTAAAATCCATGCAGGAGATGGGTTACCATTGGCACATTGGAGTGGCGTGGCACTAGTGCCAAGCTGTTCCAATGAATGCCTGGAAGCAAAGTTTGAGTTGGCACCAGGTTAACCAAGAAAATGAGATGGACAGAAACTGCTTTGTCACCTTCCATTTTGCAGACCTGCCTACATAGCAGAATAAAGAAGAAAACAGAAAGACAAAGACAAAGAAAAGACAAAGACATGAAGAAGAACTGAAGAGACAGCAAGAAAAGACACTTACTGGGGTTTAAGTGAGTAACAAGTCCACAAGTCATGCAATAATAATAGGACTAGTCACAATAGCTATAGTTTAAAAGGAAAGGTTTGTTCATTACTGCAGCAAATTTATATTCCAAGGGGTGGAAACTGAACAAATCAGTTAGGAATGCCAAAATAAGGGGATTACTTTGGGCTCATAAAGTATACATTCTGGGTATTAATTAATTAAGTGGGATAATTAATATAATTAATATATTAAGGAAAATGTATACTAAGAAAATTGGTGAACTTTTCAGGAAAGCAGGTGCAGCTGATACATTTGCAAGACATATGGGCTCCGATGTTTAGGTATAGTCTAATTGGGAAAATATGGAAGCCCTGCTGAGATTGTCGGCTATGGTACAGGCACAGGACCAGTGGGCCAATTCTGAACTGAGGTGTTTAGCACAATGAGTATGCATATGGTGAGCAAACAACTCTAGGGGTGGCCTACGGGGGGAATGATGAGAGTTGCAAAGCTTTGATGTCTCATGGTGGTGATGCCAGCCTATACTGGTAAAGGCTGATGGCAGTCAAGAGTTGCACCATGGGTAGGAAAGCACAAGAGGCAACTAAGTCAACCCCAAATGTGTGCAGAGGGGCCACAAATGTTGGTTTGTGAACAGTTTATGCAGTGGCACATGTGCTGTCACTTGGGCAGAAGTGGTTGTACTGGCACCTGTGGCATGTTACCTTTCAAATTTTGATGTTAATTGTACAGCTGCATATGCTTAAACAGATAGTTTGGGACAGGGGTCTAATTAGCAGTCAGACAGAGAACAAGTACAGAGTAAAAATTCACACAATAGACTAAATTGTAGTGGGCTAGTTTAGTGGAAGGTGTGGACTTGTCTCATTTTGAACCACCAGATCTGATGACATATGAAGACTGCAGAAAGAAAGAAACAGTTGAAGCAAGCTGGAGCAGATACAAGTCATCAGGAGCGCTTCCAAGTTCTTCAGATTGTCTTTGAAATAAAGAAGATATGTAATGGACAAATGGTCACGGACAACTTTTAACACTGGGAGAGCAAATACTGCCAATCAATGCACAAGTTATGCATCAGACTCTTTAAACAATTTAAAGACATTGTTTATAAAGACATTGTACAAAACATTCATCGGGTGGAGTGTTGTGATGTGGGATTTTGCATATAACTTGATAAATGTTTTGTATGTCTTTATTTATAATTTAGGCAAACCAATGTAATTTAGAGGTATTCATGTTTGCCTTCCCCCCACCCCCCTTTTACAACTGTCTCTTTGTAATTTTATGACAGGATTTGGGGGGATGTCTTAAACCAGTTTTCCCCCACACAAAGCCAGGTTAGCTTAACATATGGTCTTGGGGGTTGAGGTGTTAAATGTACTATTTCTCCCATTGGTCTGAGATATGGCTGTTTGGAATTGGCTTGTCTCAGAGGCCTTTAAGTACCATGATATCCTATTGGTTCTAGGAATTGGAGAGAACATCTATAAATGTACTTGCTCAACCACATTCTCTCTCTCTGACCCACATATGATGAAGAAGCATCTCTCTCTAACCAACATATGATGAAGAAGCATCTCTCTTGCTAACCTGTGATGATGAAGACAACACAATGAAGAGCACAGCTCAGCAGCCATATTGAACAGACATGTGGCTGAAAGCTGAGCACCAATGATGCCTTAACTAGAGACATTTTAAGTAACTGCAAGTCTGTGTGCCACCTGAATTACACACCACCATTTTATCAGGTTGTATGGTTGCCAATATTCAAATGTACTTTGCATTTTGTTATTATTTATGAATATTATCAGTTATACATTATTTTATGTGTAACTTAACTCCTGCTTGTCTTTTTACTACATCTAATTGCCTGAGGTTATAGATATAGAAGGGAAGGTGGGGATAAGTTATATACAGTGGTAAGTCTGTGAGATTAGGCATTCTAAGGCTACATATTAATAATACACTAGGGGAAAGTACAGCAATATATATTACTCTACCAAGATAAAACAACATCCTTTCCAGTTTAATAAAATACAATATGATACAATTTATTTTTCTATAGCTCAACATCACACAAGGAGTGCCGCAATGGGCTTTAACATGCCCTGCCTCTTGACAGCTCCCCAGCCTTGACCCTCTAAGAAGACAAGGAAAAACTCCCAAAAAACCCCAGTAGGGAAAAATGGAAGAAACCTTGGGAAAGGCAGTTCAAAGAGAGACCCCTTTCCAGGAAGATTGGGCGTGCAGTGGGTGTCAAAAAGAAATGGGTCAATACAATACAATACAATACACAGAACAGAACAAATCCTCAATACAGTATACAAATAAAAATTTTAGAAGTATGTAATAGAATTTAACAGTAGATGATATCATATAATATGATTTGGATTTGTTTAGAGTCCTGGAGACCTCATCCATCAAGCTGCCTCCTCCATTTGGCCATTCCACGGCTGAAACAGTGCTGGGCCAGCCAATCCGATGAAAGGACCCCTCTTTCCCATGATGCCAGTGATCCTCCATCAGGAATGACTTTACCTTAGGCAGGCAAAATAACTTGGCAGGTGGGCCGTGGCACCAATTACCAAATTTGAGTACCGAGAAGAGAAACAGAATAGGTGAGTGTTAGTATCCAATTATAACTATCATGTTACGTATGTTTTAGTGCTAATGACTAACAACAGATATGCAGTCTGTACAGTTAATCAGCAGCTCTAGTCAGGATATGCTAAACTGAAGTAGTAAATTTGCAGCCGGGATTTAAAAGCTGAGACCGAAAGGACACCTCTTATTGTAGTAGGCAGACCATTCCACAGTTTAGGGGCCCTGTAACTCAAAGCTCGACGTCCCACTGTTATTTTATTAATCCTTGGAATCATAAGCAGGCCAGCATTTTGAGATCTTAATGTGCGCTCTGGTTTGTAAGTCATGATAAGTTCAGGCAAGTAAGCCGGACCTTGGCCATTTAATGCTTTATATGTTAAAAGGAGGATTTTGAAATCTGCCCTAAACTTAACAAAGAGCCAGGGTAAGGATTTAAGAACTGGAGTTATGTGTTTGTATTTTCTTGTTCTTGCAGGCTGTATAAGGAACAGTTTGAACATCCAGTGAACACTGCATTGCAGTAGTCAATCCTACTAGAAAATTAATTTCCTAACATTTTTAAGATGGAAGAAACATGATTTGGACAACTTTGTAATATGCGCTTTAAATGACATGCTAGAGTCAAAGATAACTCCTAGATTTTGTGCTGATTCAGTGAAATTAATGGGGATTCCAACTGAGTTAAATGATGATAGAATATTGTTGTGATCAGCGTCATTCCTTTCAACAATTAACATGCATATTTTCCGTGTTTGAGGGTGACTTTGTAGCATGCATCACCAAAGTCAAGATAACCAATCAGATTGCTCAGAAGCACTGGATACACAGTGTTTTATTACATAATACATAAATTTTCGTGGACTCTTTAAAATTACTTTATCAGATGTCTGTGTTTACCTATTACTATCTTATTATAGGCAGTCACCTTCTTGGCCTTTCACTTAGGCCAGTGGAATTGAAAGTGGACCACTAAGGACCACTTTGCTAAAGTCATATCTAACAGTGGGCCACTTGATTCTGTCACCTGTTACTATAATTCTGCATTACAGTTCCTAGATATTTGTGGAAAGGCAATGAGGTGACAAATATTACAAACTAGCAAAATACCCGCGCTTCGTAGCGGAGAAGTAGTGTGTTGAAGAAGCAATGAAAAAGAAAAGGAAACATTTTGAAAATAACTTAACATGATTGTCAATGTAATTGTTTTGTCACTGTTGTGAGTGATGAGTGTTGCTGTCATATATATATATATATATATATATATATATTTACACACACACACACATAAACATATATATATACATATCTATACATATACACATATATACACATACACATATATACATACATATATATCTACATATATACACATACATATACATACACACACATATATATATATACATACACACACACATATATAAACATATATACATATACATACATATCTACATATATACACACACAGCTATTTCAGTATCAGTGCAATACGCTGCTTGTTAAAACGGATAACTCCCGCTCTTACGCAAGTCTGCGTGGATATTATGAACTATCGTATTTGTTCAAGTTCTATTTAAATTTTAAATAGAAGGAATTTTTATTTAGTCGAAGAAATATCTTTGGTAGGAATGGTAAAACAGACAGGAATATTATTTGTGAATAAATCAACTCAAACCTTAAATAACTTAAAAGAACAAACATTCAAATTTCTTTACTCTTATGTAAATTTATATAAAAAATAAACTTAGATTTTAAATATCCCAAAAGATTTTGCTCTCCATAAAAATATATCCTTTCAAAATTATACAAATTCAAATATGAACATGCTGCATAACAAAACCTGGAAATATAAATAAAATGTGTTCCTTTCAGCAATAACAAATCAAATCATTAAGTTGTCTTTGCTCATATGTCATTTTAGAGCTGGACGCCTGGCATCTTTTTTTGGCAACAGGTTCGTTTATGTTTGGTGTGAGGTTCTGTGTTGTGGAGATTCTCAGGATGGATTGCAGGTGCTCATCAGTGAGGCGACTCCTGTGTGCTGTTTTGTTAGTCTTTATCACTGAGAAGAGCTTCTCACACAGATATGTGCTACAAAACATGCACAAGGTTCGAGCCGCATGTAGACGGACTTTTTTTGTTCTTCAAAGTCACCAAAGCGCCGTGCAAACTCAGTGCGCCGGTTTATCAGCAAAGTGCGATTTGGGAACACCGTAGTGACGACTTGGTTTAACATTACTTGGCAACAGGGAAAGTTGCACTGGTGCATTTGTGTCTCCCATAAAAGCAACTTCACTTGAAATCACTTTGTGATTGTGCACGGGTAAAACGTCCGCTGGTGTCAGATTCTTATTTAATTCTTCTGCTTTCTGTATCTTCTGCATTGCATTCAGGTCTTTCAGCCTCACTGATGAGCACCTGCAATCCATCCTGAGAATCTCCACAACACAGAACTCCCTGATGTTTTGTCTCATAGTGCCGTCTTAGATTAAATTCTGTAATTACAGCCACATTAGCTCCACAAATGAGACACACGGGTTCAGTAAACATATACTCAGCCTCCCATCGGTTTTTAAAGGCTCTATTTTCAGAATCAACTTTTCTCTTCAGCATCGTGTGAGCTAGCTTCGCAATAACTTGCAGCATCATAAGCTAGACTTGATTAACGCGGTAAGTGTTCGGCAAGGCAGCTGAAGCGCTGCATTATGGGATCTGTAGTTTATTGTGTTACCAGCGCTTCATATACCCGGCCATTAATAACAATAATACAGTATATAAAATGATCTCGCGGGCTGGATATAATTACACGCCGGGCCGGATGTGGCCCGCGGCCCTTGAGTTTGACACATATGGACTAAATAGAACTTGAAAAGATATATTTTTCAAATGTGATCGCAATTCAGATAGAGTTGACGCGCACTACAGCCTGCATGCCTCAATAAGTCATCCTCCCTCGCTCTTACTTTTTACCGTTCATCTAATGAATACACTGAGTATGGCTTTACCAAAACAATCATTGATGGCGAATAAAGTATCCATTATTCGAGTATGTAGATCGGGATATATATATACATATATATATACCCGCGTATCGCAGAGAAGTAGTGTGTTAAAAAGCTAGAAAAGAAAAGGGAACATTTTAAAAATAACGTAACATGACTGTCAATATACAGTATTTGTTTTGTGAGTGTTACTGAGTGTTGCTGTCATCAATGATTTGATTATCATTATTTCTTTCAATCAGGTTTGTATTTGTAGGATGTGTTGTGTTCAAGTTACATTCCGTGTTTGTCAATCGTTGTAAAGATGACAGGTTTCATTCATCGATTCGTTTCTTACTGCATCAATAAACAGCTCGTCTTCTTCTTTATCTGAGACCTGACACACTGCATGCACGGGTTTTTTTTTTACACTGTCTTCCTTTAGCGGGACATTGACTTTTTCCACCGTGTGCTTTGTTTCCACAGTAGCAGCATTTATGAATATGCTTGTATGTATCAGACGCTTCATATTTTTTGCTGCCTTTTCAATTGTGTAATTCGGTTTTGTTCAGCTCTTTGGAACTGTTGCTTTTATCTGTGCACTCGTCCAGTTCACGTGAGCCGCTCGGTGTACATGCATCGAAGTTCCCAGTTGTGCTGGTGCCATCTCGTGCTATGTCCATGGCTGTATTTAATGTTACCTTAGTCCTGGCACTTAAAACTTTCTCTCGCAGTTTCGCTGAGTTTGTGCCAAACACCACGCTGACCATCTCATCTTCCTCTGCATAAGCACAGTCCTTAACCCGTGAATATTTAGTGGGAGTTTGCTATTGGATTGCCGCTGACGGACGGCCTTATATGGGCAGGCACTAAATTACAAACGCCAGTGGCAGCCTGTCTATGAACTTAATTTAAAGTGTAGGTTTACATCGTGCTTTGTTTCCGAAGTAGCAGAACTCATCAATATGGTTGTATATGTCACTCGCTCGCTTCTTATTGTTTCGCTGCCTTCTCAATTATATAATGCATGTTTTCTTCAGCGCTTTTTGGAGGTCTTCCTGATTTTCTATGTACTGTGTGATTACGTGGGAGGCGTGATGATGTCACACGAAACTCCCCCACGGCGTTCAAGCTCATCTCCATTACAGTAAATGGAGAAAACAGCTTCCAGTTATGACCATTACGCGTAGAATTTCGAAATGAAACCTGCCCAACTTTTGTAAGGAAGCTGTAAGGAATGAACCTGCCAAATTTCAGCCTTCCACCCACACGGGAAGTTGGAGAATTAGTGATGAGTGAGTGAGTGAGTGAGTGAGTGAGTGAGTGAGTGAGTGAGTGAGTGAGTGAGTGAGTGAGTGAGTGAGGGCTTTGCCTTTTATTAGTATAGATACACTTCTGGATTTGAGTTTTGAAGTCCTGGATATCAGCCAGTGATTCATAGTAACCTAATCCATATAACTCCTTAGCTATGGAGCTCGATTATCAACAGATAGTCTGTCAGCACAAGTGGAATGGAGTTAACACTAGAATTATCAAAGCCGCCTTAAATACGTTCCCACCTCTCCATTCAGTGTCTTTTGTTTTGTAAATGTGTTGATAAGCCACCTCCTTCGCCACACAGTGCAAAAAGCTCTTCCAGCTCAAGCCTTATTTATCAGGGAGTGAGGTACCTAGAGCTGTATATGCTAAATAATATATCGTTATTTGGAACACACACATTTCATGTGTGTTCCATGTGTAGAAAGATTTATGTAAGTGTAGGATTACAGGAAATGCAAGAATATATACCTAAAAAATAAACATTTTTCATGTTTAAGTACTAACGACAAAATGTTGACATGAAGTGTATAATGTGTGAAGACTGAAGTCCAAATATCAAATAAGGACTTTCACAAAAGGTACAAATATAACAGAACAAGTGCCCTTTTATTCTTCAATACTATAACCGAAGATAAAGAAATTGGGTTAGTGTGGTTTGTTGTCACAATTTCTTTGGTAGTATATTGGTAAGAACTGCTGGTTTCTATTTAAAAGGTTGCGGGTTTGAACCTTCCCGCGTCCCAAAATAAACATTTTGAGTAGTGAACTGCCCTTATTATTACTGCTATACAATAAAAACATTTATTCTCTGAGTCTTTATTCCACGTTCACCCTGATCTAATACTGCCGTTTTCAATAAAGACGTGCTGTAACAGAGCTGAACTCAGATGAGGATGAAGGTTCTACATCAGAGAAAGTGAACAGAAGCCCTCCCCACAAAAACGTCCACTCACATATAAGAACAACGCAGCTGCACCAGGCGTAAAGGTGAAAGACGGCACCGTTTGGATGCAGCAAGAGGTCCGGCATCATCCTGCCAGTCAGTCTATCCCACACCTTTCTTTCAGCTTCTTATAGAGCTCGCCAAGGTATCATGCAAAGTCCTGTTTGTGATTATGTTTTGTGTTGGTCTTTACATAAGAAACATTTATATGTTATTTACCTTGATTTTTTACTTATCTTCCTACAGCGTAAAGTCACAAGTAGACTGCAGAGCTTCCTGTGTTTGGTCGACAAGGGCATGCTAACAAATTACATGTTTAATGCCACGAAAAGTGCCTGCTGACACCTCAGTGCTTATTCTGATAAGTTCAATTTGTATCATTTTAGGAGCTAACAGAAAAGGGCACAAAAATGAAACTCCACTGAAGTGAATGCTGGACACACAGCAGAGAGCCACAGTCTCAATGTATGGTGGTTTACAAGATCATCACCATCTTTGCATTTCAGAAAGAATATGGTGTTTCTAGTAGGATCCCAGGGGAAAAAAGTAAGTACAGTGGTACCTCGGTATACGTCTGCTTTGGAATAAGTCCAACTTGGTATACGTCCTGTTTGGACACAAAAAATTTTGCTTGGTATACAACCTTTGTTTGGAATACGACTTGCGTGCTAACCTTGTTTACCTCTCTCGAGACAAAGCCACGACTGCCCACGAGCGTTAGTGCGCCAGTTGCTAGCATTCAGTGAACAACCTGCGCTATAACTCTCTGTGAACTTTCACGTGTGTGATATAGCGGGTCCACAGCTCCTGTCAAAAGTCCAGCTTTAAAATAAATAATCACCGCGCTCGCAGCTTGGTGAGGGGGCGTGGTGGTTATGTGGCTGAAGGTTGTCAGGGTGATTAGCGATGTGGGCGTTTCTCACCAAAGTGCACTTGTGAGCTGTCCACATTCATGATTGTTCCTGGGGCTGCTTATCTTGATAAATAGAAGTGCGAGTCAGCTAGAAGGGGAGTAAAAAGAAAAAAAGGACGGGAGGTTGAGTGAGTGAGAGAGAGAGGGCTGCTTATCTTGGTAAACAGAAGCACGAGTTGGCTTGAAGGGGAGTAAAAAGAAAGAACGGACACGAGAGAGAGAGAGAGAGAGAGAGAGCGAGCGAGAGCGCGCATGGATGAAGTTGCTGAAGCAGGCAGAGCGAAGGTCAGCTGCAAGTAGGGCGACTCCCCAGTTGGGAAGCAGGCACCGGGCTTCTTCTTGTTTTTTAAAGAATGCTTCCTGTTTTAACTTTGTTGTTTTAAGAAGACTTTTTTCTATTGTTTTTAACCTCCACGTTTAACTTCTGATTTTATGGATTATTTATTGGAACTTGGGAGACTGCACTTTAATTTGAACACCTTGTTTTGTTAATTTTTTTAATAAAAGCACTTTGCACTTTTTCACCATCCCCTTGCTTTGTTGTTAACAATGAGGTTAGCAGTGAGGCACAGGATTCAAGGGCTCCCCGGCAGCAGATGGGATCATACAGCAAACCTGCATCGTCACAACGTGATTTTGTGTTTTTTTCATGTAAATTTGAATTGATTGTTGAAAAGTATGAAGGTGGCATGCGTATCCGGGACATGGCTGTTGCATACCGTTTGCCGAGAACGACGGTATCTACGATTGTGAAAAACAAAGATGTTATTAAAAAGTAAAGTGAGGTAAAATTTTCATTTATTTCATCTAATTGCTTTTGTATTTATGTATTTTAGTATTAAGCAGTGTTTAAATTATTTTATACAACCCCATCAATGTATAATATGCCAATAGCAATAGGATTTTTTTTTTCATGGGAACGGATTAATCATTTTCCCATTATTTCTTATGGGAAAAATTTGTTTGGTATACGTCCTGTTTGGTATAAGTCAAAGGGTCTGGAACGGATTAAGGACGTATACCGAGGTTCCACTGCACTATCATGCATACACATCTGTGAACAACTTTCTGGGCTCATCTGAGGTATATACTAGCACTCCAGATTGAGAGGGGGTGCTGGCATTAACCTTCTCCTCTCTCGTTCCCTCCGCAAACACAGAAGAGATATCCAATGAGGGCAACTGACTCTGCACCTTCCAGTCCCAGACCTGTAAACCCTGCCAACGCCGGAAGGAGGTGTTCATTCTTTTACTGCAGTACAACCATTATGTAGCCTGACAGCAGTCTTGCTTTGGGAAACTTGTACTGTAATTATAATTGTATTGGTGCGTATAGAGGCCCTATTTTTGTTGACTTTTCATATATTTTGTTAAAAATGTTGGCACCCCAACATTTTGCAGTTGTGATGTGCAATTCCTTTTTTGACCACAGTACAAAAGACAATCTATGCAGATTACGGTCGATTGTTTAAAACCAAAGGGGTTTCTAGCAGGAAAAAAAGATGTATTTGCACAAAATCAAATGATATTTATAAATATACCTTTAACACATTAATAATACTCCTTTAAGTCTTGTATTCAAGGGTGTATAGACTAGGACTTGAAATAAATGAATTATCAGTTTCCCAGGTAGCCTAGAAATCAATGAATCGAGACCTCTTCTTGTTTCTCCTACAACCTCTATAAAGGAACACATTCAGAAGTCCAATTGTCTTATAAGACGTGAATAAAAACAAATCAGTGAAGTCAAATGCTACTTTAATAATCAATGGTAATTTTTATCAGTGTGTTTACACACCAAATAATCCATTATCCTATAAAAAATGTGGCTTTCCTATCTGGATTTAGATTTATTTTCTTCTCTCCCACAAACTCCTACTTGGTTTTCTTTTTATTTTGTGTATGTGACATATGTTTATCTGACATATTTTGTTGATCTTTTTCTTTCTTCATTAATAAGGTAAAGGGTAGGTACACATTTGGCTTATTTTTAATCAACATCTGAACCTGTGGGAAGGTGGCAACACATGCTAAATAGTAAGGATAAATGTGTACAATTCTTTATGATTTATTTTGGAACTATTTTAGTATACGTAAAACATTTCATTTATATAGTACTAACCACAGTACCTGTCAAAGACAAGTAATAGAATAATTTAAAAATATTTGTGAAAAATATTTATGATGTCTTGCTCTACATTTATCTTCAGCACCTTTCCTCTGTATTTGCATGTGTGAATGTCTCTTAACTGGTGATCCACCTGTCAAGCAGGTTCCCATTAAGCCTGCTTCTCAGCCCTGTCCACACTTACTCAGGTATTTTTTAAAACACAGCTTTTTGTATGCATTTTTGCCTTTTGTCTACACTCAAACTGTGTTTTATTTCCCTGACAACGGAGATTTTGAAAACCTCCTTCCAGAATGAAAATGTTTAGAAACTGAGTTTTTGCTCTGGTATCTTTTTTGATTGATGTCAGTGTATGCGACATTATCTGTTTTGTTTACATGAGACAATTTTGTACAATTGAAATCGTAGCTAAATTAGTGCTGGTGTTTTTTTAATGGGAAGCCAGCTGAACCCGACACAGACAAGAGAGAGACACAAGGGAGACACAAGTTCAAGGCACATCAGATTTATTTTTCTTTTTTTCCTTGTGGGAAATGCCTTCCCCATTCCCCACAAGTATAACACAATACAAAGCACAGCACAATGCACAAACAATTAATCCCTTCCTTTACTTTATCGCTCCTCTTCCTGATTCTGGCTCCCTGAGTGGTGGCTGCTGGCTCCTTTTATAACACACCCGGAAGTGCTCCAGGTGCTTGATTTCTCACTTCCAGCAGCACTTCCGGGTGTGGTGGTATAGCTGCCCAAAAGAGCTTAGCAGCTCCTGCTGCAGCACCCCTTGGTGGCGCCTGCAGATCCCAACAGGACTGCACCACACTCCAACTCCCATGAAGTCCTGCGGGAGTCTGAGGCACCGCTGCAACCCTGGGGGGTTGCCATCTAGCATCCCGGGGGAGGTAACGCTCTGGTCACGCTTGCTCCCCCGGTCCTCCCAGCATGGAGTTGTCCCAGCTGTGCAAGAGCCCCGGCTACACGCTACAGTATATACATTTATCTGTCACTGAGTCTAAATTAGAGGAACTTGTAGCAGGGTTTTACTGGGGCTCATGTAGAAATAAACCAGCCATCTACAAGTTCCATGGATTATTTGAACAGAAAGGGGAGGATTCTCTTAGCATACAAGCCACTTGTGTTCAACTTTTGATGTCGTAGTGAAATGGCCAAATAGTGTGCATGATGCACGTATTTTCGCAAATTCCATGCTGAACATGTTTGAAAAAAAAGTGAGATGGACAAAATCTAAATGATATTCCTTTAGTTTTCTATGCCTGTTTCATACTGTTGACAGATTTTTACATTTTCATGTGGATGTAGATTTTTTTTAAAATTGTACAAGTTTGAAAAGATTTTTTTTTAATATAGGAGGAAAACTCACATTTTAAAAATACCCAGGTACGAGTGGACAAGGCCTCACTCTTATTATTTCTGAGGCACCTTTCTTGCCTCCTGTCTGGTTTTACAATTGCCAATTCACCATCTATAATCAAAAGGAAAGCAATCTTACATATTATGCCAAATTGGAAAAAATGTAATTCTCTTTAAGAGAACTTTTTTAAGACATTACAAGAACTCAGTACTGTAATATCATTTTAAATTAAGCATTCCGGGAATTTCTTAACATTCTTACTCTACTTGCTGTCTTATCATACATAAAGAAGGCATTTTAGACAGGGTTCTTTTATTCCTTTTTTTCTAAGGATTAATTTTGAAGCATACTATGTTAATCATGTTTGATTGAGTTGTACTCTCTTGTAATGTTTTGTTCTTAAATAAAGGGAAAAAGTGGTATACTTTTATTGCCAAGATCCTCTCCTGTGTCTCAACTGAAATTCCTTTTGTAACACACAATGAATACACTCTTTATTGGATCTGTTGTTGTTGTCAAAAAGAAATACAAAGCGGTGGATACAAACTTGATTAACATATAAGGCGCATAATACTGTAAACTAATTATTATCTATTAGATTTTTTAGCAAAACTCAACCACACTTACTGTAGTATCAATCTGAAAATCAACACTTAATGTTAGTGCCTGAGGTATACCATAGTACATTGCAACAAATACTGCATTTTCTCTTTTATACATAAAATGTTGCTGTTAAAATATTTTTAACTGCAATATGCCCTAAGTACTTTTACCAATATATCATATTTTATGAGTTACAATATTATGTTCATACCACGCAAAGTTAAGGTAATTTCTGGAAAAAAGTACAAACTCAAGCTTAATATACACTTTATGTACTGGAGTTTGTCAGCAATCATAAACTGAACTGCAAATGTTCAACAGTGAGCAAATCACTATTTTGTCCAAAGTCAAATCATAATCAGATTTGAAGAGAACAAACCAACCAACCCAACCATTTTCTAACCCGCTGAATCCGAATACAGGGTCACGGGGGTCTGCTGGAGCCAATCCCAGCCAACACAGGGCACAAGGCAGGAACCAATCCCGGGCAGGGTGCCAACCCACCACAGGACACACACAAACACACCCACACACCAAGCACACACCAGGGCCAATTTAGAATCGCCAATCCACCTAACCTGCATGTCTTTGGATTGTGGGAGGAAACCGGAGCGCCCGGAGGAAACCCACGCAGACACGGGGAGAACATGCAAACTCCACGCAGGGAGGACCCGGGAAGCGAACCCGGATCTCCTAACTGCGAGGCAGCAGCGCTACCACTGCGCCACCGTGCCGCCCAAGAGAACAAACCACTCAGCTCAATTCATAGTTTGTCATTTCCAATTCACCAAAGGTGATGATTCCCTAATATAAATTAACGGACCTATATAATATAAGCATAGACAAGTTAAATGATTCACTGAGGATCATGATGTGTTAGTTGTGGAGACTGAACCAGCAGTCTTGTGGTTTAATTTAGGAGTCATATTGCACTCTAAGTTATCGACTTCCCGACAGTTTTCAGAAGCCATTAAGAAGGCTAACAGAATGCTCAGTTATATAGCACGATGTGTGGTCTGCATGAACAAGGAGGTTATGCTCAACCTTTATAATGCACTGTTGAGGCCTCATCTTGAGTACTGTGTGCAGCTTTGGTTTCCAGGCTACAAAAAGGACATAGCAGTGCTAGAAAAGGTTCAGAGAAGGGCGACTAGGCTGATTCGAGGACTACAGGAGAAAAGATTAAAAGAGCTGAGCCTTTACAGTTTAAGCAAAAGAAGATTAAGAGGTGACATGATTGAAGTGTTTAAAATTATGAAGGGAATTAGTACAGTGGATCAAGACTGTTATTTTAAAATGCGTTCATCAACAACACGGGGACATAGTTGGAAACATGTTAAGGGTAAATTTCGCACAAACATTAGGAAGTTTTCGATATGCACTTGGAATAAGCTACCAAGTAGTGTGGTAAACAGTAAGACGTTAGGGACTTTCAAAACTCAACTTGATGTTTTTTTGGAAGAAACAAGTGGATAGGACTGGTGAGCTTTGTTTGGCAGAATGGCCAGTTCTTGTCCAGAGTGTTCTAATGTAATGTCTACTGGCCTGGCCACTAGACCTCCTGAGTTACTTTTAACTACTGTATACTACAGTACAAGTTAATGCCTCCACAGTTCACTATGTGAAAAAGATTATTTTTGTTGAAAAATACTGTAATTCAATTATTTTCTTAACCTTTGTGTTAATGTGTCCCTGCTGAAGAAATGACATTACAGTAAAATTTGGCATCCACTTTATTTACTTTATAGCTTTTAAACACTTAGATATTCTCTTAATCTCTGCTTTTTTAGAATAGCAAATTGACCTTATTGTTTCATTATAGCTCATGATGTTAACCAATGTGAAATGTTTTTGAAATGTGCGAGGAAAACCAGAGAAAATACTGTGATAGGCCATGTCACAGGGTTTATTTTGTAAAATAAAGTAACTAATTATAGCTTTCCTTTTCTTTTATAATTAGTTATGAAAGGTGTATTTACCTGGGAGGTAAGTTCATGCAAGCCCTGGGAGAGAAACTGCTATGGCAGCAAAATGAAGGCATGCACCAGGAGAGAGCATCACTGCCTGTTCGATACGAGTAGGCCCAATGCATCATTTGTACCTTTTACCTCCAGCATGCCAACATCCCAGTGTTATTTTGTGCCTGTAGAGGATGAATGTTCATTAGGTCAGCATGTGTTGCCAAAGGTACTGGCAGCAAAAACTCATGTAATCCGGTCATACAAAAGCAAAGTCATACGAGTTAAATTCCTGGAGAAGTATTTTAAAGCGGCACACGTGCCTGACCATGAAGATGCTAGGAAACAGGGGACTTCTGGCTGGTACAAGGCTTTGTGGGGTGGAAAGCTGCAACTGTGTCACTGATTGGGTATCCCAGGCCATCGCAGTAAACAGTTGGTCAGGGAAACAGGGATTGGCATTTAAAATTGATTGATTAAACAAATTGATGCCCAGAATCTGAGAGTCAGTTTAGAGGTGCCAGTAAACAGGGCATCACAAATGCTCACATGTATAATATATGGAAAGAACATGCTAATTCCACACTAGTACTAATGAAGCTAAGATATGAATTCAGTGTACTTAAACTTTGAGGCAGCAGTAATCTTTGTGCTACACTACATTAGATTAATTGATGCATTTTCTAATAATTTATTCATTAACACATTCTGGATTATCATTCTGACGAAGTATTGCAACAGGTTGCTATGATAGCGGGTCTGTGTCTCAGAAAAAGGTGGCCATTTTTTAAATAAATAATTAATTGGCTGGATCGATCTCCGTGGGTGTGCATGCTTGCGCAGCAGCGGGAGGTTAGTAAAGTAATTGGGCGAGACACACTTGCATGTGAGAGAGCGGTCTGTCTCAATTGCTTCATCAGCTTTCTGAAGTGTGTGATTAAGGCACTACACCTACAGAGGCATATAAGGGAGAGCAGGCACAAGAAAAGGACAGAAAAAAAAACGAAAGAACACAAACAAATCTGCAGGACCAGATTATAATTACCTTTAAGTTCTTATGGAGGTTAGTGAGTACATATACAGTATAAACACATATTTTTAGGAAGTCACTGCACACTGGGGAAATTCTGAAGGACTGGAAAATGCCAATTATATAAAAGGGCTGAGGAGCAATGAAGCTATGGATCCTGGGTTCGGATTGGGAAGCCCTGCTTGCAGCCATGGGACAGCAGGGACATGGACCTGTGGAAGGATTGTGGTGCCTGTCGGTATTTTTAAGAAAAGGTTTCCTTAACTGTGAGATTTTAACCTTGTTTTATTGGATTATTTTAAAGGATTATTTAATTGTTTGATTTTAACCTCCACCTTCACTTCATTTTATCAGATTATTTATTTATTAAACATTTTAAGCACTGCACTACTTATTTGGACACTGTTTTTGAACTGTTTTAATAAAAGCATTTTGGCATCTTTATGCACCTATAACTTGTGATATATGTGTGTTTGTCCTTATCCGCTAGCTCTTCCCTCAGGTATGTTATCGGTAGCGGCGAGTTTAAAAGGCTTCCAGGATGCCAATGGTAGCATGGAGCCAACCCTCACCATCACAGTTACATGTCGATCAGATAATGGACTTCATTGTATGCCATGTATGTTACAATATCACTACTACTACTACTACTACCACTACCACCACCACCACCACCATACAGTTCTGTAATATGTCTACACACTGTTCTATCATATCATTTTTATGTGAAAACATAAATTGAGTGTAGTATTCCAAATGTGCCCTCACAAGTATGTTATAGAATTTAGATATTAGCTATGATTAGTCTACATAGTATACTTTATAACCAGGCAGTTTATCTATATATTTCTTTATAATTTTGAAAGTTGGCTTTTGGTTATGTTACAGCTGGGATTTTGACCCTGATTAGTAATTATGTGTTTATGATTTGTGAATGATTGTTTTCCATGTCTTTGTAATTTTTGTTGGCTTCATTTGTTTTCCTTTTATTATGTACTGTCACTTTAAGTGTGAGTCTATTCTGAGTGTACTAAAGGTGGTACCCCAAGAGGAGGGGTCATCAAAACTCCTGAGACCTCGCTGTAGGTATTTAAGGCTAGAAAAGAGGAAGGTCAGGAAGTGGTGCACTTAAGTTCTTGGGTCTGTAAGCATTTCACTTGATTTTTGTTTGGATTTTCAGGTTTCTTGATTTCTTTCTACTTTGGTGTTTGGATTATAATTCTAGATTTCAATTTGCAAGTTTGTTTCCTGGTATTGCCTTTTCAGCAACTCCTTTCTTTTCTTTTTAAATTCTTTTTGTTATTCCTTTTTTTGATAAATATATTCATTCATAAAGAATACTTGTTTGCCCTTTAGTAAAAAGCCAGAGCTTTCTCACATTTTTGAGGCATTTTTAAATTTTTGAAGCTATTAAGACAATTTTGCATTTTTAAAGTCAGTTCACCTATTCTGTACCTACAAGCCTACAGGCAGCAGTTGGGGGGTGCAAGCTGGTCATGGTTGAGGCTGTTTTGGGATGGCTGATCAAGGTCTGAGACTTGCTTTATGGGTTTTTTGCTTTGCTCCTGACTAATTCACAACACTTATAATTTCACAAACTTATTTGGTTCCATCCATCCATCCAACCCACTATATTCTAACTACAGGGTCGCAGGGATCTGCTGGAGCCAATTCCAGCCAACACAGAGTGCAAGGCAGGAAACAAACCCCGGTCAGGGTGCCAGCCCATTGCAGGGTGCACACACACACACACCAAGCACACACTAGGGACAATTTAGGATCGCCAATCTACCTAACCTGCATGTCTTTGGACTGTGGGAGGAAACCGGAGCACCCAGAGGAAACCCAGGCAGACACAGGGAGAACATGTAAACTCCACGCAGGAAGGACGCAGAAAGCGAACCCAGGTTTCCTAACTGAGAGGCAGCAGCACTACCACTTGCACCACGATGCCACCCTTATTTGGTTCCTCAAATCATATTTTATGATTATTTGATAAATTGATGATTCTGCATCATGTAGTGGCCAGTATTATCTTATGTCTCCAGAAGCATGTCTTTTCACCCCTACACCTCAGTATCAAAATGTATTTCCAAAAACCATGTTACATCTCTAATATAATGTGCATCGAAGACATGTTGTTGTGCTAGTTTGAATTAAAATAATGTTAAAGCAGAGAGTTGGGTGGAATCAGCACACGCGGAGGCTTTTTGCGATGTTCTTCTATCATAAGATAGGTTTTATTATGTTATATTCCTGTTGTATTTCTTTTGTTGTTAGAACTTTGGCAATTGTTACACTTTAGGTGAAATGGCAATAAATTACAGGTTTGGTCATTTTTGTAGGTAAGAGGGTAAGGTGTAGGATTGTAGTGTGAGTTTTTACAGCTATTATTATGCTAGTCTTTGGCTTTTAAAATGTTTTACAGCTATGACTTTCCTATATTGTGAAGAAGACTAATCCACTGTACCTGCCTTGTTGAGTTTAAACCACAAACTGAAACCACCGTGAAAAGAAGGAGGCACAACTGTAGCTAAAATCTGGCCAGAGAAGCCAAAAATATTTTCAAAAAGTAAGTAAAGAAAACATGTGCGAGAGAAAAAGAATGCAGTTATATAAACAAACAAATATACATAGAAACAATACAACAAAGCTTGCAATCTGTTGAGGCCTGTTTATTCTGATATGTATCTCTGTAAAATAGCTAGGGATGGCTTGCCTTCATCCAAATACTACAAAGCATTTTTGAAACATAGCTTTCTCGTTGTTTCCCTCTCTCTTTTATTTTGGCCTCCTTTCCTCCCATTAATGAGCCTCTGTCCCAACTCACTACTTAGAACTACACTATTTAAGCCTTCAGGTTCAAGGCAGCTTTAAATCACTTCCAGCAAGCAGTTCCAGGAAAGCGTAAGAATCCTCTCCTGCATCAATTAATAAAATCAAGTTGACCAAACAGTAATTTCTATTATCTGACTGTTTAGTCTGTTTGGACATTGATGTCAATTATGTGCTGGGCTCATCCAATTACTGCCCCCTTTGCCTCACTAATCCTTTTGTTATAGTGCTTTGAAATTCTGATAATGGACAGATAATCTGTTGGTCCCAATGGGAAACTGCAGTATTAAAACAGCTGTCAAACAAAAACTACACAGAAAATGTATATTATTAAATGTTGAAATAAAAATCTCTTTCATTTTCCTTCCTGACCAAACTGAAAACTCTCACTACAATGTACAAAAATAAACATTTTTATTATTATATTTGAGGCTGTTATGTTTTCTAGTTTTAACAGAAATGTCTATACAATTTAGTTTATACTGCGGTGGGCTGGTGCCCTGCCCCGGGTTTGTTTCCTGCCTTGCACCCTGTGTTGGCTGGGATTGGCTCCAGCAGGCCCCCCCTGACCCTGTGGTTAGGATATTGCGAGTTGGATAATGGATAGATGGATTTAGCTTATAATGGAATTTTTGTTGTCCTGTTTTATACGGTCATATTCTATATACACCATGTGTGGGTATTTTAGATGAGATTTATGTTTCTGTTTTCATGTTTTGATGATTTTACTGATTGCTAAGTTTGACTGTATTGTGTCTATACAGTAATCCCTCCTCGATCGCGGGGGTTGCGTTCCAGAACCCCCCGCAATAGATGAAAATCCGCGAAGTAGAAACCATATGTTTGTATAGTTATTTGCAGAGATGGGGACAAGTCGCATATGATCAAGTCCAAGCAAGTTTCAAGTGTTAACCATCAAGTCTCGAGTCAAGTCTCAAGTCACAGTTAAGACAAATCAAGCAAGTCAAGTCAAGTCAAGTCAAGGGTTCACCCTAAGCAAGTCAAGTCGAGTTCTGATAAGTTTCAAGCCAAGTCAAGTCAAGTTGCAGTACTAAAACAAACAGAGGTTAAATTTTCGATACGTTTATTTTTGCACAGAAAAATTTTTACAGAAAAGATGAACTTATATACATATATTATGTATCTTATTTGCATTGCTATATTTAAATTATATGCATATCTGTGCTACATTAATATCTGAAAATAAAATTGTGTTGCTTACACAAAATGTTTAAAACTAAGAAATCCAGTCTAAAATGTATAATGCAATTCGATCTGAAAGGATTAGCTTACTTTGACAACAACAATGTACAGATAATGTACTCACCCCCTTGTCATCCAATATGTTCATGTGTTTCTTTCCTCAGTCATAAAGAAATTGTTTGTTTTTTTTTGTTTTGAGGAAAACATTTCAGGATTTCTGTCTATATATAATGGATATGTATGGCCCCGAAGTTTGAACTTCCAAAATGCAGTTTAAATGAAGCTTCAGAATGCCCGAAATGATTGGTTATTTTCCAAATTGACAATTTATATACTTTTTAGCCTCAAATGCTGGTCTTGTCTCCTCTCTGTGCAGTCTGTGTGATTCGGGTAAATACAGTTAATAGATGTCAAAAAAACAACAATCTCTTTTATATCTTTAATGTCAAAAACATCCTGCACTGCTGTTTTTACCTTTTTTTGTAAAGGGCATTTGAGCTTCTATACATGTTAACTGTGTAAACACTGTGTCTGCACTTTTGCTGCAATCTAAGACTGTATTTACCCGAATCACACAGACTGCGCAGAGACAACACAAGACCAGCGTTTGAGGTTAAAAAGTAAATAAATTGTCCATTAGTTTAGAAAATAACCGATTGTTTCGCTAGATAAGACTCCTCCTCCTCGGCTGGAATCGTTTAGAGTCTTCTGAAGCTGCATTTAAACTGCATTTTGGAAATTCAAACTTCGGGGTGCCATACATATCCATTATATAGAAAGAAATCCTGAAATGTTTTCCTCAAAAAAACAATTTCTTAATGATCGAGGAAATGTTTTATATATGATGCTTTAATACTTATGCTGTCCATTATAAGGCACAGTAGGGGATTTATCCACTCTTTTTAATCTAACGTTAGTGATGAATCTCGTTAATTAAAATGAACGGATCTTTTTCATTTCAGCAGAATATAAATATAATGTATGTTAATATAGCCCAGTGATGAAGTTATGAAGCTTAATCGTCATCTCTGCGGTGGACGCAATATACACATTTCATACATAATATATAATCTGATATATTTGTTTTCTATTTGAACTGGTTTCATTGTTATACAGCACATAACATTTTGTTGTTATTGCGAGTGTACACAAAAAAATTATAGACACTTAACGTAACCGATTCGAACGATGAAATTATTCTTGTCTGTATGACCAAAAAGTTTTGAACGAGTTATTGAAGGAGAAGTGATTGCACCGACGCTTTCATCTTAGATTTTCATGCAGTATTACGTTACACGAGCTGCCATTCAACTAACCACACGCAGTCAGTCCATACAAACGCTTGAAAATGCGCACATTTAATATAGACATTATAGTTTACATGTAATATCGAGAAGCCCTTTCATTTCAAGTTGCACTCAACATCAAAATGTGGCTACGCCACTGGTAACGTTATAGCGTTTTATTTATGAGATGATCATCACATTTCTGATAAAAAAAACATGCAACCAAGGCCAAATTATGACAAACAGAAAAGATTAATTTAATTAATTAGTAATCATTTTATTAAATTGACTATAAAGAATTCGACTTCCTTACCTTTCCTTGTGGTTTTTGAAGTGCGGATGAAATTTGATGTTGTGGTTGTCGTGTCTGATACTCTCGCGTTGCATTCTCTGCATCTGGCAAATCTTTTTTTGTTAGTACGGTCTAGTTCAAAGTCCTTATAGCCAAACGTGACTATATGAGGAGCTCGACTATTGTCTGCCATGTTTGGCGGTTTGAGTTTTGCAGCGTTCTTCTTCTTGGTAGCGTTAAGAGTTGTGCAGCATTAAGGGCGCAGGCGCCAATTATGGTGCTGCTGAGTCATAATTATTTTATTAAATTATTTTATTTTATTAAACGAATTATATGTAAAAGTTCAAGTCATTGTCGAGTCTTCCACTTTAAGTCAAGTCTCAAGTCACTTACTCTCAAGTCAAAGTCAAGTCAAGTCATTTTCCTCTCAAGTCAAAGTCAAGTCAAGTCATTTTCTTCCTTCAATCAAGCAAGTCTCAAGTCCTGAAAATTGTGACTCGAGTCAGACTCGAGTCAAGTCATGTGACTCGAGTCCCCCATCTCTGGTTATTTGTATATATTTTAAGCCCTTATAAACTCTACCACACTGTTAACATTATTAGAGCCCTCTAGACATGAAGTAACACCCTTTTGTCAAAAGTTTAAACTGTGCTCCATGACAAGACAGAGATGACAGTTCTTTCTCTAATTAAAAGAATGCAAATATATCTTCTCTTCAGGAGCAGAGAATTTCAGAGAGAGAGAGAGAGAGCGCTCGGAAAGAAAAGCAAACAATCAAAAAATCAATACGTGTGCTTTTAAGTTTGGCGAAGCACCGCAATAAAGCAGCATTTTTTAGAGGAGCGTCAGTATCTTCTAAGCAAACAGCCTCTGTGCAAACAGCCCCTCTGCTCACATCTCCTCCGTCAGGCGCAGAGAATGTCAGAGAGAGTGCAAGATTAAAGCAAACAATCAAAAAATCAATAAGTGTGCTTTTGGAAGCACCGCGATAAAGCGGCATTTCTTAGAGGAGCGTCCGTATCCACTAGGAAAACAGCTTCTGTGCAAACAGCACCTTTGCTCACAGCCCCTCTATCAGGCGCAGAGAATGTCAGAGAGGGTGAGAGAGAGGCAGAGACAAGCAAACAATCGAGCACCGTGCAGGAAGCATATCTTATAGCATTGAGGAGTGTTACTTAATATGTAATACATGCTCTGATTGGGTAGCTTCTAAGCCATCCGCCAATAGCGTCCCTTGTATGAAATCAACTGGGCAAACAAACTGAGGAAGCATGTACCATAAATTAAAAGACCCATTGTCCGCAGAAATCCACGAACCAGCGAAAAATCCATGATATATACTATTTAGATATGCTTACATTTAAAATCTGTGATAGAGTGAAGCCGCGAAAGTCGAAGCGCGATATAGCGAGGGATTACTGTATACCGGTTTTGAATAGGATAATAATCTGAGGAGAAAAACAGAAAATACTGTTTACTTTGTGTTACGTATGTGCAGTTTTTACTACTACAGCCTAATAGCTTCAGAAACCTGTGACCAAAGCCTGGCCTCTGCACTGCCTGATAATAGGGGCAACCCAGACAAAATTATCTGTCATACCCTAAAAGCATATACTTTAGCCAAATCATGATTGGCCTATTAGAAGTGGGTGTGCCCAGCAAATACCTGGAGAACCATCAAGGATTGGTTTGTGCCAATTGTGCCTGATGCAGCTGGCATAGGCTCTGATTACCCTACAGCCCTGTTCTGGGTTAAGCAGGTTTGTAAAATTCATATACATGGATGTTGTTTTAAGGAGAACACTCAGAGACTTCCTTACTAAAACCTTGGATTTCTTTTACATTACATTATTTTCATTTAAAAAGTCTCTTTTAGATTCTCAACTTGCAATTTAAAATTAAATTCCAACCTTGCATACTGGATTCAAACTACTTAGCCATACATGTGTTCTTAAAATTTTACTTAATCCACTTTTACACCTGAAGTAGCACAAGGTCCATGCAAAACTTTTTCTCCAGAGTGAAACTAAGCTGGCTGTTACTGATATATTTTTTTTTAACAGAAACGAATCCTGTGCCTCCATCTTCATTTTTCAAATAAATAAAGGAAATGTCTCCCTTTGATTACATTCCGATGGTTTTCTTTACAACAGTTTTCATTGTCTTTTACTAAACAAAAATTACACAAAATGGGAGCAATACAGTATTTCTTTTGAATAAAACTGTTATTCATGTATGTACTGCATTGTAAAATTACCCATCACCAAAAATTTATATAAAATGGAACTTTAGAGAAGATAAAGCTTTTCAGTATGGGAGAAAGGTCTAAAAGAAATGGTAATTAGGATGCAAATGGAGCACAAGCTTTTGTAAATTAGACTTAAATTATGCTAATAACGAAATTAATGCCCAGTTGCGCTTTATTGTCAACTGTGACATTTAACTGACATTAAATGAAATGTATGCATCAGCAGACAATGCATTTTCGCATTAAACACAGTTATTGATATGAATAAGCAGGCGATAAATCTTTAAATTGTTGTAAATGTATAGTCCACTAAATAATGTGCAAAATATATAGTAATCTATGTAGAAATACAATTCATTTCCTAGTACAAAAAATATAAATATCAAAGGAAGGGATGTATTATCAATATCCTCTTCTCACATAGTGCTTCCTAATATGCTAAAGTGATCTGAATTCACAACTAGAAATAATAAAAGAAACAATGGACAGAAGGCACTGAAGTAGAACTGCCCACACACTTACCTACACAAGAAAGCATGCAAGTACTCTACACAGATAGACACCCATTTTAACTTTAATGGAACAGAGACACCACATGACATTTCAATGAGTAACTGGCTTATGTACTTCATTAAAAGAATTAATGGATGCAAAGTCATTCTGAAGGCCAATACATTCAGAAAAAGAGTGTGTTCTAGCAGAGCTGTTTACATTCTGAATGTAACTAGCTGTTTCAAAGATCTGCCAGGACAATCCATCCTTCTTTTCTTCTCCATATTCTCCTTTATATCCTGCTGATCTTGACAGAGGGAGGCAACCACACTGCCTACAGCAGTAGACAAGGGCAGCCTGTCATGCTGTCTACATTTCCTCTTCAGATCTTGACAGACGCCCATAGTCGCATAGTTGTAAGGTAGACTGTGTTTCTATTTTAGTCTTATAATGTATCTTAATACTAAATCTAAAATAATATATTTTTAAAATCTATTTCTTAATTTGAAAAGCTACTGACACATGTAGACTATGTACATCATTATGTAAATATGTAAAAGTATATATCTAATACATTTTATTGCTGTGGTTACTTTAATTTTTGTGGGATTAGATGGCCATACTATATATATATATATATCAAAATGAGGCATTTTCTACAGTTTCAAGTAAAATCATTTTATGTGCATAGAGATGTGCTTAGTATTTTACATCAAATATGCCTGCATTTAAAGATAACTGTGCACTGCCCTGTGATCTTTATAGAGGTGTAAATGAAATGGTTGTCAGCACTTGCTGTGTTCAAAGGTACCATTTGCGTTATATTTCCATTTTGAAGACTTTTAAAACCTGTCAAGCAGACAAGGGTTGATAATGAAGCATGACTGCTTCTTTAAGTGTCAAAGGGGCAGGTTTGAGAAGGTTAGGTTGACATTTTGAGTCAAAAATATCTGCTTAGCATGTAACAAAAACACATAACATTACATTTTTGGTTATGCAGTATTTGAGTTTTGGTTTTGCAGTACATAAATATTAACGAAATATGGTCATATTCTGATATTAATGTTATAAAGCATGATGTTTGACTACCTAAAGTTTAGGAGTTAAGTGGCAGCAAATTTTAGATTTAATTATCTTGAGTTTGATAAGGCAGAACTAGGTACAGAATGAAGGACAAAATTATAAGTTTTCAATTGAAACATACATTTCTTTAAACCAGTGTGTTATAATTGTGCCATGGTTTTATAGGTAAACCCCATAATTATATTAAAGGGAGAACACTGGATTATGCAGGTTTGAGAATATTTTAATATCTCTTGTTCCCCTGAATCCAAAGCATTCTAAGGGCAGATTTAAATGCATTATAGCTGACAATGTTATTTGCTTATTTGTATGATGATGGGCAGGTACTTGGAAAAAAAAAAAAGAAATACTGATAAAATTGCTTTGATTAATTTTTTTTTTTTAAATAGCCACATTTTCATCAAGTGTTGAATAAAGAAACGAACACTATATTTAAAGGTCAGACAAAAATGTCATTCCTACCATGACCCTACAAAAGTGCTTATATTACTTATCAATGTGTGGACAACTTTCTACTTAATCAAACATGTAATGGGTACAATAAGCACACTGCAAATCTAAAATGAAAACAAAAAATGCAAATAAGACACAAATTAACATTTTCAAAAGCAGCAAATAGCCATAGTCAAATTGAACTAGAAAAACATAAGCAGTAAAATGGAGTGTCCAAAAAAGACAGCCTGATTTTTTTCCAAATTAAATCTAAAGAGCTTATGATTTTACCCAGCCTCCATGTGTCTTTTAATTGGGAGAGAATGACTCTTACAAAATTGACCCACTTGCCCATAACCACTATTTCATGTGATCACACCTCTGTGGCATCATAATACTACTGCTGTCTTTGAAACTTCAATCAAATGGGAAATTGTAAGCAGTAAAAGCAATAAGAAGAATAAACAATATAATATTCTGAAAACGTTTACAGGAGAAAAATTCTTGACAATTAAAGAGTTTTTAAAGCAACATGCTTTTAGTTTTTTTCACTTTTAGTTTGTTTTTTCCAAACTTCCTGAGTGAATACAAACTTTGTCTTACTCTGTTTTTGCCCTTTAAACATTTTCTCTGACTCACTCCAAACCACAGACTATGTGATCTCTGTGATGCTTCTTTAATGAAAAAACACTGCTGGTCAGCAGGCACGCAATAAAACATTCAAAATGCTAGGAAATCATGAAATGAGAAATGTGTCACCATATGGGTGGTGTAATCACAACAAAAGAAGAACAAAATGGCAGAGAGTAAATAGGTTTGCACTGTTCAACCTTAAGAGAACTAGCCCTTCAAAACTCTTTGTTTTGGGCAGATGCTGTAGAAAGAAAAATTTTTATATTAGCATAGAGAATAGCAAATTAACATAAAAAGCCATAAAAAGTCATTAAAGGCTTCTAAAACATTAGATTAAGCATAAATTAGAATATTAAGCAAATAAGATAGGTCAAGCAAATAGTTAACTAAAAATCAGTTATATTGCATTATTTTTTAAGCTTACAGCAAAATTTCCAGCATGAGAAAAGAGCAGAAAATTGATGCACAGAAACTAGCTTAGAACAGGATAAGAGTTTGAGAACACCTGTGTTCAAGGCTAAGAAGCTAAGGAAGCGATACCACAGATACAAAATGGCTATGGTAGGCACGTAAAGAAACCAGCTGGGTTGATGAATCAGCAGAAAGGCAACAAAAGGTTCTTGCTGTAAGCAAGGTCACACTAATGTGATGCATGAATGAAACACTAGTATATTCAGGCATCAGCAATAAATATAGAAGAATATACAGTATTAGAAATTAACTTTAGTGTAGAAATTAAGGCAAATCAAGTATGCCAAGCAAATGATTAAATAAAAGCATATGCCAGATTTCTTTTTAATTATAGTATAGCTTGAAAGGTTAGAGGAGGAAGTGACACCATGAAAGACCACATATGGAATAGAGGACATCTGCCCAGTTGAAGAACCAATCAGGAATAAGAAAAACAGAAACTGGAGTGAACAATAGACAGAATGGCCAGGTGCAGAATGAGCTAATTGAACAAGGTTAAAATGATAAGAAATTGTTATAAAAACTTCGATTATGGCAATGTTCAGGGCTCAATCTCATTTGGCTGAATTGGGTTGAGTCTGTGTTGCTGATTTATTGCAATAAAGCTTTAAAACTCTATCTGTTTATCCCGAGTCCTAATAGCCTTTATTTTTAGGTAAAAAGCCTTCTGATGATGAATTTTTCGCCACGACAATACACCATGGGGAAGAGTCATCTTGGGGTCAGTATTCAATAGAGAAGGAGGCTGTTACTACAGAATGAAGTTATAGCATTGGCCTGATTTCACCGGCAAACACACACATTTGCTGCAAGAGTGCCATTTAGTGTGGTTAAAAAATTATACTTTTATAGATCCTAGTTAAATAAATAAGTGTTCAGTTCCTGAAAGGCTAATGCAGATTTTTGTTGAAACCTATTACTTTAATAGAATTTAAATCCTGCTGTTAAGAGAACATGTTATTATTGGTGCTGCCATTTTGATATATCAGAAATGTGTACCATCATATTAACTTTTCCAAAATATGTGGTAAAAGCTGAAATGATTTACAGCTTCTGAATCCCAATATTTTGTTTGTTTTTCTTTCCTCTGAATTTGCAAAATAAAAAATTCCTACTTTGTTATTTGCAACCCATTTTAATTGGTTAAGAAAAGCAGCTATTACAAGTCCCTGAGTCTTAAATGATTACAAAGCCTATAGATTAAATAAGGGCCTATATGTTTCTGAGAATGCAGAAGAAATCATAACCAGCAATAAGAACAGAGCAGTCACCATGTTTCTCCAAAATCTGAGGTCTAAGGCCCCAAGTGTATGAAAATAATTTTTAAAGACCATTACATTTGTCATGTGCTTTGTCTTTGGTTTTTGCAATTTGTCTTCATTAAATGTATAATTTCATGTGTGTTATATTTGCTTATGTCTTTTTTATAACCGTTTAGCCAGTCTGCATTTTTAATTAAAATACCATTAAATCAGAGCTTCACCTGAGCAAATTATAAGCATGTGAACATCCAATGAATTATTCAAAGGCTACAAATAAAACTGCAAAGTGTGTTGTGCTGTGTTAGAGGTACACAGTATTTAAAGTATCCTGCTGTATCCACTTTATGATGTCATATTGAAACTGTGCTCTCTGACATTACAGAAAGTTGGCATTACACTCAAGCTTACGCAGCACAAATCTGTTGTTATAGTTAAATGTCTTGCATAATGGTTGAAAATGTACTGCTTTTTTAAAACCTGCTTACAGTAAAGGCAAACATGATGAACTAAAAAAACTATACATTGAACATTTTATTTACTGTCATTACTGTTCCCAGCTCTGCTGTAATATTAAAATAAGGTTATCTCATAATGAAATTTCTTTCAAAAGGAAATAAATACATTAACTGCACACCATGGTAGACTTTTCTTTATTTTGCCATTTTTTGTTTCCACAATAAATATTGACTCCTTTGTGCATGCATTTAGACATACAATACATAGGTCTTTTAATTCTGCTTAAATATGTGCCATATTCATAAGTCACTAGGGTATTGTGAACTCGTCCATTAGGCAATTAGATTTTAGTTTAGATATAAATCAATCAGCCAACTATTATTTATTTATTTATAAATAAACTTGAAATGCAAAATTTCTATATATTTCAGTTTGATTTTCCAATCAGACAATACAAATAGTGAAGCACTTGCTGACTCTTGTGCAAAGCTAAATGCCAAGCCACTTTACAAATGAGTCTCCTATTATAAACACTTTGTTCTTTTTCTGAGTGTTTTATAGATGATCTGATTGTGCTCCCTTATTCTGCTTTTCTTTGCTGCTCAATCAGTTCCACCAGAACTTGGAGGTTAGAAATTTACAGTATTCATGTAAGGTAAATGCCCCAAGACTAAATGCTGCCTCTTACCTGAATTTACTTCCAAAAGCATCTCAGCTGTCTGTAACTTTCTAATGTGGAGTCTCCTACAAGTCACCTATTATAATGCAGTTAGAATGTAATTCACAGTTGTAGTGCTGGCCAGTGCTTCCTTATCGTATTTCAAAACTTGCACTTCAAGCTGCTTAGAAAACACATGCATGTATTTTGTCTCCTTGGATACTGCCTTCATGAATGTGGGAAACTTGCAAATGTGATATTTTAATATCATTACAATTCAAAAGAATCGGAGAGCTTTTTTTTCTTAATTTTACTTAGACTCACTTTTCACTATTAAGCCTGTATTCAGTGCTCACAAGTCTCCAACTATCTTTGACTAGCATCTTTGTCTTCAACGGTTTACACTTTCACAAACTTACAGTTTAGCCAGGGAGGTATCTACATAAAAAATTTACCCTTATATTCTTATAATATTTATATATTATGTAGCTATATTTTAATCTATGACTATTCTTAAGGCAGTTATTTTGCCTGCTGCTGATTGAAATTTTAGCAGAACCTGCTAAAATGAGCTCATCAAGAACACAGGGACACAGTTAAAAACATTTTAAGCGTAAATTTCGCACAAACATTAGGATGTTTTTCTTTACACGGAGAACCATAAGCACTTAGAATAACTTATCAAGTAATGTGGTAGACAGTAGGACTTTAGGGTCTTTTAAAAATAGACTTTTTTAGAAGAATTTTTTTAGAACAATTAAGTGGATAGGACTGGCAAGTTTTGTTGGGTTGAATGGCCTGTTCTTGTCTAGATTGTTCTAATGTTCTAATTTTAACTTTGTGCTTTGATCTGTAATAACAGTTTACTGCTGGGAGGTTATTTGCCTCCTCACATGTGAAGACCTTAAACGTAAGTTTAGAGCATCTGCTATTTCACTGTCTGTATTTTTAAATTCCCATTTACTATTCCTGATGTACTTCACCTCCTTGACTGTTCTTTTACTACTAAAATACTGAATCTCTTTGGTCATCTTTCACCTTATCCACTATATCTCTCTCTAACTATCTTTTAGCCACCCTAATATCCTTCTTAATGGTTGTCATCATGTTCTCATACACCCTACGATTCACATTGCAGTTATTAGTCTTACACACCTTATATAGCTGTTTTTTCCTTTTCAGCTTCTTTTTTTAAATTTTTACTAAACAACTGAAGAGTTGTTTTTATTTTGGGATTTTCTACTAATTTCAAATTTAGCTGTGTATTTGTCCTGCATTACATGTAAAACATTTTTAAACCTGTTCCACCACTGTCTACACACTTAAAAGCGTATCCCAGTTGATCCTCCTTAGATTTTAACGCATCTGCTCAAAATTTGCCCTACTAAAATTAAACTTAACAGATTTAGTCTTGGCATCTGCACTATTCCAGAACACTGAGAATTGTATTGTATCATAGTTTCTTGACCCTAGTGGTTCAATCATCTCTACAACTTCGGTTCTATTCTGGTTATTACAAAATACTAAATCCAGATAGGCTTCCCTTTGCGGTGGGGCTTTAACCCAATGTGTTTAAAAAATAGTTATTGACTACTGCTAAAAACTCTTGTGCGGTGCTATTTGCAAGGTTATTCCAGTTCATATTCAGATAATTAAAGTCTCCCATGACTGTAATATCCCCCTGTAAACATGCTTTTTTAATATTACTAAAAAGATGTGCATTGAAATTAATAGATTGGATGGTCTATAATACAATCCTAAAATAAGACATCTTTCCCTAATACTTGCCAGGCGAAGTCACATGTCCTCACTAAGATGGGGATCATCATTCAATTGAACAGGACTTGCTTTTAAATTCTGTTTGATATAAACCGCAACCCACCTCCATTTATCTTTCTGTCTATCCTTCCTAAAAAATGTGTATCCCTTTATGTTATACTCATCCCACCTTTGTAATTTAACCAGATTTCTATTATTGCTATATCATAATTATGCTCCACTACATTCAACTCCAACTCACTTGCTTTCTTTTTGATTTTTCTAGCATTAAGACAAGATATTTTTAATGAGTTACTCATTTTACTTTTGCATTAAAATGTTGGATAAGAATTTACATTACTACTATATGTATTTTTATTTTTAAACTATTGTTTATTCCTCCATGTAAGGTAATTTCTTACTGTACTGTATGCTCCTACAGCCGATTGTGCCTAATCTGTGACTCAACACTAGTTGTCAGCCTACATGCCGCAAAGTCATTATGTTTACCACTTTGAACTCAGCTGCTGCCTTTTTTTTTCCACTAAGGAAATGCTGTTTCTGTTACTCATAACTATTTGTCACTACAATGAGGGTTATTAACTTACAGAGATACTGGTGTCAGCTACTGCTGCTTACTGTCCTGCCTCACTGATACTAGTTTGAATACAAATTACAAGGACAAGTGCACGTAACAAGTAACTTTTCCAAACACCCATGTGCTTTTGCTCCTGTGTGGGTGAAAAAAGCAAAAAACCCTTCTAAAGGGAGAAAAATCTTTAACAATTCTAGCATTGCTCCTTAGCAACAACCTAAATATAACTATTTTAGGAGCAAAGTTTCTGTTTTCAATAACTCGCACACCACAGAAACACAACAACTATCCGCGGCTTCTCTTGCATTTTGTCTCAGTCTCCTTCAGCCTCCTTTAAGTGTTATACTGTATATGATCACATTTTCTAATCTAATATGGTACAAATGAAGTCATATGTCAGGGTTTTAAGAGGTAGGAAGTTTCAAGCACTTTTTTCTTTTCCCTTTTTCTTTCACTATCTTCAAATTAGAAACTTTGTTAAACAGAACCTGCCCAATTTTCCTCACCTCCCACCTCCCTCTATACTTGTTTCAAGGTCTTAGACAGCGTCTCTGCAATATATAAAACCATTTTACAGTCACTATCTTTCAAAGATCCAAGAGGACAATGGGAAAAAGATCTGTCCCTCAACATATCAAAAAAGGAGTGGAAGGTAGCAATGCAGAGAATTCACTCGAGCTCCATGTGCGCAAAGCATACAATTATTCAACTCAAAATTATATATCGAGCACATCTGTCTCACTTAAAATTGTCCAAAATGTTTCCAGGGCAAGATCCAACCTGCGAACGCTCCAATTACGTTCCAGCCTCACTGGGTCACATGTTTTGGGCCTGCACCAAATTAACATCATTCTGGACCAAAATGTTTTAATTCCTTTCAGACAGCCTTGGTGTCACAATACCTCCTAACCCATTGACAGCTGTCTTTGGTGTACTCCCAGATGGGCTTAAAGTGAAAAAGGACAAACTGTAATTGCCTTTACTACACTATTGGCACAAAGACTTATCTTGCTCAACTTGAATCCTAACTCTCCCCTTTTAAGTCAGTGGGTAAATGAATACTATTTGAAATTGGAAAAAATCAAATTCTCACTTAGAGGATCTGTGCAGAAATTTTTCAAAACCTGGCAGGATCTAATCAATAACATTTTAGAATAAGCTATTAAAGCAGTGAGGAAGCAGATTCTCTCCCTATTCTTTTCTCCATTCATCTATATTCACTTATTAATTTATCTATTTACTTATTTTTACTAGGTTTAAGTTTTATTCTGCTGCCCATGCTCTCTTTTTCAGGGGTGGGGGTTGATTTGTTTTCAGTCCTATTCTTGTAAAATTGATCTATTTGTATGGAATGTTGTGTGATTTCAATAACATCAATAAAATAAAAAAAAAGAATTTCACTGAACTACTATTTACACTTTACAATAAACATGATATAACCAGCTCTTCGAAAGGGAGTCATTCTCAAATTAAGAAAGTACTGTATGGAATGTGGTACAGGTGCATTTTGTCATGTGTATATCCATGGATGTCATATTGTTCTGGTTGGTATTGTCCTATTGTTTCTGCCATCTGGTGAACTGCCCAGGGGTTTCCAGTTACATTCAGATGCTTGGTTTCTAAAAAGGTCCACAGGTTTGTTAGATTGACAAAATATTACTGAAATCAAACAGCAGCTACAGCAGGAAGGCTTATTTTACTACTTTTAATATGGTCCTTCACGCTTTTTTGAAAAATAACAAATGTCCCAATCATATGCTTTGTAAAACTGCCTAATTCGTATTCTCATTCTTTCCTTACTTATGGTTCCATCTAGAAGGTTCTCATTAAGAATGTTGAATAAAAATTTGTTCTTGATGTAATGTATGATTCTGTTGTTAATCTTTAAAAATGTCTCTTGTCTCATCCTTGTTCTGCTACAGATGTAAACTGGCAGGCAAAAATAGATAAAGGACAGAGTGATTAAATTTTTTTAAGACAAGCAGGTCTCAAACTATTTTGTAGCAAAGCCCCATTCACAAATCAAAATAAAAGTCGTAGAGAAGCCAAGAATTAGTCAAACCAAAAATAAGAAAAAGCACCCAAAAAAGCACTTATGTTTAATCCAAAAACCTGGACATGGAGTCCCCAATAATGTCATATATATAAATAGAGCACCAAAGTCTGTAAGGACAGACAGTCAATCAATCCACTTTGTCCTGAACAGGGTCGCAGTGGTATGCTGGAGCCTATTACAGCTAGCATAGGGTGCAAGGCAGGGAACAAACCTTGGAGAGGGTGCCAGTCCATCGCAGGGTGCACACACACAAACACACACAGCATGGCCAATTTAGGATCGCCAATTCATGTAGCCTACATGTCTTCGGACTGGGAGATTTCAACACAACCGTAGCAATATATTGACTGATTTTTAGTTATTTTATCCATTTCTTGCATATTTATGTGTGTGTGTGTCTGTGTGTGTTTGCTTTGATGCGATGGCACATGATGTCAGCTGTATAGGCAACAAGCAGCAATGGGGCTGCTTCCTTTATTTGTGCTATGCATCTGAGAAAATGTTTTACCCTTGGTGCCTGCAGCCTACCACACATTGGTAAGCTTTTCACAAAAAAAAAAAAAAACCTTATATAATGCAATCACTGTTCTGTAGAAACAATAAAATCAATGTTTAAAAAAAAGGAGATGTGAGGTTTACTGATTGTGAATTGCTTAATTTTTCTTTACTTTTTTCAGATGAACTTTGAGTACCTTAGCTATTTTTAACATTCAAAAAAGGTTCTGTTAATTGGAGAAGATGTTGAAAAAGAAGGGAAGGGTCACTATAAAAGTAGTAACATGTAGTGCTCAAATTATTTTCTGTAATAAAATGTCGATCGAAAGGAGTCTATTGTATGTGTTTTTGAATGGAGCATAAATTCTGATGAGTTCTGGCTAAAAAGATATTGTTTGTCATTCCCCTTGCTCAGGATGTGTATAATTTATAGTAGCACATGTGTTTGTCAAGAAATCACACCACCTTCTTCATGTGAACTATGTGAAACCCTATCAAGGAGAATATGCATTATTCAAATGTGTAGCAATGTACTAGTGTGCTCTAAAACCCCCTTGGTTTACCATGGATTTTCAGTTTCTTTTACAAGCAAAGAATAACTTTGTTCTAGAGTGCCACAACCCTCCTCTTTTACACTTTGAGTGCACTTCTACTTTTCCATTGGTGCTCTCAGACACATGTTACATTTTTATGGCTGAAACGTTAGTAGAAAAATACAGCAACAGTTTAATATACTTGTAGAAAATATGCTGTTATCTCCAGTAATTTGAATAAAACATAAGAGAATGGGCATTGCAAATGAAATTCAAATAGACCATAACCTGTAGGGATTTCTCAGACAGACCCTTAATGAACACTTAAACAAAAAGCAAAATTTAAAACAATAAGACAGTTACTATTTTGTGAGTTAGGACCCTGCACATTATTGATAAAGTTTAATTAACATTATTCTTAGAAAGGCCACTTAGAGATGACACTACCACTGGGATTTGCCTGTGCAGAAACTCCATTTATAAACAAGCATAAGGATTTATTAGGTCATGAAAGGTAATTAGGGTGGCTGCATTACTTTTGTGGCCTGACCTTAGAATGTCATCACAGTTTAATAAGGAGTACATTAGAAATTCAGAGTTAATTATTTTTCTAACATGTTTAGACTATATTACATTGCATTAAATATTTGCACAGCGGCTGTGGCTGCATAAATGTGTGCACAGAACTAATATAAATTAATTTTATCAGTATTAGACAGTAATGTAAACATATGCGTGTCACCATCATTGTAATTTAGGTTTCATATGTGTATACTATAAGCTTCATTTTCTGTTTAAGATTTAAATGTTTTAAACAAGCAGCATGAAAGTGCATAAAATAACAGATTATTCAAAATTAAATTAACTAGATATGAACATGTAAATGAAAGATATTATTAAGATAAAAAAAATTGCATTTATATATAAATAAGATGTGTTCATTTTAAATAGCATAAAACCAGGATGCAGGTCTGGAGATAACTAAAACACTCAAAACAATACTGAATGTGTAGTAAAACTTAAGTCTCAACCACCAATATTGTCTAACAAATAAAATTTATAAATTTGGATTATGGTCTCAATATATGGATGAAAATAGCAAAGACATCATCCTTAATTTAAGTTTAAAGGCAGCTATATTTTTACATCCCACATTTTATAGAGTGTGTGGGGCAACATCTATAACAATTTAAACTGTTATTGTGTTGCAAACTTGAACATTTGAAATCTGCTTAAAAAGATGTACTGTATTTTTCTCCACTATGATGTTAGGAAGATACCCACAAACTCACTTAGAGGGGATGGCAGATATACTACATGACCAAATGAATGTGGACACCCCTCCAAATTATTGAGTTCAAGTGTTTCATTCATAGCCATTTTTAACAGGTGCATAAAGTCAAGCATATAGCTACAGTATGCAATGTCCATTGACAAGCATTGGAAGTAGAGTGGGTTGTACTGAAGAGTTTGGTGACTTTAAATGTGGCACTACCATAGAATGTTACCATTGCCACAGGTCAGTGTATGAAATATCTGCTCTTTCAGATTTGTCCTGATCGACTGTAAATGCTATCATTGTGTAATGGAAGTGTCTAGAATCAACAGCAGCTCAGCCACAAGGTGGTAGACCATACAAACCCACAGTGCATGACTACTGAGTGCTGAAGTGCATAGTGAGTAAAAATCGCCTTCTTCCTCTCACATCACTCATAAGTCACGATAAACTGCCTCTAGAAGCAACACTAGCAGCAGAACTGTGAGTTGAGAGCTTCAAAAATCTGTTTTCATGACTGAACAGCTGCACAAAAGCTTAAGATCACTGTATTGGTATACCAAGTGTCAGTTGGAGTGTAAAAAACACAGCCATTGGGCTCTGGAAAAGTGGGAATGTGAAGTGATGAATCATGCTTTACTATCTGGCAGTTTGATAGATGAATCTGGTGTTGGTGAATGCCAGGAGAACGCTACCTCCAGACAGCTTAAAGTATTTTCTTTAAAGTTTGAGGGAGGAGGGAGAACAGACCATACAACATTTATGCTGTAGTAATCATGGAAGATACACATTAAGGATTAATAAATATAATAATTATTTTTCCAAAAAAATGTTGTACACTGAGAAAGTTCCTAAACTGGAAGCAATTAAATGATGTTCCATTGTACTGTATAATAAAGGTGACTGGGCCAGTCTTAGTAACTAGGGCAGTAAGCTTAAGATGTGCCATGAATACATTAATGACAGCAATTATTAAAGAAAACATTGAACAACACAGATCAAGTACTGGTGTATTACTGAAAATCCTACATGGCTTTATAGGGGAATAGTGTATTTCACTAATGTCCTTAAGTTTTATGAGGAAGCAAGAAAACAACATTTGGTCAGACAGACAGAAATACCATATCACTGTTTATCTTGATTTTCAAAACGTTTTTGAAAAGGTTCCACATGAGAGGCTAGTCATAAAAATATAGACTGGTGGAAAATTGGCTCAAACTAATAAATCAAATAGATATGAAGAACTTTTTTCAGATTAGGAGATGTTAAAAATTGTGTCCTTTAGAGATCAGTTCTAGGACCGCTGGTCTTTTTGATTTATATTTATGATCTTTATAAAAATGTACCTAATAAACTGGTTAAGTTTGCAATTGACACTAAAGTAGGTGGAATGGCAGCTACCCTACAGTCAGCAGCACCATTAACAGATGGATCTGGACAGAATTCAGACTTTGCCAGATTTGAGAGGACAAAAGTGAATATAAACAAATGTAAACTATTGTAAATGATAAGTGCACAAGAACATTAGAAGTCTGAAAAGAGAAGACTATTTAATCCATCAGGCTTACTTGGTTATCTAATGGTTAAGTTGTCCCAGTATCTCACCTAGATATGTTTGAAGTTTTCCAGGATTCCCCTTCATAACTTTGTAATTTGTACCTGGTTCCTATGACTCGGTGTGTGAAGAAATGCTTTTTACCTTCACTCATAAATACATTTCTCCTTAATTTCTACCATTGTCCTCAAGTATGTGATTCACTATTTAACTGAAATTATTCTGCTGAAACATTATCAAAACCTTTCGGAAATTTTAAAGACTTGTGTCCCTATTTAATAAGAGTCTCAGAATTATCCCTAGGAGTAGCACTAAAAATCTGAATAGGATAACAATTTGTCCTACCTCAGACTGGGCATGAGAGCAATCTGTGAAGTGTCCTGCACCTACTTCCAGCTAAGAATACAACTTCATGTTTGAGAGTGAATGATGTCAATTTTATGACACTCTGAGATGCAAAATGGCACTAATGAAGGTGTTTTGTAGTTTCCATCACTCTTTCAATTGTCTTCCAGTTATCCTTAAGAAGAAAGTCCAAATATCAAGATCAGAAAGGCACAAAGTGAAGAACCCAAACTCTCCTCTTTTAAGTCAGTGGGAAACCGATGTGTTATATTATTTGAAATTGGAAAAATCAAATACTCAGTTAGAGGATCCGTACAGACTTTTTTCAAAACATGGCAGGATCTAATCAGTAATATTTTAAAATAAGTTCATAAAGCACAGAGAATTTATTAATTTAGGTATGTTTACAAGCCCTAAATTTAACGCTGTTTGGCTTGCTCTCTCTCTCAGGGGTGGGGATCGATCTGTTCTTAACTCAGTTTTTCTTTTTATAAAAACTTGATTGCTTTGTATGGATTGTAATAAAATTAATAAAAAAAAAAGAAAAAAAAAGAAAGGCACAAAGAATCACACGTACGTAAAGTATTTTATTCATACACAGTAAAATTACAATCACAACCTCCAGAACTTACTGAATAGGTCATGCTGACGATGATGATATGCAATGCACACTCCTGTGGAAATCTAGGCAAGTTGCCAAGGGAATGATCGATGCTCATGTAACAAAGCAGGAATGCCAGTGAGCAATCCAAAATGGAGTCACAAGAAGACAAAAAATGATATATAATTTTCAAAGGAAGGTAGATTGTAAGAAACTAATATGAGATTCCCTAGGTACAAAAACACCAATTTAGCTACATAGATCACAAAAAACACTCAGAGAAAAGTGCAAAAAAATTAAATTACAATATATTAATTAAAACACATATGCATGCACATCCTCAATTAAGGCATACGATACATCTTTTTTATTTTAATTTTATTGATTTTATTGTAATCATTCCATACAGATAGATACATTTTTACAAAAAATAAGATTGAAAGCAAATCAACCCAACCCCCACCCCTGAGAAAGAGAGCATGGCCAACGGAGTAAAACTTAAAGCTGGTCAAAATACATAAATTGATGAGTTTAATAGGCAATAAAAAAAAGAAAATAGAAGAAGAAAAAAAACGCAAAGAGAATGATTTCCTCAGTGCTTTAAGAGCTTATTCTAAAATATTATTGATTAGATCCTGCCAGGTTTTGAAAAGGTTCTGCACAGACTCTGTAACTGAGAATTTAATTTTTTCCAATTTCAAATAGTATAGAACATCAGTTATCTACTTACATAAAAGAGGAGAGTTATGATTTTTACAGTTTAGCAAAATAAGTCTGTGTGCCAATAGTGTAGTAAAGGCAATCACAGTTTGTTTGTCCTTCTCCACTTTAAGCCCATCTGGAAGAACACCAAACACAGCTGTTAATGGGTTAGGAGGGATTGTGACACAAGGACACTTAAACATTTTTGTCCAGAATTATGTTAATTTGGTGCAAGCCCAAAACATGTGACCCAGTGAGGCTGGGACTTGATTGCAGCGTTTGCAGGTTGGATCTCGCCCTGGAAACATTTTGGACAGTTTTAAGTGAGACAGATGTGCTCGATATATAATTTTGAGTTGAATAATTGTATGCTTTGTGCATATGGAACTTGAATAAATTCTTTATTCTTTAATAATAATTCTTTATTATTGAATCAATACCTTCCACTCCTTTTCTGATATGCTGATTAAGAGATCTTTTTCCCATTGCCCTCTTGGATCTTTGAAAGGGAGGGACTGTAAATTAATTTTTTTTATATTGCAGAAATACTGTCTGAGTCCTCCAAACTGAGCAATATTTTTTCTGGCATATAAGGTGTGAGATGAGGGAAATCAGGCAGGTTCTGTTTGACAAATTTTCTAATTTGAAGATAATGAAACAAATGTGTTGCTGGAAAGTTATATTTGGAATGTTCATAGGATGCAAAGATGTTGTCTATATAAAGATCTCTAAGCAATTTAATCCCAAATGTTTTCCAGATATTAAAAACTGCAATTGTTTGCGAGGGTTGAAAAAAGTGGTTCTCATGAGAGGTGCCACAGATAAAAGATTCTCCATCTTGAAATTCTTTCTACATTGGTTCCATATTCTGAGTAAGTGAAGCACTATTGGGTTATTAGTATATTGGTGATAACTTGCATTTATTGGGGCACAAAGCAAGGAATATAAGGAAGTACTGCAGGATTTTATTTCTATTGCAGACTAAGCCTGTGTATGTTCATCTATTTGTGTACAGGTTTTTATAGCTTGTATGTTTGCTTCCCAGTAATAAAACTGAAAGTTGGGTAGAGCCATGCCACCTTCTGCCTTAGGTCTTTGTAGGGTTGCTCTTTGGATATGTGGATGTTTTGAGTTCCAAGTAAATGAGGCTATGGTTGAATCTAATTGCTCAAAAAATGATTTATTGATGCGTATTGGAATGTTTTGAAATAAAAAGAGAAGCTTAGGAAGAATATTCATCTTAACAACGTTAATTCTTCCAGCTAGAGTGAGATAAAGGGTTGACTATCTATGCAAGTCCTGCTTAATTTTTTCCATACAGATGGCAACATTTTGTTGATAAAGAGCTTTATGTTTACTTGTGATGTTTACTCCTAGGTATTTAAACTGATCTGCAATGATAAAAGGGAAGGTGTCCAATCTGATATTGTATGCTTGAGATTTCACTGGAAAGATCACACTTTTATTCAAATTAATTCTGAGATGAGATCTTTTAAAATTCTGTAAGTGCTGTTAAGACTGCAGGCACACTATTTTGTGGGTCTGATATATACAGTACCATATCATCTGCATATAGAGAAGTTTTCTGTTCAAGGCCTTCTCTGATAATCCCCTTTATCTGAAAAGCATTTCAACAGTGAACTGCCAGTGGTTCAATGGTGATTGCAAATAGCAGTGGTGACAAGGGGCATCCTTGTCTGGCACTATGTTCTAGCTTAAAGTAGTCTGAGCAAATGTTGTTAATACAAACTGAAGCTTCTGGATTGGTATACAGTAGTTTGATCCATGCACAAATATTTGGGCCAAACCCAAATTTCTCTAATGTAGTAAAAAGGTAGTTCCATTCAATCAGGTTGAATGCTTTTTCTGCATCCAACAATAATAATATCTCTGGGGTGCTTGACTGTGCTGGGGAATATATTACATTAAACAGGTATCAAAGATTGGAAGCTAAGTGTGTTTCCCTAAAGATTTTATTTTTTTCTCCAGCCGTCTGGAGTTTTTTTTTTTCTGTCCCCCCTGGCCATTGGACCTTACTCTTATTCAATGTTAATTAATGTTGATTTATTTTGTTTTCTTATTGTGTCTTTTATTTTTCTATTCTTTATTATGTAAAGCACTTTGAGCTACTGTTTGTATGAAAATGTGCTATATAAATAAATGTTGTTGTTGTTGTTGTGTCGGCCTTTAATAAATCCAGTTTGATCTTGTGATATTACCGAAGGCAGCACTTTCCCCATTCTTCTAGCTAAGACTTTGGAGAGTATCTTAACATCATTATTCAGAAGTGAAATTGGTCTGTATGATGCATATTGTAATAAGTCCTTATTTTGTTTATGAAAGACAGTGATTAATGCTTGACGAAAAGTTTGAGGTAGAATTTGATTGGCTGTAGCTTCTGTAAATGTTGCTAATAAGAGGGGAGCTAGCTGAGTGAAGAATTTCTTATAAAATCCTACAGGGTAGCCATCAGGGCCTGCTGCTTTCCCGCTTTGAAGTGACTTTATAGCATGTAGTAATTCTGACAGCGCCAAAGGTTTATCCAGTTCCTCTGCACTAAAAGTATCTATTTGTGATATACAGCATCAATGTTTCTTTAACCTTCATTCACTAAATAATTTTTCAGAGTAACCTTCCTGAGTATCCTGATACCAACAGGTCTGATGTTGCCACTAAAATTACTGTCCAATATGACCTCTCAACCTCAGTCCTAAATCTATATTGTGCTCTCAGTGTGCTCTTATTACCTTAATCCCAGAGGCAGGATGACCAGGTTTATGCTAATACACTCACCTTTTAGATTACTGCAGCTACTTTTAATTGGATTTTGCTAAGTGCATAAAATACCATTTTTACCTTTGAAGGATAGCTGTAAAGTAGATTAACAAATAACCTTTATACTATAATAGAATTCATTACCTTAATGAATAAGCCAAAGATTCTTTTTGGTATTATTAACTCAAATGAGTCTATTTAAACATAATGATACCAAAACAAGTATTAGAATAATATGTTTAATTTCTCCACTTAATATCAAGGGAAAAGTGTTTGTGTACATCTTCTTTGAAAGTTTAGTTCTGAAATTAATCTGTTATTTTAACACTTAAGGCATGTGTTCTTTAAAGGAAATGTTAGATCAGCGTATCCTTTTTATCTGAACAACTGGCAAACAACATTTGAAATTCTGGCTCTGTGATCCATCAGTATCTGTGACATGCTGACCTTCAGTTATTCTATAAAGTCAGCTTTCTTGAAATTATTTTGAATGATGGTGTCCACAACATGCTTTTTTGTCTTTTATCTTGCAAATTTAATGTAAAAGGGAAGATATTACTCAGAAGCAGCAGCCTATTTAAAGCTTTTCAGTTTTAATTACTTTACAGTTTCATCTGCTCCCATCAGTTCTAAGATGTTGGGTTGATGGGTCAATAATCAGCCAAGAACAATAATTTTGGATGTCAGCATTAAGCATCCCTGTAATAGCATATTTCACAACACTTAAAAATAAATACATAGCATTTTTGGAGTAAAGTCCAGTGTTTGTATGCAGAATGTAATTCTCTATCTATATACACAAATGAATTAAATTCAAGCTAAAATTCATCATACAGTATGTTAAGCTTTATTCTTTCTACTCCAAGTAACAGGCTTAGTTAATTACATTTTTTTATTTCTTAGATAAAGGTCAGTAGATTTTTTTATAGAGACATGTTTAATTTATTTCTAATCCTCTAGCTAGACGAGAGTATGCAGCTGCTTTAGATTCAGTATGGACTGACATTAGTGTTGTTCTTTTAACACTACATGTACTGGTCTTGAGCAGCCACTTACAAGCAAATGTTCAAAGTCAGTATTAAGGTATCCTCATTGTTTCCAATATAATCAAACAAACGTGTTATAACCAGACACATCAGGAGATTAAATACAACATAAATGTGGCATGACAATATGATGTCCAACAGAATAGTGCACTAGTCAGCATTTATGCCACACAACTCCAGGGGGCCTTGGCTGAATTCCTAAATTAGATACCATCTTAGTGAAGGTTTCACATTCTCCCTATTTCTTTGTGGCTTTCCATCCAGATGTTAGATTAATTTGAAAATCCTGTTATGAATGAGGCTGGACTTTTTTATGAATAGGTGCTGTAATGGACTAACATTCCATTTTGCATTATTTGCTACCTTGTGGCATATGAGGCCAGAATAGGCTACAGTTCAATTGCAAGCCAACATTAAATATAGTGGCTCAGAATATAGATAGATAACTGATAAAATGTGTAAATGATGTTTAAATCAAAAGAATGATTGATGTTTTGAAAAAGGTGGAACACATTTTTATTTTTGTACATTAGTTAAAGAAAATCATTTATTTAAGTCACACAAAACAATGGAAAAAGTAAAACAATTTAAGGTAGATTATGAGGTTGAACTAAATACATACACAGATTCTGAGAAATGTGCCCAAATATCCTGGAATCAAGGCAGAATAGCAATCAACAACTGACCTAATGGTCAGTAAATATTGTATGCTTGTTGATTGCTAAGACACAAGCAGTCCAAGCTGTTTATTAACGTCCATTTATTAATTTAATGTGATTAGATAGATAGTGTGATAGATAGATAGTGTGATATATGGCTGGCCATTCATCCCGGGGGATTGGAAACACTTCCGGGTCAGGGGCTATAAAAGGACGCTGGGAACTCCCAGACGATGAGCTGAGCTGGATGGAAGGGTGGCAACGCGTCTGGGAGTGGAGGATTGATTATTGTGGTTATTGTTTATTATTTAATTAGTATTGTGGAGAGGAGGGTGCTTTGTGCACTGTGCAGTAGTAATAAAGTCAACATTTGGACTTTTATCTGGTGTCTTGGACAAGGGTTCAAGGGAGCGATAGTGCACCCTATCTGTCACAATAGATAGATAGATAGATAGATAGATAGATACTACTTTGTCTCCAAGGGAAAATTAAAACTTTACAGAAGCCCATGACAAACTACAACCCCTGTACCACACACAAACACTTCTAACCCGGTGAATAACAGAGCTGCTGCCATCTGATTACAGACTTGTAGGTGGGAGCATGATGTAATCATATCTGCCGATTTTTGCCACAGATTATATTTAAAGGCACTTTCATTTGAACAGAGCAGGTCCAGCTTGTTCTGTCCATAAATGTAACTTGCGGATAGAAGCTTATTCCATCCAAGGTTCCCCTGGTTGAAATCAACAGTATTTATGTTATGGACAAAAACTTTCCTCTGTCTTCAAAGAAGGCAGCCACAGAGCCCAGATGAGAATGTAGAACATTTCTGTATTTGCACAGAGTTAAGCATAAATGCCTCGGTCCATGGAGTGAACAATCAATTCAATAATTCATCTGCTTTTCTACTTTTTATAATTACCATTACTTCATCTAATACATGCCATGATCTGACTCTTAATATGCAGAACTTTTTTACCCCCTCCAATCAACAAATGACACCAGTAATTTCTGACTCACGTTGATTTTCCAACTGCTTCGTTAAGAGGGGTGTTTTGCAGATTGTCCTATTGATCTTAAGACCACTTCATAGGAGGAGTGTATGGGCTTTAGCATAAGTTTATCCCTACTTTCTGGAGGAGTGTCTGCTATTCATTTACCTCATTCTAACCTTAGAAAATTGCATTGGTAGTTTCTCTAAAATGAGGCAGAGACCACTTGCGCTTTCATCTTTAAGTTACATTTAGTTAAACCTTGAGTTACAGTCAGTCTCTTTTAGTATCTTTATACGCAGTACATATTTGTAATAAATTGTAATAGATTATTATATGCTAACTAAAAATTTAATACATTCTAGTGTCAAATTGATTCATCATTAGAGTGCTGGTGACAGAATTAAACGTTTTTGTTGCTGAGTTAATTGACATTAACAAGGGTTGATTTCACTTATCAAGTGATTGTAAGCAATGTTGGGAAATGGTATAGCAAGCATTATGTTCGCACCATACGTTTTTTCTGAAGGTAATAAAGTAAACAAAAAAGAGATGATTAAACATATTCATATTTGGTAGAGAAGTCCAGCTCCATATATCTGTATTAAAATATGTAGAGAGTCAAATATGTTCCTCAAGATAACGATTTACATTACTACAATTATTTACGCCCTGCAGTGGGCTGGCATCCTGCCCGGGGATTTGTTCCTGCCTTGCACCATGTGTTGGCTAGGATTGGCTCCAGCAGACCCCTGTGACCCTGTGTTAGGATATAGCGGGTTGGATAATGGATGGATGGATGGATAGATAATTATTTACTGGAGTGTGTAAATAGTAACATTGAACCATTGACAATGTTCTCTTATTGACATAAATAGTTTTCATTATGAAGTGGGTCAGTTACAGATAAAAAAGATGGTTGGGAATATGAAACGATTTTTAATTACCAGAAGGTATTTTGGAAACACATACTTTCATTTCATAATAATATATTGTATTGTACTTATGTATTTCAAAGTAAAACTATGAATTGATTTATTTGTATTGTAAATTTGTGCATTATTTTAGATACATATATTATCAACAATAACTGATATCAATAGATCTCCACATGAATGAAAGTTTAGACGTAATATTCAATATAAGGTAACAGCAGTTACATTTATTTCAAATATAAAAATCCTGTTTCATTGATGATAATCATACTGCTACAAACAGTTTAAGAGTATGCCCACAAGCAGAGCTTCAGAACAATCACAAAATGCTCTCACCTACCATGTCAAGTCAGAACAAATGAGACATGTTTACTTATACCCAGTAATTAATGTCAGTTGTGAATAAAATCTATTACATCTGTTTGGCTGCCACATAACCTACACACAAAAACAAGTAACTTTATTAATGTTGAAGATTTTTCATTAGGAATAAAAGACACAAGACAGAAACAATGTAAAGTTAAAACTACTTTTAAGTACCTTTAAATGCAAATGTACATACTGTACACTGAAGGAAAACTGAAATGTTTATGTTATTTAGACAAGGTGGGGGTATTAGCACCCTTCATTCCATTAAACAAAAATTTTTCTCTGCATTTCATTGTATGGACCAAATTGCAGAATCACATGTGCTTTTCTTACCATATTGGTGAGCCTTGCTCTTGGGTATTATATGCATTCAGTGAAGCATGGCTACGTGTTGTGTTTTTTGATGTACATGGGGATGCTGAGCCTGCAAATGGTGGCAATAATGTAATTCTCTTTTAACCCACGCTGTACTGTCTGCTGGCAGAGAAGGTCAAATGCTGGAACACTGCTAGAAGCAAAATGAAACCATCAAAGTAATTGTAGCATTGCTGTCATTGAATGGTGTTGAAGGAGGGAAGAATGTTGTAAGGTCTCTTAAGGCTTGTTTTGCCAGAAGAAACTGAAACTGATCTTCAGATGAGTACATTTTGTTCTCAACAATTACATTTTAATATTGGCCAAAAGGGAAAAAAAACATGCAACTGAAAAGAATAAATATGGAGGTCGGAACAGAATTTAACTGAATTATGGACAGAGCTAATGATTTTTTTTGAAAATATTTCCATTTTTTACTGAGTTCACCTTTATTAGTTACATCCAAATCAGCAGCAATATTATAGTTCTCAGTTAAAAAAAGACAAAAAGACTGTTTGTGATCATTTTTGGTAGCCATCACTCCTACAAGGACATTGTTGAATTGTCAACATAAAAGGAATGAGAAAGAACCATGAGTTGTTAAACCTCTTTGTGGATGCCAGAATAAGAGAACTGGCCAATCCGTGGGCCAATGTCAAATGACAGAATGCATCTGATAAAGAAGACACATTAGTCAAAATGGCACATACATATATTGCTTGCAAGGGTTCACAATGGAGAAAATATATGAAATATTATTGAATGTTTTATCATAAATACTACACATTTTGTTATAAATATGTCAATACTTTTCAGTGGGAGATAGCATTTAAATTTAAACAATTATTGGGAATTTCAATCAACCCAACACACGCATTCTTGTAACAACTAAAGAAATTCCATATACACTTGAGGATGATGTGTACATACCTGTAAAATAGTAAAAAGAGTTATGGCAAAATCATGAATAATTTAAACTATAGTGTTATTTTTGTGCATCCTTCTTCTCATCATAGGAGTATTTGGGCATTTGCCAATTCATTCTAAAAAAGGTCCATTAAAGATCATCTTAGTGTGGTACTCCACATCTCTGTACAGCTTGGCTCACTGTTGCTGGCACCTGCCAAGTCAGTATGCAACTTAGGGTGGTGACTGCTGAGCAACTATCTTTTTCTGACCAGCTTTATAAGGGGTATGAGGTTATGCTTCAGGCAAGAGATACAGGTTACCAGCCTATAAGTTGAACAGGTACACAATTTCATTAGTTTCTCTATCGATTAGATTTTTGAATAAAAAGAGTTTTTTTTTGGAAAGGCAAGGTGTAATATTTTTGGTGCAGGGCAGTTTTTTAAGGTTTGTATAACGTATTTAGTGTAAGTGATATGTATGTGACTGGGATGAATGTGTTCTCTTGAATGTCCAGGACAAACTTCTCCTAATAAAGGCTAACCTAAGCTAATGTTACTTAATTCTTTACCTCTTTTGTAAGTCATTTTGGATAAAAACAATGAGTAATGTTTTACAAACTATAGGCGCTTACATTTGTGGATAACTGACAGAAAAGACTTCTTTTTGGCATACCTTCCAAGTAATCTGTTGGCATGAAAATGCTGTTTGATGATGGTTCTGGAGGCTTGATAACCCCAGGATTTTACTTTTTCTTGCAAATCCCCAACAGTGATCCTTGGAGATATTATTGCCTCTCTTACCATCCTTCTCACTATACGTGGAAGTAAAATAAACTTGGGTCCTAATCCAGGCAAGTTTGTCACAGTTCCAGTTGATCTCTACTGTTTTATCATTGCCCTAACTCTAGAAATGGGCATTTTCAGGCGAGTAGCTATTTTTTATAACCATTCCATAAGTTATGAAGGACAACACATTGCTTACTCATTTGGATTGAGTATTCATTTTTCTTTGCCATGATGATGGTTGGCTAAGAAAATTTGGTTCTGTGTCTCCTCACATTTGTATCCCAGTTAATCAGGAAGTCATTGATTTCAGCTGGTAAGTTCCTATATGCTCCCATCAATCAATTTAAATGGGAAACATGCTTCAGTTACATTATTTCACATTCATTTCCAATAAATGTGTATTTGTTAAAAAGATTTATTTCTTGATGAGGGCTTTTCTTTTCTTTGAACTTGTTTCAATTAAAAGTTAAATGTTTCTCATTTTTCAGTGCAAGATGATGGTTATTCTGCAAACAGTGATTTTTTTCTAACCCTTACTGATTTTTACAAGGAGTGCCAATAATAATGGAGGGCACTGTAGCTTGTCTAGTTTTTACTTTGATATTTTGCTTTTTATGTCCATTCATTTCCCCTTTCTTGTTTTGTTTCAGTAGAAAAAAATAATCATATATATTTGTACTTTTGAGTTTTCTTGACACTATATCCTTTGGTGGAGTGTATTCTTTAAAATATTCTCCCTAGATAGTGAAGAGTACCTGTTAAATGTACTTTAGGTGGAGATCTAAAATGGAAAAATACAGCCATCAACAAGAAGCACAATTTGCTGCAGGGTAAATCAATACTATGAAAAAAGACAGGTTTTGTCTGGAAATGTAGCATAACAGCAAACAAGGAAGAAAGTATCTTAACAAAGAATTAAACAGGATAGAACTAAACTTAGACAGAACTCGTCAGTGCAGCCCTCCCCAAACACAGTCAGCCCCTGTGTGCAAGCTGAGGAAGTTCCAGAATCCCAACTGCCATTTGTACCCTGCACAACCTCCCTCTATGATGACATCACACCACTCCCTGGACTTTGTGTTTCTGCTGATCAAGTGAGGAGAGAGCTGGGAAAACTCTGAATAAACAAGGCTTCAGGGTCAGATAGAATCAGCCCCAGGGTGCTGAAAACATGTGCCAGCTAGCTCTGTGGAACCTTTCAGTGCCTGTTCTCCTTTTACCTGAATTTGCAGAAGATTCCTCAGCTGTGGAAAACATTGTGTCTGGTCCCAGTGGCAAATAAAGGGCATTCCGGTGATCCCAAGGATTTCAGACCAGATGCTCTTACTTCATACCTCATGAAAACCTTTCAAAGTCTGGTCCTAAAAGAGCTATAACCCCTGATTTCAGAACATCTGGATCCTTTGCAGTTTGCCTATCAGACACATATAGGTGTGGAGGATTCTCTTGTCTACATGCTCCATAGAGCCTACTCCCACTTTGACCATGCCAGTACCACAGTCAGGATAATGCTTGACTATTACAGTGCTTTTAACACCATTCTACTTCATCAGCTGGGGGAAAGATTAAGGCTTTGAATCTTGATGCCTCCACAATAGACTGGATCACTGACTACATGACCAAAAGACAGCAGTTTGTGATGCTGTGGTGCTGTATGTCAGAAATGGTAGTGTGTAATACTGGATCTGCACCTGAATGAACTGTCCTGTTTCCCTTCCTGTTTAACACAACAGACTTTCAGCACAATACCAGCGCTTGCCACTGTTGGTGGTGATTGACAAATTCAGCAGATGGGTGGAGGCAACTCCATCCTCAGGTCAAGGGGCAAGCTCAGTCATAAAATTTTTAACTAGAGAAGTGATACCAAGGTTTGTTATCCACACAGAAATAAGATTGTACAATGGGGCCACATTCAAAAAGCCATGAAACAGGTGATACATGTGTTGGGTATTAAACAAAGACTTATTGTGTGTATCATGCATAGTCACAAGGAAAGGTAGAAAGAGTGAATAGGATGTTGAAAGCAAAACTAAATCAAATCTGTGCTGCAGCAAAAACGAATTGGATAGATGCTCTGCTGCTTGCTTTAATAATCTATTGCATGCAAACTAACCGAATGACGCATTTAACGCATGAAAATGCTTACTGATCGGCCAATCCTGTTGCCAGTCTGGAGGGGACCCATAAAGGTCTTCCGCTAGAATAGTTGCAATTAGAAACAGGAAATTATATGAAACAACTAACTGGTATCCATAAAGTTATATATTTACAAGAAAACAGCAGAGAACCAGAGCCAATAGAAGAGCCTGAGAATCTAATTAAGCCTGGAGACCAAGTCTATCTGATGGTGTTCCGGAGGAGATAGAATGAGCCAAGATGAAAGGGGCCATATACTATTATGTGAGCTACCCCAACAGCTGTCCAAGTGGAGGGAAGCACAATTTGGTATCATCTGATCCACTGTACCACAGTCCCAAGAGCAGCCCATTTTAAACAAGATGATTCCACTTCAGAAGACAAGGGAAGCAATGTGGTGGATGCCCCTGGTGATGCCCAGCAAAGTGCAGGTACTGGAAACCAATGAGACCCAGAGAAGGATGCTGTAAGGACAACCAGCAACCAACTAGGAAGATATACAAAGTGGATCAGTTGATACTAGTGGCAGTGTGGCTAGTGATGCTGGTGACGTTGATAACAATGTGAACTCAACCAGTACATAGAGAAGATCATCAAGAGGATTCTGAACGTGTAATTTCTCAAGTTACATTTGGCATATATGAGAATGAGAGCTGGCATATGGACATAGGAGTAAGGGTGGCAGTAACACTGCAAGGGAGGAATGGTTCTGAACCAAGACTTAGGCAAAACAACTTAATAGTTGGACAATAACAATAGTACTAATACTACTGGACTATAGGGAGAGACCCAGAGAAGTGAGTGGTATAAGTGGGGCTTGTACACAGCTACAGAGATGGTGAGTACAGCAAATAGGAAATGTTGTTTGTGCGCAAAGACAAGGCCAGCAATAGTGGTAGTTCCTTTCTCCTATTCAACAGAGACGTGCCGGCAGTGCTTCAAGAGAACAAGGCATATTGTCCTTATTGGTGCATTACATTGCAGGGACCATCAAATTTCACTAGTAAGATACTGAAATGGTTGAATTTTAAAGACTCAGGCATTTAGCCAACCACAATACAAAAATTTCCCAAATACACTAAGGTGTTGCAATAAGCATTCAAGTCTTATGTCCGGAAGGGACGAGTGACAGTAGGAACATTTGGAGGGAACCTGACTGAAGCCTGACAACAACATTTATTTATATAGCACATTTTCATACAAATGATGTAGCTCAAAATGCTTTACTGATTTTGTTCTATTATTGGATGGAGTTTTGGAATATGAAACGGAAGAAAATTCCTGGGTGAAGTGCTAGTAACTACTCCCCAGGAAGGTGACCCTCTATGGTGTGCAAATTACCTAGGTTGAAGTGCCTTTTCTCATGAATGTGCCCTCAAGGATCAATAACATGTTGTTGAATACAAGTCTTTTTCTTGTACTTTGCTTTTGATATGGCTATTGCTCAGTACTTGTTGTTTAATCAGTGTTAATTATTATGGGTACACCTTTCTAATGATTTCTTTGTTGATCTGTGTGTAGCAGGGACCTGCTGGGTGGGGCTTTGATTAGTCCCAAAAGGAGGGTATATATTGAGAATTTAGATTAAGGATCAATATGCATTATTATTAGTTTTAGTTCTATTAGCTATTAAAAGCTTATAACTGAAGCAGCTTAATAATTATAATGATAAATCAAATGACAATGAAATGTATCAATATGTATCAATAATGTATTAACAACACATTTTATTTATATAGCACCTTTCCCATGCTCAAACTAGCTAGCTAGCTTTAAATTTTGTAAGAGTAACTTAAAAGCTTATATTTTTCATTTCTTAAAAGCACTCAGGAAGCACCACGCTTGTCTGCTCTGGACCCTCCATAGCTTAGCCCTTATTAGTGAAGCAGCATGTTGTTGCCCACCGACACAACTGCCTATGATTTTAGCCTTAAATAATGTTAGTGCAACAAGTAATTATTAAACAAGCGGTTCAGTTTTCACATGTGGGTTCCCCTGATTCCAAATTAATGATGAGAACTGATTAACCAAAAGGCCATCAGTCCTTAACAGCCCAGGATAACGAACATGAGAATGAATTAATTTGGTGATACTCACTTCCAGGTGGCAAATATGCCCTTTGAGCCAAAGTGATTGTTATGAAAAAGTGTAGATTAGGAAGGAAATTATTATAAGAAGGTCGGCTGGGATGGAGATTAATATGGTAAGGTCTATGAGGCAACAGTATTGTTATGACAGTTATGGAAGTCTACAAAGTAAGGTTATTGATATGATAAGTTTACAAGATCGGGTGATTGTTATGAGAAAAGTATGGAGTGAGATCATTACCATGAGAAACCATGTGAAGCAGATGATAGGAAACTGTGTAAAGTGGAATATTTTTAGGTAAAAATTAAAATAAATATGAGGGTCTCCCAGTGCATGGGGCTCACTTCATTGAACTGAGACAGGCTTTACGTGCTGTGAAATGGTTTTCTATGCTGTGCAATAAAGTCTATTCTGACTGCCCAACTGGAGACTCTGCATGTTTTTTCTGAAAACATTTCTCCACAACACCATCTACAGAAATTTTCAGATGACTCTAACAACATAGTCTGCATTAATAATTGAGACAGTCAGAGTACAGTAAGGTTTTGGAGGACTTTGTCTTGTGGTGCAGGGACAACAACTTGCAACTCAACATCAGCAAGACAAAAGAGCTGGTGGTAGACCTGCGGGTGCAGATAAACAAAAAAACGAGACTGGTCTGAGAACACAGTGGCTCTGTACAAGAAGGGCTAAACCAGACTGCACTTGCTAAGGAATCCCAGAACTTTTCATGTGTGCTATGAGCTGTTGGAAATGTTCTATCAGTCCATACTAGTCAGTGTGGTGTTGTAAACTGTGGGAAAGCAACTTGAGCTCAAAAGAAGCACAGTGTCTGAATTAACTTATCAGGAATGCCTGTTCCATCACAGGGCAAACCCTGTACACAGTGGAAGTTGTTGTAGAAAAGAGGATGGTGGCAAAATTGGATGCCATCATGAAAAATACCCTCCATCCAATCCAGGAGGTGCTGTCTTGAAGTAATTTTAGCCACAACCTCATTCCATTATGGTGTGCTAAGAAGTGCCTCTGGGGATCTTTTTATTTAATGCTTCATCAATGAGCAGTTGTTAAATTCCCTTTGTACATTTGTTTATTTAAGTTTCTTATGCATTGATTGATTGATAAATTGGCTGTATTATTTGTCCTGTGAGTCTGTATCCTTGATTTTATGTTTCTGTTGTTGTATGTATCTGAGTTTCCCCATGGAATTAATAAAGTTTATCTAATCTAAAATAATCTAATCTAATTTAAAACAACTGAAAAACACAATGGCATCTTCACCAGCTAAGGGTTTGATTTTTAGATACCCTTACAATGCTTATTTTCTCTTCATGTACTGTACACTTTGTAAAATTGTTGCAATTACTGTATATATTCCTGTAAATATAGCATTACAAACAAAATTAGCATTATAAAAGTCCAATAATTGAACCAAAATGAGCAATGTTTTCTCTAGTCCTAAACCAAGAGTTCCCAAACTTTTTTTGGCCGCAGACCCCTTTACCAGAAACTTTTAAAACTTTCGACCCCCTAATCATTTACTTTACTTACTCAAATTAATACATATGTACAGTACTCGATATTAAATATTTCACTAGATATCAAACTTTTTATTTTAATCACATGTAATTAATGATTGAAAAAGATAAAAGGACTACAGAATATGGCATTATCTTGGGCAACATTTAATATCGAAAAAATTAAAGCAAAAAAATACGAGCAGAGTGTTTTTACATTTTTGAAATTTATGAAATAAATATGTAAATTCAAAATAAGTACAAATAGTCCAAGTTGTACTGTCTGCATTTCTTTTTTGGTCAAATCATATCTGAAGAAATAAAAACTTCTATTAACAAACAGTTTCGACAGCCCCTGTGATAAAAAAATAAAGTATGTATTTACTTCAAACAGAAGATTTTTGTTCAAACTCAATTAAATAAACTGTGTCCTCTAATTTTCTTTTTCATAGTACTGATCCTCAATAAATAATTATATTCAAAGTTCAAATCACAAATAAATACGTCACATCAAACAAACTAATTTATAGGTGTTTTATGAAAGCATGACCGTACACGACCGATAGATTCTGCTAATATCGAATATCCGTCGTTTCGTCCCACCACAAGCAAGTGCGGACATGCAATGGTTTTTCACGTCTGCACTTGCTTTGATACGTTCGATAAGACAATGCATGTACATGTATTTTCATGCATTCTTACATGTCTCTTAATGACACATTTTACCTTTTCGTTCGCAAGTTTGGTATGTAATGTGTTTTTATCTAAAAAATGTTTTTTTTTTTTATAATTATTTTACTTCTTACTTAGGTACCTGTTGGAATCATAGATATTTTGAAGTAACAAACAAATAGCAGTAGTAAGGGGGTCTATTTTTGCTGTCGTCGACCCCAAAAGTTTTTTATTGAAACTATCGACCCCTAGAAAGTTCAAATCAACCCCAAGGGGTAGATATCGAACACTTTGAAAACTCTTGTCCTAAACGGTAGAAGTAGTGGAACTAGTATGCTGTAGACCTGTGAGTTTTGTTCCAAAGCAAACAGAATAAAGCGTAACAAAAATTAAATAACTGTAGACCTCTTTTTTTTTTTTACAGTATATGGCCATTATAAGAATCACAATAGAAAAAGTCTACACAAAACAGAGTTATTCCCACTTACTGTATGTTTTAATGTAGACTTTGAGATGAATGGTCATTGATGCTTATACAATTATCAAATGCTATTGCCTGTAAACAAAACTCATAAATAAGAAAATTCATCATTTTATATGATTTGATTTTTTTAAGGCAGAAAGTGTTATTGTGTGCTGAATTAAAAGTTAAAAATATACTGTTTTAGAAAGAATTAGCAATATCCAACACATGGGAAGGACCTAATTATTCAACATTTAAATCAACAAATTTTAATCATTCAGTATTATAATAATTACTAATTGGTGGATCTTGCCTTAAAGTAGTAAACCAACTATCCCACATACAGTTCTGACAGACAATTGTGGGCTACAATAGAATGCTGTTAAGCAATACAAGCAAACCATCCAGCTCATGAAATAAATTGTACGATATTCCTAACTTTTATTAGCACACTGGAAGTAAATTGAGTTTTAACCTACATGAAGCACATGAAATGGCCTTTTTCATTCTTTACACTTCCATGTCTAAGCTCTTTGTATTTCTGTTGTAAGAAACAAGTGATTACTGCAAAAAAGGGTATTATCCTCGAGGTAATATTCCTAACAGAGTTGTATGTTATTATTTTATCAAGGTGTTGAACTTTAACTGATTCAGGGTGATTCAGTGAATGAATTAAGTAAGATGTAGACTGTCTACAGCCGATCCCATTCCAGTTAACATTCACATCACCAGGTAGTATGAGCTCTAATTTATCCCCTTGTGCATTCCTACATAAAATTCTTCCTACTGAAGTTCAAGCTATCAAAACCCTAAGGGCAAACAAACTGTCTTTAAGTAATATCATTAGCTGCTAAATTACCCAAATATACAGTGTATGCCATCAAAACGCCTCTATTTTTCTTTTAACGTTAAGTGTTGAAATCCACAGCTTTGTTAACATTTTGATCTGGATAAGTAAAATACATTTTTTACGTGTGTTTCCTTCTGTTTATCTGAAATCTGCAAAATCTGATCTACACTTTTAGTTTCTATAGAAGTATGATTGGTAACAGGTAATGTGGTGTACTGGTTAAGGTTTTGGACTTCAAACCCTGACGCTGTGGGTTCAAATCCTGCTACTGACACTGTGTGACCAAAAATAGGTCACTTGACCTCCCTGTGCTCCTATTGAAAAACCAAAAGAAATGTAATTATTTAATTACATAAAATGTAAATGCCTGTGGGCCACACTGGCAATTGTAGTCCCACAGGACAGGCCTGCTGCATGCCATATGCTGAAGGGATAGACCAGTCCTAATTTATCACAATTCTACCTGACCTGGAAGCACCTCCTACAGACTTTGCCAAAACACTGAAAGTACTTCCAGTATCCAGCTTAAAAGGAGTCTTCTGCTTCATCTCAGGAAATTGGAGGTGGAAAGCAACAATTGTGTGAAGGAAGAGGAATAGGGAGGTAGAGGAGAAAGCAAAATAATTCACCATCCCTGTATGTACTGTGTTGAGTGGAACAATTCAAGACAACCTGTAAAGGTATTTGGAAAAAATAAAACCTTTGTATTTTAACCTGTAACTGTGTTCATGTCAGTTGTGTTCAGGGTTTGGGGCTGTGTGACACTCCATGTCATCTGCAGTGTATATGCAATCAGTGTGCTTTAATAAAGTTAGTGACATTTCACATTTTTTCAACCTTGGTGCTATTTATTTTGCTCTGTTTTGTATAGAAAAGTTTGTGCTTAATAAATAATTGTGTTGTCAAGTTGTCTTTATGACAATTGTTAAAATCACTTACACTTAAGGTTATTCTTTCATGTGTTATAGCTAAATAGAGTGATTCTCAATGGATAATGTTTCCTACTCTAGCCTGGCCTTGAATGTGATCAAGTGAAGGGTTTGTTGTGAACATCAAGGAAAAAAGATTATAGAGAGAAAAACAATGATCTGAAATTGGTAGAACCTTCTGTTTCTTCGGATTATTGAGATTACAAAACCTGGTTCTGATCAAGTGAAATTTCCTCTGAACACTTTGTTGGTGCTGCTGGCTGCTTATTCTAATCCTGTGGAGGAGGGTTGATTGGATAAACTGTGATAATTCTGACAAGCACGGCTTTTTGTGGAATCAACTTAGTCCACCTCTGGAATCCTAGTCAGACACACTACATTGGCAACTGGCTGGTGAAGACCGGCTTTAACAAAGAAAGCCCACTGCTTTAGGACTCCGTGGCTAGATAACCTCTGAGCTTCATGTCCATCCTATATCAGTTATTAACATTCAAGTCAGTACTGAAAGACTGCTGAATTATGTGTGTTTTATCCATTACTGCAGAAAGACTTTTATGTTGTAACATTGTGAAATGTATGTTTGCAAGCTGTTGAATGTATTATGTGTTTGGTTGCTTCACTCAGGGCAGGAAAAATAATTCTGTTGTCCTTGTAACATATGGCAAAGTAACTAACACTAGTAAGTGCTAAGCCATTTTAATTCTTTGCAAAACTTTAAGAGATTAAATGATGGTTCTACAGAAACATAAGCAACTTTATATGCTATTTTCCACAAGGAGAAATCAAACACATTCAAAAGTTAAGCACACCATTTGCTTCTGGTTATAATGAAAGTGACCGTGTACCCTGTTTTAAGTGCCTTATAAGATAATTGGGACAGATGAAAATGTAAAGGGCACATATTTCAAAAGCAATAGTTTGTCAAAGACAAAAAAGATACTCAGACACCTAGCAATGAGGAGCACAGCTCTCTGCAAGCTATTACATTTGTTTGTATTTTACTGTGCTGTAAGCATGTCTTCAGGAAGACAAATGCAATGACAACATTAGTAAGGAAATAATGCCCTGTTCCTGTAGATAATACAGTTAAGTCCATAAGCATTTTGACAGTGACACAGTGTTCAAACTTTTGACTTTATATGCTAACACAATAAATTTGAAATGAAGAAATAATTATGTGATTGAATTGTAGGCTTTCAGCATTAATTCAAAGGGTTTAACTGACATATAGTATGAGTCTTTTAGGAATCATAGCCATTTTTACATGGTCCCCTCATTTTCAGGGGCTCAAAAGTATTTGGACAATTGACTGAGAAGCTGTTCCATAGCCAGGTGTGAGCAGGTTCCTCATTATTTCATTAACTATTAAGCAGGTAGAAGGTCTGGAATTGCATCTGGAAGCTTTTGCTGTTAACACTGAAAACTCCAAAGACTTGTTCATGCAAGTAACAGCTGGAAATCATTAGGCAGAGAAAACAAAACAAACCTGTCCGAGAGATAACAGAAACTCAGGAATGGGTAAATGTAGAGAAGAGATGGAACGGCTCATTATCTGTAGCATACCACATCATCTGTGAAACATGGTGGAGGCAGTCTTATGACATGGGCATGCATGACTGACAGCAGCCATGTCATCAATAAACACCAGTGGCCCACTTTCTTTGGCAAATTTTGCAGGATAATTTTAGACATGTACATGGCTTTACTGTCTACTCAGATACAGCCAAATGCTGCAAAACTGGTAGGGCGATGCTTCATAGTACATTTGGACAATGAACCATAACATTCTGTGACAGCAAACCAAGTGCTTTTCAAGGCAAAAAAGTGGAATATTTTTCAATGGCCAAGTCAGTCACCTGACTTCAACCCAACCGGACATGCATTTCACTTGCTGAAGACAAAACTGAAGGCAGAAAGAAGTCTAACGAACAAGCAGCACCTGAAGACACCTGCAGTAAAGGCCTGGCAAAGCATCAGTAGTGTGGAAACTCAGAACCTGGAGAAGGCCATGGGTTCCATACTTCAGGCAGACATTGACTGCAAAGGATTTTCAACCAGGTATTGCAAATGATCATTATATTCATGATTGTGATAGTTTGTCCAAATACTCCTGAGCCCCCGAAAATGGGGGGGTTCAGGCAAGTATAAAAATGTATCTCTTTTCTAAATGGCTCATACAATACAGTATTTTTGTTAAACTCCTTAAATTAAAACTGCAAGACTACACTTCAATCACATCTTGCCTGCTTCATTTTAAATCCATTGCAGTGGTGTACCAAGCCAAAATTATGAAAATTGTATCATTGTCCAAATACACATGGACATAACTATAGGTGGAATTCAAACTTTTGACTAGAGTTATAGTACATGCATCAAGATTTGAATGACTTAACTACCATTATGAGACATACACATTTGTGACAGACTGCTGCTAAAAGTAAGACAATCTAGATTTTGACTTAAAAAAGGAAAAATCTTACCATTGCTCTCCAAATGTTGCTAGGACTTGGTAACTGAAAGTCTCATGACTGAGGATGAAAAGGTATTTTGTTTTCAAAAAAAAGTTTTAAGCCTGTTACATTTTTGTTGGACTTGCTTTTGGTTACTAATGCTTTATTAAATTACCAACGTAAGTGCTTAAATGAAATGGAAAACATAAATAAATAAATAAATAAATAAAAGGAAATATGTCAAATATTAATTGCAGTCTGCCATGGTGTACTGTATTTTGTACAGCCTGGCAGTATTTCGGAGACTGTCACAATATAGGGGAAAATGAAAAGGAAGAAGAGATGAAGCCAAGGAGTAAGAAGGAGTTGCAGGTGACCTTGGATATTAAAGTAATAAAAATAATGGTTTGCAATAAATCTAGATTCAATCGCCTACTGACTCGATTGAGGGCACTTAAGTATGTTATTACATTAAAAATATTTTAATGGCCAGATATGCTATAGTGATGAGCGAAACAACAGATTTTCACTAAAATTCATTTTGTATGTGGTTTCACAATCGTGAAACTCATGAAAATTAGATTTTTTAAGGGTTATTAAAGTTTTTTTTTGAGTTGAAAAGCAAGGAATATTGCTCCCCAAGAGATATTATGTTGCCAAAACCCCTTCCTCAGTTGCATTCCAATTCTGCTGCCCTAATCTTTCCACATTTCCTTCCATATGGCTTCATGCACTCACAGCTGTCTAGTACACTTTCTGCCTGCACGTTCACATAGCTGGTTCTACTCATTTAGGGTCAGGGTTTCTTCATCTTCATATACTGATCCAAGCAAGGATCCTTAAGGTGATTCACAGGCAATTACACACCACCAGGCAGTGGAAATCAGCATCCAAAGTGCTTTATTTTTACACACTGCACCAGAGTACATTTTCTCATGCACATGTAGAAGAAGGTTGCACATAAATTAAAATATATGTCCTAATGCAGCCATACCACATGCACTACAGAAAAATTAATTCCACCTGAAGCTAATCATGTTCGGGCCCAGCCAGTATTTGGATGTGAGGCCATCTAGGAAAAGCTTGGCTTGCTGCTGGAAGGGGTGTTGGTTAGGACTACAGAGGGTGCTTACCCTGTGGTCTGTGTGTGGCTCCCAATGACCCAGTGTAGTGATGGGGATAATGTGCTGTCAAAATGGCCCCATCCTTCAGGTGACACATAAAACTGAGGACCTGTCTCTTTATAGTCATTAAAGATCCCTTGGAATCCTTCAAAAACAGTAGGGTGCATCCCGATGTCCAGGCTAAATTGCCCTCCGTGGCCTAGTTATTCTGTCCCCTTAATAATCCCCTGTATCTTATTGGCTCTCTCTCTCACCCCTTCACCACTGAATAGCTAATGTGTGGTGAGCAAAAATGGCTACTGTTGAACATCCAGGTGGATGGTGCATATTGGTGGTGTCTGAAGTGGCTTCCCTCTCTCTATGTAAAGCAATTTGAGTAGTGAAAAAAGTGCTACATGCAGTAAATGAAATTTTTTTATTAATGTAGTGAATTCAAACAGTTGCAAAAGGCTATTTGTTTCACAATTTTTCTTTTGCTAAATTCAGTTTCAAGTGAATAATTTTGTTGATCACTAATATGCCCCATCTTGGCAAATTTGATTATTTTACCATATATATTCTTGCACCAATTGTTTTATTTTTGAAATATGGGTCTAAATTTTGTATACCTGCAGTTATTTAATTGGAAAGTACTTAAGTGCTAGCAAAAATCTGCATGACTTAAAGATTCAAAATTTTTGAGTCTCTAAATATTTTCTTATACAGTGGTACCTCGGTATACGTCCTTAATCTGTTCCAGATCCTTTGACTTATACCAAACAGGACGTATACCAAACTAATTTTTCCCATAAGAAATAATGGGAAAATGATTTATCCGTTCCCATGAAAAAAAATCATATTGTTATTGGCATATTATACATTGATGGGGTTGTATAAAATAATTTAAACACTGCTTAATACTACAATACATAAATACAAAAGCAATTAGATGAAATAAATGAAAATTTAACCTGACTTTACTTTTTAATAACGTCTTTGTTTTTCACAGTCGTAGATACCGTTGTTCTCAGCAAACGGTATGCAACTGCCATGTCCCGGATACGCATGACACCTTCATACTTTTCAACAATCAATTCAAATTTACGTGAAAAAACACAAAATCACGTTGTGACGATGCGGGTTTGCTATATTCTTCCATCTGTTGTTGGGGAGCCCTTGAACCCTACACCGTCGGTAATGTGCCTCACTGCAAAGCACATCGGTAACAACAAAGCAAGGGGATGGTGAAAAAGTGCAAAGTGCTTTTATTAAAACAATCAACAAAACAAGGTGTTCAAATTAAAGTGCAGTCTCCAAAGTCCCAATAAATAATCCATAAAATCAGAAGTGAAATGTGGAGGTTAAAAACAATAGAAAAAAGTCTTCTTAAAAACAACGAGGTTAAAATACATTCTTTAAAAAAAACAAAAAAAAAAAACAAGAAGCCCGGTGCCTTTTTACCTGGTGGCTTCCCAACAGGGGAGTCACCCTACTTTCAGCTGACCTTTACTCTGCTTACTTTAGCTACTTCATGTGTGCTCTCTCTCTCTCACGCAACCTCCCGTCCGTTCTTTCTTTTTCCTCCCCTTCTAGCCGACTCGCACTTCTATTTATCAAGATAAGCAGCCCCAGGAACAATCACGAATGCGGATGGTCTCTCCACTGTGCACTTTGGTGAGAAACGCCCGCATCGCAAATCGCCTTGAGAACCGCTTCAGCCACAAAAGCATCACGCCCACTCACCAAGCCATGAGCGCAGTGGTTATTTATTTTAAAACTGGGCTTTGACAGGAGCTGTGGACCCGCTATACCACACACGTGAAAATTCACAGAGAGTTATAGCGTGGGTTGTTCACTGAATGCTAGCAACTGCCGCTCGTGGGCAGTCGTGGGCAGTCGTGGCTTTGTCTCGAGAGAGACGTAAACAAGGGTAGCGCGCGGTGTTCTACGAGTTGTATTCCAAACAAAGGTCGTATACCAAGCAACATTTTTCGTGTCCAAACAGGACGTATACCAAGTTGGACTTATTCCAAAGCAGACGTATACCGAGGTACCACTGTATCTGCCTAGTACTTATAAACTTTGAAATGACAGATTAAAGGGGGGCACAGGGACTTTAAATTCTTAAATTTAAATATTTACCATTATCTGTGAACAGTGTGCATGTTTAATGTTAGAAGTGAATATCTTTTGTCTTACAATTCTTAACATCGCATATACAGACAGAGATAATATACAGAGCTTGTCTAAGTCTGGACAAAAGTATTTATTAAACAAATAGAAAAGCTTTAGTTGACTGCCAGCTTCTTCTGCCAACATACCATAGCTGATATGCTGAACAACAAACCCGAGGATAGAGACTAGGCACACAACAAGCATTAGACAGCCATAATATTTAGGCTACAGGAGAAACGTGCAATGTTGAAAGTGAGTGTATTGCTCTACTGCTTAAAATTATTAGATTAGTCAGGAAGATTAACTGGTAAGTAAGTTTGAAGTGAATAGATTTGGAGGGACTTAATATATCACAGATCAACAGTTGAAGCAAAGTAAAAAGAAAAAAGTTAGAAATACATTGCAGACTTGGCACTAAATTAACAAATAGTAATTAAAGGTATCTTGATAATGGTAACTAGCCTCACAATAACAAACAGAACTGTGAACTCTTCATTATTTCTCTTTTTTTTTACTTTTTTATAATGCCTTTAACAGCCATATAATATTGGCCAATAAATAATCATGTAGCTATTATTATTCAGTGATGTTTCAGTCATTGTAGGAAAAAAGTAGAAGAAAACTATATTTTGCTAGGCAAAGGTAAAATTTCATGGTTATAGGGCCAACAGAAACATCTTCCTTAATCCTTGAGTTTCAAAGTTTCAGAGCACATTAGTCAATCAAATCATTGATAAAATCAGATTGCAAAATGAATGTTTAACTTCTTTTGAGAATGATAACTAACCTACATCGTCAAATAAATAAAGATTGTAAATTTACTTTTATATTGCCAGCAAAATAGAATATACTGTACTGCCAAAACATAGCAAAACGAAAACGTGTCAAAATTAAAATATCCACTAGGGTTTTATTAAAGCTATAAAAAGCTCATCTTCTTCTAGGTCCCAAAGAAGTCACTTTTTCATATCTTTAAAGCTAAGAAGTAAGCTTTTGCTGCTAGGTAATCCATTAGAACTTGAGGAAACCCTTGAGGCAAAATTAATTTTCCAAAATTACACTAATTAGAGGAAAGCTTTTAGCTTTTTGACAGGTAGATCTTCATGTGTAATTGTATTTGTGGCAAGTGAAATTATAATTCTAGATAATGGAAGCCTTTATTATTTAAACATCAAAGAATCTGTGTTAACCATTGGCATTACCTTCTGCTTGAGAAAGACTGTTAAACTGCTCAATTGGTGAGGTTAATTGATTCTATGAGTGCACTAAAAAAGACATAACAATTATTTTGCATTTTTTTGCATTGAAGATATATCTGAAGCAAGTTATTTTAAAGGTGCCACTGAGTTTTTCAGGGAATTGAATCTGAATTCATCAGTACTGTACATGTGGACTTAAATAAACACAAACATTTATATACATCACTCTAACTAACCGCATAAGCTACATCTTTTGGAGAATGCAAAAAGATATATATTCATTCGGGTAGCCAGAAAATAGTTATTTTACATTATACTTTCCAGAAATTGCTTCCAAATCGAAGCTCACTTTTGAAATTCTTTAATGGTTGCCTGTCTCTAAACACTTCATTAAAGCCAACATATGAAGAAGAACTTGCAAAGCAGCTTTGCAGAAGAAATCATAAAATATGTAAAGTGAGACTCTCATGTTCTGGAAAATGTTATGAGAAAAAGAATGTTAAAAAATGATGGGGGCAGCAGCTGTGGAAGAAATACGAAGATGTGCTCATTTTGTTAAAATTGAAATATTTTAAATTAACATATTCTTTTTCCATGTTACATTTGACAGGTTTAGTTAAAGATGCTAAGATTTGCATTGGGTGTCACGAGGATGGATAGGATTAGAAATGAGTACATTAGAGGGTCAGCTCAAGTTGGATGGTTCGGAGACAAAGTCAGAGAAGCAAGATTGTGTTGGTTTGGACATGTACGGAGGAGAAATGCTGGGTATATTGGGAGAAGGATGCTAAGGATAGAGCTGCCAGGGAAGAGGAAAAGAGGAAAGCCTGAGTGAAGGTTTATGGATATGGTGAGCAAGGACATGCAGGTGTTGGGTGTAACAGAACAAAATGCAGAGGATAGGAAGATATGGAAAAAGATGATCCGCTGTGGCGACCCTTAACAGGAGCAGCCAAAAGAAGAAGAAGAGTTGCTGTCTTTCTTATTACTGTTTAATGTGTAATTAACTTTCACCTGTTTACTCATTTTGCAGATATAAATTGATACATAGTATAAGTTACAGAAGGGCTATATGTATATACTATATACAGTTGTTTAACAACATACCATAACAAAGTAAAATATAGCACAAAAAACATGTTTTACCAAATTCTGTGTATGAGGCAATAACTAAGTCAGCAATCCATTGAGAAGTCCAATAATGCACATATATCCATACACTCAGTTTGGGCCAGTCTAGAAATGCTAATTAACCTAACATGCAAGTCTTTGGGATGCTGGATAACATCTGAATAACACAAAGAAAATCCTACATAGATATGGAAACAGAGAGGGATCTAATAGGTTACATTTTGTATAATATAGAGACCATTTTGGATGACAAAACATGCAAAATAGTTTGGTGCTTTATAATGTTCATACTATATGAGCACAAGTAAAAAAGGAGTTCTTTGACTCCAGTTAACTAGTAAAGAAAATAAGTTACAATGCTCCAAAGTAACCTAACTAACCCTTATTGTGAAAGTGTGAGCCCTAACACTATACCAGTATAGTGGAGAACAGTACTCATTTAGGATGATATTATGTAGTATATTATAGTTATTATAGTATCACTTAGCATGTTTTTAGCTTGTTTTTGCATACTCTTAGAGTGGTCTGTCCATTAGACTGTCTACAGCACTCTTTTAATAATTGAAAACACTAAAAAGAAACACTAAAAAGAAAAATTCACCACAAAAATATTCATAGTCTGTGGTTTTTTTTTTTTTTTTGCACAATACACAAAAAAATCCCAAACTGATGCCTCAGGGAATAAAAAGATCCATATGTGGAGGTGACAACGTTTCACCTACATTTCTAACCAATTTTCTTTCATTTGATTCAGAAATTTAAAACCTTTCTACTGCTACATTAGCCATTAATCTTACAGCAAATAAGTGCATGCCTAACATATTTATTGCCTAATAAGTATAGCTAAGGACAGCTTTGTACTTTAAACAAATAATGTGATTGGAGGTACAGTATGTTTTATGAATTCATATGTTGTTGCCTTCCAATAGCATTAGATAGCATTACAAGCTAGCCTACGTGTAGGTTTCCTACAGATTTTGTTTTCAACTGATCTTTCATGGCAGAAAAAGTAAGTATTGTTGATTGTGTTTTCATTTTACGTAGTGGAGTGTAATAAAGTGGCAATACAATAGGTTGTAATAGAATGCAGTTGGCAGAGACATCCATAAAAGAACACAAATGACTAATATAAAATACGGCTAAGATATAGAGCATGCTCTTAGTGGTAGTGAAAGAGAAGTTAAAACCAAAAAGGGCTACACTTTTCTTATTAGTTTCATTTGTGCCTTAAAGAGAAAAACAACATCTTAGTTCTTAAGCAAATAGTCCTTTATAGTATCTCTAGTGTAAGTAAGCATGTGTTTTTAGTGTGCATTTCCCATGATAAAGCAGTTATTGTACTGATTGTTTTAATTTACCTAAATAATTGATACAATCATGTGTGCTATGTAACCAGGACAATACAAATATGCTGGCATGGTTATTTTTATTTTTTTTTTGATGCCTAACTTTCTAGTATTAATGTTCGGCATCTTCTAGCTATTTTTCCTACTGAGTAATTCACACAGTGCTGTTACTTTATTATGGCCAACACGTATATGCACGTATGCTAGGACATCCAAAAAAATTTCTTTATTTGTTTATTGCCCATAGGAACTTCAGGTCTGACAAACATGACTATGACATCTTTCACAAATCTCTTAGTAAAACTAAAGAAAGTTTAAAATAAAATTCATTACAGTACACCCATAAGGCTTTATCATATGATATTTAAAACATGAATAACATTTAATTGTACATTGGTGTGACATAAATTTCCCTATATTATAAAAGCACAATTAAAACGTTTTCATTGAATTTCCTGATAGAAGAAAAGTATTCTTTCATTATCCCGTTGTTATGCTTTGACATACCTTGTTATGTTTATGGGAGCGAAAGTCATTATCAAGCTGCTCACAAATCAAACTAACATGAGAACTATATTTTAATATATTTAATTAGATATACTGTACATTTTTTTCTGTAAGGTAAATTTTTAAAAGGTGAAGGTTTATAGGAAAAAATATTTTGAATAAGAAATGTCAGACAAGAAATCTAAAAAGAAAAGACAATTGCTTCTATTAAGGAATGTGCAGTATATGCTGCAGGCTGTTGTGTTTCTTTAACACATTGAATGACTGTAGATACTATCTAGCAGTTTTTTCAGATAGATCCCAGTGTTTTAACTGATTTTTTTTACATACATTAAATTCATGACTGTAGGCTAACAGCACACATTTTCTAAATCTTCTTTTTTAATGAAGTACACTAATATGCTTTCTTCATTTCATGCTGCTTGGATTTATGTCAGTTCATTTTTTCACTTAAAATATGAAACTTTTTAATATCTGATGGTATTTGCTTTTCCACAAATCAAGCCACATAAAGTACTCTTAGCTGTCACCCTCATCAAATAATAACACTAAGTTATTTGTCAATTAATTTTTCAAGAATGTAATTTTTTACACAAGTGGCTTTTCATGGTATAGTCAAAATGGAAGAAACATGGTAACACAATTGTCAGGACTCCAAACTTCAGCCTGCATGCTAAACACATGCATCTTAGGTTACTTTGACACAATAATCTGGCCTGTCTATTAGTGAATGTGGCATGTGTGCATGAGTTCACCCTGTGGCAGCTTGCTACCCCCACCATATCATGCCTCCAGTGACCCTAAAGAAAATGAAGTGTGTTTGGGAATAGATGGATAATTTAAAAGGCATTCAAATGATATGAACAAATAGAATGAAATTCTGCTTGTTTTTATTTTGTTAATTTGCTTACTTCTGCCTTTTGCTAAGATCTTAGACCGAAACTGAGTTTTGATCTTCCCTTTGGTTTTGGCTGTTGGATTCTTTTAGAGTTTTGGTAATGAACATCTGTCTGTCTTTTAACACTTCTTCTGGAGGATCCTTTTTAAATATCCTACTTTGTTGACAGGTCCTTTTTAGAGCAAAGAGCCTTTATTTACCCTATTGTTTCTTTTAACACCATCTTTCCTTTTCAGTTCAGTTACAACAAGGTGTAGGGCTAGATTGTTCAAATCTATTTACTTAAATGTTTTTATAAACAAACAGGGACACTTTAAAACATAAAATACAGTAATTCCCTGATTTGCAACTGATCAAGCTAAGGCCATTCGTACTTACAACCAATGTTCTCTCTATTTTTTTTTTACTGATGAGCAGGCATGAATAATATATGAGCTACTTTCCTTTTACAACCAATTTCTTCAATCCCAGTACACTACACAAGCATTCCTCTGTGAAGTATCAATTAATCACCACAAAGCTCCAACAAATGAATGGTGAGCTTTCCTTGTGATATAATGAAGATCGCAAAACACCAACACGTGAACGAAGAGTGTAGGAGGTCCCCCATTAAGTATTGATTGATCTCCACATAGCACCGGTACTTGAACAATGAGCAGTTTCCCTGTGGAGTTTCAGAAGCACAGCTGTATAGCACTTCCAAACTGCTGCATAGGATGGGGACTGAGCAGTATGGTTACAGTTGAGCAGCAGTTCAAAAGTGTTGTATGGTATCCACATCCACATCAGACACTCAGTTGCATTGACCTGTACACTGTGTGACCAGCAAGTGGCCATATGGCCAGGTCCCAAATGGAGCTGTACGTTGGCACATGGCTGTGTATAAAGTGTATTTAAAAACATCATTTGAATTTTTAGTCTTGCTTTATACTTAATTTTGATGTCCAGGGGATATTTTAACCTTTTCAGCTGACAGATTTCAGTCAAAAAATCTTGTCAAGATGAGCCTGAAAATCTTGTAAAGATGAGCAGGAATAAAGTGTAATCTGTGAAAAATGCACTGTACTTGACTTTGTGATAATGATTTCGTAACATTTTCTGTGTGTTTTGGAAAACTGCAAAATGTTATGGCGTACACAGCTAATACAGATAAAAACAAGTAAGCCAGGTCTACCATTTGGTTGAGAAAGGAGAGTAGCTGTCTTTTATTAGACTTTTTTAAAAACAGTTCTTTCATTTCAGATTCAGATTTTTCTGACACTTTTGTAAAAGGCTTAGCTCAGTGCAAAATTAGAAACTTGCAAGGAAGTTCATAGCTTAATTTCCATGATGCTCTCTATTTGGCAAGAAATGTTTTTCATTTTATACATATACAGTAATATTTGCTACATATTTCCCTTACTGGTTACCAGTTAAAGAGTGATGTGCAATAAACAAATATTTTCTTTTGAATACATTCTCTTAGTACATTATTCACTAAATACAATTCCAGGAGAAAATTGTTAATTTTAGCACGGTCACATTTAGAGATGACACAAGCAATATTATGAAACTAGTTTGGTACCAAAGTTCCAAAAACATATTGGTACCTGCTTTTTTACAGTATTATTAGTACCAAGAAAGCTGGTACTGCATTCAGGCATGACTGCACGTACACAGATTACTTCAGAAGGCACAATAATAACGGAAAACATGTGAGTAAAAACTACATATAAAAATGGCTACAGCACCACATCAACATACAGTATGTCAAAAAGAAAAATTGCATAAGGCTCACATTACTGCAACTTTAACCCTATTATAGAATTACTTCAGAACAGAGTTGTGCATGTTTTGAAAGCAAAATAACTTTATAGATCAAATGAGGTAAAAATCAATCAACGTGTATCATCAAGAGAAAAGAGAACAAGATTAATTGCCTTTCCCAAGTTCCAATAAATAAATGAGGCTTTGCATTCATTTTCCAAATCTAATGTGCATTTGTAAAAATGTCCATCAGTCCAAGCATCTTTCCAGTTTTCATGCAGTTCAATGTAGTGGATCGAAGAGGGCGACCCCACATGCATTATTTGGCTTGTCTACACTGGCAATGGTGGTAATAGTTTCTCCATTTGTTAATACCAAAAATAAATTAATAATTCATAGTTATTTATTAATATTAGTAAATAATAAATATTATTATTAATAATTAATAGATGTTTCAATGTTTAGAAGGACAAGGGTTATCACCCTATTAATACATGTACAGTGTTAACAGAGATACATAATTGCTGAAACACGCAGTTAGCAGGACAAGTTAAAGAGAATACTCATTGTTAAATACGAATCTACAACAACTGAATTTGTGGCATTTGTTTGGCTTTTAAAGACACATAAGAACACTTACGTAAAAAAAACTAAAAACAGCAAAACAAAGACTGTTTAGCAGGAGTTCTGATAAAAAGGATTCATGCAAAAATAATGTTTGGTTTCGCACAAGAAGTTTTAAAGTTGGGACAAATGGTAGAAAAAAGGAGGGACAGAGTTTCTAACATTTGATATTTAAATTAATTAGACTCATCTATTAAATATTGCTCTTCAGCGATATTCTTTTAACCAGCTAATGATGTGAATATAAAATCTTCCAATAGCAAATGTTATAAGCCTAACAGATAGGTTCACTCATAAACCAGACTTTAAAAACATGTTACAAAAACTTTAAAGAGTTTAGTTAAATGGAAATATTCTGAATAATCCTGGAATTCACTAATTCATCAGTCCAAATATAATAATGTTTGAATTTTTATATTTAGTATGGATTTTAAGCAATATTTTTCAGTTAGTAGACAGAAAATCTCAGAATAAATTTAGAATGTGCACATGCTAAAATAAATCAGGCAATTCATGATATATCATTCTTTATAAACCCTAATCTGAAATCACCCAAGATGATAAACTCCAGTTGTTGTTACACTAGGGTTATTTTGGTACATATGAATGCCAATACCAATCTCGCCCTCATACAGGACATGCTGGATCCTTTTAAGGCTCAAAGAAACAAATCATCAGCTCTTCCGGTTGAGAATACGCTGTGCGTGTTTGACTGCCGCTTCTCACTGGTGTCATTGTTTTTGTTTTATTTTGTTCTGTCGGACTTTTTCACCTACACCCTCTGATTAGACTGCTCTTTTCGAATTTAACTTACTATATGAATGCCATCGGCGATTTCCTAGATTACTACACCTGCTTCAGTCATGTGCTATGAATGAATCTACACTTGCTTTGTTTGCAATCCCCAGTCTGAACTGCGAATGTGCAGCCTACCTGCTGTTCTTTTCTTTTTCTATCTGATTATGCAATGAGATGTAGGTTGGTTTAATGTGTGTAGCTGGAGTTAACATGTTGTTGTGTGGCATTCTGTTTGCTCTTGGCGGTGTCCACCGGTGTCTGGATAATCTTAGCCTCTTCTGTCTCTGGTTTGAAATTGTGCTGTGTGTTGTCATTTCTACTTTGTTGGCAATGCAGCTCATATATTCTCCATATGAACTCAAACATCTTGACTGTCATTAACCATTGGTCTCCCTGACTTAATTTTTGCCAGTCACTTGGAATTATTCACTGGTCTAAAAGGGGCCACTCGCGGATCTATGGCTCAGTCACATCGATTCCAATTATATGGACATCTCACCGTGTTCACTGGCGTAACGCTAGGGCTGTCCGAGGAATAAACATGGAACATATCTTCATCCTCCTCAGGAAGTGTCTGTGCCCTACTCTCCTGGCTGTTCCAACTTTAGGCTCACCCTACTGAATGCTTGCTCCGTCTCTAATAAGACCTTGCTGAGTAACAACCTCATCTCCCAGAAGAAAGTGGACATGTTTCTTCTTACAGAATCTGGGCAACAATCTGGTGACTATTTACATTTAAACTTGCTGTCTCCCCCTAACTATAGCTGGATATCTAAACCCAGTTTTACAGGAAAAAGGGGTGGCCTGGCTGTGGTTTATAAACCTACCTTAATAATGAAGGAACTCTCCTTTTTTGAAGTCACACATTTTAAATATATTGCTGTGAAGCTGGTTTCCTCCCCTCCTGTGCTGCTGTTGTTAGTTTATTGCCCTCCCAAATCTGTGGTGAACTTCCTGTCTGAATTTAATGAACTTCTCACTGTAATCTCATCTCTTTGCCCTGCTGTAATTGTACTCAGTGACTTTAATATTCATGTTGATATCAAATTCTCTCTTACAGTTGAGTTCATCTCAACTTTGTGTTGACTTGACACAGCATGTGGATTTTCCCACTCTTACTTATGGTCATATTCTTGGCTTGCTTTGTTCAAATAGCTTGAATAATGTCTCTGTCTCAGGTTCACTCGAAAGTATTTCTGATCATAAGCTTATTGAATGTAACTTTAGCATTATTACCACTATATCAGTTGAGAAAAAGTCTGTCTCTTATCGCAACATTAGGTCTATTAATTCCAATTTGTTTGTTGCTTCCTTTCTGTCTTTGTCTCTTTTTAGCTTGTATTGTCTTCCATCTCCCGAAAACATGGTTTCCCTTTATAACAACTGTGTTTCCCAACTGCTAGATAACTTTGCTCCCTTGAGAATCAGGCAGGTTCCAGTCACTATCACCTGTCCCTGGTACACCCAGGAGCTCAGAGCTATGAAAGCCACTAGCCAGCGTCTTGAGCGGCTTTATAAGAAAACTGGCCTCATAGTTCACTCACAGCATTACACTGAGCACATACTTGAATATAGGGATGCCCTTAACACTGCTTGCTGCAACTATTATTCCTCTCTCATAAATGGTGCTAGGCCTAGAACTCTTTTTAGGATTGTTAATAAACTCCTCCAACACCCTCCTTTAGCATGCCCAAATACAGCTGAAGAGTGTCAGGCTTTCTTACATTTCTTTGATACCAAAATTGAACAAATCTATCACAGTTTCCCCTCCACACCTCAATCACTCATTCATTTTGATCTGCCATCTCCATCATCAAGACTCATTTGTTTCTTGCCTGTTGACTCTCTTGCCATCTCTGAACTTATTAATAAGTCTAATTCCTTTTCCTCTATGCTTGATCCTGTCCCCACTTCTCTGCTTAAGACATGGTCATCCATAATTAGTATTCCTGTTGCCTTATTGATAAATGCATGTTTCATTTCAGGTTCTGTCCCTATTGCCCTCACAACTGCTGCAGTTACCCCAATCCTTAAAAAATCTGACCTGGATCCTTCTTTTCTCTCCAGTTACAGGCCTATCTCTAATCTCCCTTTTTTGGGTAAGGTGATGGAATGCATGGTTGCTACACAATCCCATGCTTTTCTTCTAGACAATACACTCTACGATCCTTTTCAGTTTGGCTTTCACACACAGCACAGCACTGAGACAGTTTTTCTCCATGTAGTTAATGATCTTCTCCAGTCTGCAGATTACGGTTCACTTAATATTCTCCTCCTTCTTGACTTAAGTGCAGCATTTGACACTGTTAATCATGAAATTCTCCTGTCACATCTTTCTGCTGTAGGGATCTCTGGCTTAGCTCTTCAATGGCTCACATCATATTTTTCTAAAAGGCAACAGTTTGTCACACTCAGCTGATATAAGTCCTTCACCTCACCTGTGTCACGTGGTGTCCCTCAGGGTTCAGTCCTTGGGCCATTACTTTTTCTACTTTATATCCTTCCTTTGAGTTAGATTATTCTGACATGGCCTTTTAACTTCCACTGTTATGTAGACAATATACAGTTATATCTTATCTCTCACTGACTGCATCAATGATATTCAGCTATGGATGGAAAATAACTTTCTCAGACTTAATGCCAATAAAACTGAAGTGTTACTGGTAGGCCCAAACTCTTAACTTTCTAAGGCATCCAACCTCTCTGTTTCTGTTGATGGTACACTTGTCAAACCTGCTCCTGTTCTCAGAAATCTTTTTGTTTTGTTGTGATTCATCATTTAACTTTGAGTTACACATTAGGTCTCTTTCCAAAATGTAATTCTATCATATCCATTACATTGCCTGCCTCCGTCCATTTCTGTCCTTTAATGATGCTCAAACGCTGGTTCATTGTTTCATAATGTCTCGTATTGATTACTGTAATTCCCTCTTCATCTGCCTCCCTGCCAAATCTATACAGAAGCTACAGTAAATTCAGAACTGTACAGCTAGAGTCTTCACCCACTTAAAGTGTTTTGCTCACATCTCCCCTGTTCTCTCCCAGTTTTGCTGGTTACCAGTTCCATTAAGGATTAAATTCAAGATTCTGCTTCTCACCTTTAAAGCCCTACATAACCTTGCCAACCCCACCTCCGTACACTCCTTATCGCTCTCTCAGGTCCTCAAGTAGTAATCTCCTTACTATCCGATGCACCAGACTCTCCACCCTGGGAGGCAGGCAGGTCCTTCAGTGTTATGACCCATCAACTCTCGAACTCCCTTCCTCAGCCTCTCCAAAATTGCTCTTCTTTTTCCACTTTTTCCATTTTTATTTTTAACTCTGTATGTAAAGCAACCTTGGGTTTGTGAAAGGCGCTCAATAAATGCAAGTTATTATTATTTATTATTATTACTTACTTCACTACTATAATGGAGGAATTTTACTTAAAAAGCCATTAAATAGAATTTCTGTTTTTGCCATGGTATTGAAAGGTATCACATATCATAAAGTTTCACTGCTATTGGTATTTAATAAATAATTCTGGAATTGTAACATCAATAACACTGCACAACAAAGATTTTGCTTCTTGAACATTGTTGATTTATAGATTTTTGGGTGCTGATCACAAATATCACATCAAAATTTCCATCACGTACCGTTTCATAGAAATCTTCAGTTTTGTCATGATTTTTTCTTATATTTGTATTTAAACATTTTTGCTCCCGTAACTGACTTATCAACACCGGTTTGTGCAGCCAAGACATGTCCAGGCATGGAATCAGGCCAAGTTGGAAGCTGTTCTGTGGAAGCTGACATCCTGGGCAGGTCTGAACAAGCTTGAGGCTGTCTCAGCATGCTATAAAGGTGGCTTGCATGCACCAATCCTGCCCATTTGCTTTATATAGATAGTCAGTGTGTATGTATAGTATCAGTATAGCAAAGTACTGTATCTGTAGCAATATAACAGTAAGTAATCTTGATGCTATAGACGTTTTGGTATCGAGCGATATGTCTTGTCAATGTCGTTACAGCCTCGATACATTCTGTTGTATCTGTGGCGAATATACACTTGCGCCTCAGAGACATTAGATGACTGCTCTTGTGAAGAAAGCTTATCATCTGTATTTCGGCTGCAAAAATGGTGATCAAGACAAGGACTGGGTGCCTCACATTTGCTGTGCGACATGTGCTGTCAGTCTGAGATCCTGGCTCAGAGGCACTCGATAGATGATGCAGTTTGTAGTTGCGATGATATGGCGAGAACAGAAAGACCATGTGACGAACTGTTACTTCTGTTTGACTAATGTGTCTGGTTTCTCTGCCAAAAACAAGAAGTCAATTGAATATTCTTATCTGCCTTCAGCAATGAGACCCGTGCCACATGATGACAATCTTCCAATTCCAAAACCACCAAAGGATTGGACCTTAGACGAACCAGATGAAGAAACTGCAATACAGGGTAGTGACAGTGACATTGACCCGGATTTTGAACCATGCTCATCAGGCGATCCACATCTGATAACACAGTCCAAATTCAACGATTTGGTCAGAGATTTTGGTCTGTCAAAAGCAAAAGCCAAGGTGCTGGGTTCAAGACTGCAGGAATGGTGTTTGCTGTCACCAGGTATGACAATTTCTGTGTTTCGAGGCTGACATCATGATATAACCAAATTTTTTGCACAAGTCGACAGTCTCTGTTTCTGTTGTGACATTGAAGGATTGTTCTCGGCCTTGGGTTGTGATCACAACCCGGAAGAGTGGAGTCTCTTCATTGATTCGTCAATTTTAAGCCTGAAAGCTGTTCTGCTACATAATGTCAACGTTTATCCTTCAGTACCTGTTGACTATACAGCACACATGAAAGAAACGCATGAGAATATGGAACTGTTGCTGAAGCACGTCCAGTATAGCAGGTACAACTGGAATTTGTGGAGATCTTAAAGTCGTTGCTCTGTTAATAGGACTGCAGCTTGGCTATACAAAGTACTGTTGTTTCATCTGTGAATGGGACAGCCGTGTCAAAGAGTAACACTATTCTAGACAGAACTGGCCACTCCGTAAAAAGTTAGTTCCAGGACAGAAAAATGTGGCACATGAATTGCTTTTCGACCCGGCAAAGATATTTTGCCTCCTCTTCACATAAAACTGGGACTCGTGAAGAAATTCGTGAAAGCACTGAACAAGGAAGGTGAAGGTTTTCGTTATTTGAGACAGATGTTCCCAAGAATAACTGACGTCAAAATCAAAGAGGGCAATTTTGTTGGCCCCAGATCAGACATGTTATGAGTGACAAGCGGTTTCAAGATCTGTTAGTTGGGCCGGAAAAAAGTGCCTGGAAAGCCTTCAAAGACGTTGTTGACAATTTTATGGGCAATTACAGAGCTCCAAACTACATTCAATTGGCAGACAAACTTCTCAAAGCAAACAAAACAATGAAGTGCAACATGTCACTCAAAATTGATTTCCTCCACTCACACTTGGACTTCTTCCCCGCAAATCTCAGTGCTATCAGTGACGAACACGGTGAAAGGTTTCACCAGGACATTGCTACGATGGAGAAACGATACCAGGGCAACTGGAATCCGTCAATTCTTGCTGACTACCGTTGGACACTGTAACATGATGCACCAGACATTGAATACAAAAGAAAATCAGGAGCAAAAAACACTTTTAATTCTGTTGAATTTAATAGCTTATGTGAAACATAAACGTGACTAAATACATTATTGTCAGTAAACATATAAATGTTTCTCGGAGTTCCTACTTAATGCAGTAAAACCAAAACTATATTTGTGCATACCTAGTAGGTACCTGTCATAATCAGCAAAAAGTTTTCAGGAAGCAAGACATTTATAAAAAATGTTGTACAGTGTAGTTACATCTCAGTTATAGTCACTTTCCAATGAAAAAGGTAAAATAAAGAAGATAAAGGTGTCCACTTAGCACTTTCCTTAGGTGGGGCTGTTCTCATGAAATAAAAAAGAAACATGTAACTGGCTTTTACTAATATCCTGACATGTTAAACCAAATGCATTTATTCATTTTGTAATTAGAAGAATTACAAAAGTATTGTTTAAGACATGCAAATATAATGATGGGAGTGAAGTTGCTGTGCCTTACTAGATTATTCCTATTGGTAGCTTATTACACCATGCCATTCTTAAATACTAAGTATATTATTTTACACTGGTCAGTGACCACACAGAAAAAAAAACACATTCTGTATAATTAAACTCCTTTCTCAACTTTCTTGAAGCTATTTTTGAGAAATGTAAAACTTTGAATTTATTGCAGAAAACTTTCAACAAATAAGAAACATAAACAAAACTGTTTTCCAAATGTATCTGTCCCCCTAGATTTTTGTTTACTTGATCAAAAGTAATAGCATTTTTTCCACCACCAGCATCTCGCTTTTCTACAAAGCTTAAAAAATCAGATTAACACTCTTAAATAAATGTCTGCTAGGTAACCATTTCATGATGTGAATAAGTGTCCTTTTATAAAATACAAACATTAATGGCTTTTGTAAGAAGAAAAGGCAGATAATTTTCTTTTGTCATTGACAAGTTCTTAATGGATTTCTTTGTGTTTAAATTAAATGCAGTCAGCTCTCAACTTGCAGAAGTTAATTATAACTCTTCCCATATTTTTACTGGACATCTCAGCTAGATTTAAGAAAATCTAAATCCTTTAATGCATTTTGAGAATATTAATTACAAATTATCATAATAATTTATAATAATAATAATTGCAAATTAGCCTAGTGATGCTGTAAGCTTTTCCTCTTTATCAGTGCACCTTAAGTGGCTTAAAGAGGGTATTTACTTTACTGGAGCCTCATGCGTGGCTGGAAGTGGATGCGGGATGCTTACTGAGAATAAACAGTGCCTGACCTGCTTGGCTCTGTTAGTAAAAGTAAATTATAAGAACTTAGAAGGAGGAATACAGATATAAAGAAATTAACATCACAATATCTAACATCAGAAGCTTGTAGATGCCTTTGACTACTTTCTTAATAATAAAGCCTTACTCTGATAGCTTTTTAGAATAACAGTGTTATTTTTATCATTAGAGACAATATGATATTGTATATAAGAACACTACTCTTTTAGTAATTATATTGTATGGGTTTATTTATTTTTGTTACTTGTCCATTATTATTCTTACCTAATGTTATTTGTTTTTTCTTTTCTTGTAACTTTCTCTTTGACATCTTGTAACACACTTTGAGCTTCTTTCTTTGTATGAAAATGTGTTATATAAATAAATGTTGTTGTTGTTGTATGAACTAAACAAAAGTGTACTCTCTAGTGATCAGGCTAAAAACACATCAGCAGAGTAAAAGTTTTTTTTTTTTTGTTTAGCAAATACTTTTATATAAAGGTTTTCACTACAACGTGTAGCTATGATGTGATATTATGAAGCAGTGTCTGTGTGAAATACAGTATTAAGATCAACTCATATTTTCAAGACGTGACACCAAAGAAGAAAAAAGAAGGTTATGAAGACTTTGGAAAGACAATACATAATTATTTTTTTACTGTGAAGATTCTTTCTTTACTCTTCTGTTTATCTTGCACAAGTAAGATTTGTATAGTATGCCAGTTTAGACTACTTCAGTAAACTCCAATATTTCTATAAACAAAGAACATGTTTAAGGCAAGTATTCAAAATTTTGATGACCACTGTTTCTGTCATAGAACTAACTGTTGTTTTTTTTCTAATAAATTATGAAAGAACTGTCCATCGTGTGTTTCATGTTATTTCAAAGTCTTATTAATTAATTATATGTTTAAGAATATTTAATCACATACTCATTTCTTGATGGGATAATAGACAATACTGATACTGTGTCAGCAGACTATGTAGTAATGTTGTCTCTGATCTCTATGTGAAAGCAGTAATTGTAAAAATTCTGAAGCAGATGCCTAAGCAAAGACTAAAACTTGTTTCTTCCACAGAAACGTTCAACTGCACTAGCAGCTACTCCTAAATGTGCATTGTATCCTGAAATGAGAAAAAAAGATAAATACTGTACATACAAACATGCATGCAGTACCTATCTCAAATAAAAATTTATTCTGCACCTCGTGCTATGATTTTAGAAGATTTGAAGAAAAGGGAGACATGAGTCCCACCAACACACTTGATTTTAAATGGATTTATAAAAGAAGAATCCAAAACAAATAAGTCTCAAATTCATAAAGGCCCAAAAAGTAATCAAATACCTAAATCAACAAACATTACCCAAATAATAAACCTAAGGCTAAAGACAAAAATATACAAAAAAGGCAAGATTTACAAATTCAAGGACATAATTCTTATAAAAGAAAAAAAAGCAAAAACAAAAATCCACAGAGGCAAACAACCTGACAAACCTAGGGTGAAAATGGAGGCAACAACACTGAGAAATGATGCCATGCTAGTGGTTAAGCCTGAGGCCTGTGCGGCCTTTAAATTATGATAATTTTATTAACTGTTCAGCTGCAGCGCTGAGAGACCCAGTAAGTCGGTGTGAGTTTGTGTGCTTGACTGGGCCCTACAATTGACTGGTGTTCTGTCCAAGGTTCTTTCCTTCCTTGAGTCCAATGTGCATTTTCATTTGCAAATAAGGTGGTCTTAGGTTTAACAAGTGTAGAATACTGAAATGAAAGAAAGTGGAAGGAAGTAGATGGCTTTATCAACATAACTATAGATTTTTATTTATTTTTTTCGAAAAAGCCATTTTACTTCTTTTAAAAAGAAATGACTATATTGTTAAAGAGTAGAAGTGCATAGAATTCTGAGCAGCCGATTTGGTGTTGAATTTGGTGTATCAAATGAGAAACAATACCAGAAAATATAAGCAGGGATGGTTTAATGCCAAATTAGTCTGTAAAGAAGCTCTGTGACCTTGAATTGGATTAAACAGATGTATATTATGTGTTAGTCTGTACAGCCATTGATTTTTAGTGATCCCGTTAAACCAGAGTCATGCATGAAATGCCATTGTAATCAATGATGGTTTAGCCATTTTGAAATGCCCATGGCTTTAGTGATTGATTGAAGATTGTTCTTAGACATGGATGTCTCAATGAGCAGCAGAAACATTACAAAAATGTGAAAATAATGTAAGCCATGGGTGGAATGAGATTACAACTTGCCTTAAGAAGGGGCCTCAGTATAATAAGCCAAGTTCAGTGGCAGTAGAAATAAAGCAAATAAAGAGACAGCCTCCTGGCTTATCACGGACACTGGGAAAAGTGGAGAAATAAAGTTTATTTACTTGATTTAGGGCCCTCTTCCCAGATTAACATGACAGCGGGCTCAAAGGGTTGCCTGGAGGCCTACAGAGGCTCGAACTAGCTGTGGCACGCATCTGAAGCCATCTTTCCAGTGTGCTCATGGCTTCTGGTTGTCAAATGTGGAGGCGCGCTCCTGTAACCGCAGCAGGAGAGAAGACGAAAGTGCTTTATTTAAATTCAAAGGAACAGGTCAGAAGGATAGAGAGCACAGATTCAGAGTAGCCTGCAAAGAGAATAGAAGTGAAAGCGGGAGAAAGTAAAATACAACTCACTTTATGACACCAAGACAGAGAGGTATGCGTGTGCAAGTGCGGGAACGTTTTAATAGGGTGACTGCACCTGAGCAGGTTTTACGATCAGTGCATATCCCAACGTGAGTTTATTGGAAGTCTGCTGGTAATGTAAATGAGGATTGGATGTACAAAAGGGCTTGCGATATAAAACCATGGTCTGAACGCCAGGGGTCGTCATCTGACTAGGTCTTCAGGCTTAAGCATAGATCTGTGCTGCTGATTAGCATAGCTTAGTAGTAAAGATACCTACCAACCTTTGTGCATTAATAAGTGCTTAGTTTTTCATTTTTTGATTAATTTTTCAGCCTGTCTTTCGTAAACTGTCTTGTTGCTGGATGAAGGAGGCGGATTTTTTTGTTTGTTTTTTTCTTTACTTTTTATTGGAAGCCACTGTAAATATGATATGTAGCACCCGCACTAATTTTCTTTTGTTTTGGAAGTGACTTTGCATTGAACTTTATAAATAGTTTTGTAAGACATTTGTTTGTAAAATAGTTTGGAAATGGCTGGAATAAAACAGAATCCTGTTTTTGAATAGTCTTTTTCAGTCTGAGTCTCTTACTCCATCCCCTGGTTGCTTGGTCTCGTCTACTGGCACTCCAAGCTCCAAGGGAATTGTACAAGAGTGCCCTTGCCTGGTGTGTCACACTCAGATGCCATCGAAAGCTTGCATATTGTACTCGGTTCAGTTAACCAATACAAGATGTTATTTTGCTTGAATACTCATTGCATCTATAACAGCTATAATGGTACAACTCCCTACTACTGTATACCATGGGGAAACATATAAATAAAGTGGTCTTTAATTTTGGTGATTAAATTTTATTTTTAACTAGGCAAAATACAAAACTACACAATTTCTATGTAAGCTACCATATATATTCAATATTTGGCAGCCTGACTTAGCTATAAATTATGATTATGTAGTGTTGATAGGAGATTTTAAAATACACATAGATGTAGAAACTCATGTGGAAACATTTATTAAATTTTTAACTCATCTATTATATACAATAGTCATTTGCAAAACTACTAATGGCCTGACCATCATAATCACAAATTAGATTTAAGTATTACAGAGTTGAGATTCAAAATACAAATATTGTTCAGTTAAATGAAGTTAATTCTGATCACTACCTAATTATGTCTGATATGTTTTTACCCTTACCAATACAATTGCAGATTAAAATAACAGCAATGCTACATCTGGATTGTATTTATATATCAAAATGTGAAGATATTTTAAGAAACTCAAGCATGATTGTAGGAACACAGCTTATATCTAATTAAAGTGTAACTTTAAAATAGGGTTTGGATACGGTGGATCCCCTTGAAACAAAAGAGATTAAAGCATATAGAAACTTACCTTGGTTTAATGAGAGTACTCATGCTCTTAAAGAGAATGCCAAAGCATAGTGAAAGAGCAACAGTATCAAAAGGTATTTATAAAAAAAAAAAGCTTTCTGCATTACCGCATGGACTACTATTTTAGATTATTCGGTAATGACAGAAATATTCCTTTTTTACTGTCTAGAACAGTAATAAATAACAAATGGGAAGTATGAACTGTAATGCAAAAACACCTACAGACATCAGCAGTGCAGACTTTATGAACTTCTTTAATAATAACAATTGACAATATAAGATCCCAGTTTACAGTGTCATTTTGCAAACTGATTTTTATATTGGCAAACCCTGTCTCACCTTACGCACATCACTTTATTAATTTGAAATTGATAAAAGAAAATGAAGTAATGGCTTTAATCTCTAAAGTGGAAGCTTCTTCCTTTCCCTTAAATCCAATTCCAACAAAAAAATCATAAAAAACTCAATGAATGTTTTGGCAACTTCCATTCTTAGCATTAGGAATAGTTCATTACCGAATGCCACAGTTTCTGATACACTAAAATTGTCAGCCATACTTCTAAGCTGTTTTCCTGCCCATGGAAACACATCTTTGACACTGGTAGCAATGGAATCAATAGATGGAAATATTCAGTTGTCATATTAGCCCAGAATCTACTGTAGAATGCCTAGGAGGTGGTTGGCAACCAGCTAGCCTAGGTCACTAGCACTATGACTGTGTCTGATGTTGTCTTTGGCTTTCTGTTATAACTAATTGCAGACCCTCCAAAGGTTTATTTTCTCCAGAGACGCTGCTGGTTAGAGTTATTGTTTATTTCTCATTTGTTGTCAACTGCCAATAGTTCAACAATTAATTAATGACCAGATACTGTATTTCTGAGTATCTGTTAAACAAATCTTTGGCTTTATGTGTACTCATTACATTGCATTTTACCCGAGTATTTGTCACAATATTCTGTGCCTGCACTTGGTAAAGAGTGCTTTATTAGAATTAAACTGAATTATATTGAATTATTTGTCCATTCAGGTCTAAAAATATATATTTTTTGCTATTCCAGATACTAGAAGAGAGCCCTTATGCTTGTCCAAATTGTATTTAAAATTCTCTCTAAATCTTAATTATACTCATTTCAAAACTGAATATAATTGACAATTGAAATATTCTATACTTAAGTAGAAAGTCTTTTGATATGAGTATTCAGGGAATAAAAATATTTTCTCCAAGGACTTTTCCTGTTACCGTTGACCCAGTATCAAAGATTATTTTATTGGGTAGACTTATGCCAATAAAAGTCATAGGGGATTAAATTTCATAGAGATTTAATAACCACTTTAGGTTTTTAATTTAATTACATGTTGCATCTCCATATGCATTGTGTGTAAAAATGGTCTATTGCTTGGTAAACGGCTTTGTTTAGGTTCTGTCAATGCCTGCACTGGCAGCATCAGGCCAAGGCAGTATGGTATGATAATCAACAAGCACATTGACCCTGGCACACACACACTTTCAGAAGAGGCTAGTATTGAAAGCCAGTGATACTGACCCGCACATTTTTTAGGAAATTTAGTACCCACATTAAACTCCCACAGTCATGAGCAAAATATGTAAACTCCAGACATATACCTGGACACAACAGCTGCCTCAGTACTTGGAAAACTTGGGTTGCTTCTAGTGTTGGTGCGGCCAGAAGAGGGCGCTTACACTGTGGTATGAATGTGGATCCCAATGCCCCTGGAAAGAGATGGGGGACACAGTGCTGTAAAAATGGTGTCATCCTTTGGATGAGACATAAAACTGAGGTCCTGATTCTCTGTAGTCATTAAATATCCCTGGGCAACATTTGTAAAGAGTAAGGTGTATCCCAATCAGTGCCTAGTCATTCTGGACCCTTTAATCATCCCCTGTATCTAATTGGCTATCTCTCACTTCTTCACCACCTAACAGCTAATGTGTGGTGAGCGTACTGCCACAAAATGGCCAACATCGCATTATCCAGGTGGATGCTGCACATTTAGTGGTGGTCGAAATGGCTCCCCACTCACTATGTAAAAGCACTTTGAGTAGTGAGGAAAGTGCTATATAAATGTGAAGAACTATTATTATTTTTTATTATTATGTAAGAAAGTGGTATTAATTTTACACAATACACCCTCATTATTCTAATACATCCTTACTGTGCACAAGCATCGGATGTAAAATATGTTATATTTAGCAGATTCCTAGGTGAATTTTAAGCTTTTCTAGGACATAAGATACTAAGTGGTTGCTTGAATTCCTACCTAATAATAATTGAACAAGGAGTTAAAGAGGAATGCTGGGCTTGTTGACTTCAATGTCTTGTACTGTATTGTTATTGAAAATAAGAATTTTCACTCGAAATAGCACACCTTAACTAAATCCACAAGTGATCAATTGGGATCTGATGTCTGTACTACATTAAATTCTGAATTCTTTTATAGCCTTATTACAGCATAGTATCTTTTTAAAAATGCCACTTTTCCAAGAACTACCAATATAAAGATATGCATCATATGTTCAGCAGTGATGAATCACCGAAATGCTTTACTACTTGTTTTCAGGAATCCAGTGTCCAGTATTAAAATGAAAACCCATATCAAAGCCACTTCAATATTTAGCATTTTCTCAGTTTCACTGTGAATTATGTAAAATATACTCACACAATCCTTTGGTTTCTTTCCTAAATAGCATTGTCTGTAAGTACGGTATGATGCTGTCACTGATTGAGTAGTTAATTATGTGGGAAGACCATACAGACCTAATAAAATGGCCACTCAGAGTTGAATGCATTACATGTTCCTATCAACAAATTTCAAAATACAAGCACCCTGCTTGTGTATCTGTTTTTCTTTTTCTAATGGCAGGCAGGTTCTAGGCATCCATATTCATGATGCTTTGCCTAGGGAATAATAGTTGAGATTAAATCCCCGCTGCATATCTTAATGAATGCTGTTTCACTTTATATTTTCAATGACTATCTTAGAGATTCCTTTTTCTAATTAATTAATTTCCCTTTCTCCCTTAAAAAGCTGCATGCATAGTTCTCCCATCTAAACCATAGAAAATATTCATTCTAGCAATATTTGGTTAATAGCAAAGCACATTTTCCTTGAATATTCAGCTGGTACATTTGGCTAGATAGGGAGACAAAAGTTGAAAGTTACAGTTTACAGCTTTACTGGCGACGAGCCACTGATCTGATGAAAGCCAATCATATAGAATAATGTGAGGGTGCCAGGGAGTATGTTAATGGTCCTCAGCTGTGTTCCAATGGCTCTACTGAATAGCCCACTTCATGTTTAATTCTGGAATCATGTTAATCAAGTCGCTCATCAGACGCCAAGCTTTAAAAGCCTGGGATGAAGGACAGTTTTGTGTTCTCATAATTAAAGTCAATATTACATGAATATTCCACTTCCTTAATTTCCTTGCCTTCTTAAAAAAAAACATTTTTTTACACATACTGTATGTATTTAATCATTTTTATTTAATTTTATTTATCACAAGTCATTGTAAAGTGATAAAAAAAATAGTTGACCTGTTAAATTGTTTTTTCTTTTTTGACTACTTGATTATTGACTAAAAATTATTTTATTTTTCTCCCCACTGTTGTATTAATCTGTTTGCCTATCTGGTTCAACACACGTGATAAACTGGCAAATGAAGCTACTCTTTAATAACAGAGAAATAAAGCTTGAATGTATCAAAAATGCACAAATGAAGCTGTCACTTTCAAATGTGTTTTTAAAAACAGGGGTAATTAGAGATGAAATAATTCTAATAAATAAGTTAGATTAATTTTAAATACTCTGTAATAAAATACATAAATGAAGTCTCAGAAGGTTATTTATACTATGTAGAGCACTCTTTTTATGAAAACAATAAAAATAAAAAAGGAAAATATAGTAAAATCAAACATATATAAAGCATGCAAGAAGAAATATTATACACAAATTGTGGAGAAAATACAAAACCATGTAAATAAAACAGTAAATTTATTGTGCAATTTATAGTGCCACATTATGTATAATATCTTGCAAAAAGTCTAAAAGCAACACCATTCAGTATTAACTGTTGCAGAAAATGATTAAGCTGGACATACTGTATCTTGATTTGGACTCCTCTAGCTCTGGATGGCTAGTATCCACAAGCTCTTCAAAAGCAACTAACATGTCATCACAAGGCTTGAAACATAAGACTAATACCATATTGACATACAGACAAACTTTTTTATATTACTGTGTAGACTTTTTATTGCTTTTGTAAATTAAATTCCTGTACTTTTCCTGCTCAGACACCCACTAACTATCCTGGTGTGAAGAGAGTTTTGAATGCATTCTAGTAATGATACATTTGGATATCTGGCAAAACAGCTGAAGTAATACCCTTAATTTGAATGCAGTTTTTGCCATGCACATTTTTTCTGTGTGTTTGTCACAGCAAGCCTTTTTCTGTGTGTTTTAGTTCTGTGCAAGTTTTGTCACCTTTCTATAGAAAAACATTCTTTGGTAATTAAGTTATTATATTTTAAGATGAATTATTCTAGAAGTAACAAAGCTGCTCTAATCTCAAACTTATACCAGTCATTTTCCAGCCCTATTAGTTCTAAACAGGGACGCATGTTCAGGAACCTATCCCAGCTAGCACAGGGCACTGGGCAAGAACAAGCCCTGGACAAGGCACCAGTCCATTGCAGAGTAATCACACACACATTAACCACACAATAGGGCGAATGTAGTACCTCCAATTCTCGAAACTTGCATGCCTTTGGACTTTGAGATGAAACCCATGGCGACACAGGGAGAACGTGCAAACTCCACACAGGGAGGACCTAGGACACAAACCCTGGTCTCCTTGCTGTGAGGCAGCAGCACTACCATTGCACCACTGTGCACTTTAGAATTGCATGATTTTTAAAAATAATTTTTCTATTATGTTTATTTACTGGTTTTTATTTATTAAGAAATACAGTTAGGTTAAAAATGTAACCACTTTTCCATTATGTTTGCAAATTGCACATTTCTTGAAAGAATTTCTTTTAAATGCATTTCAGCACCTCCCACTTATAAAACTGACCCTGGATATACAGGTTGCTTTTACATACTGCTTGTGTAATTTGTAAACACACTCCCCAAGGTTTTAATGAGCAGTGCCATTGTCACTGATGTCAGGTTCTTACCATTCTTGGCTAAGAAGGGTACAATCTCTTTGCTGAATTCCCACATCGAAATGACTGCCAGGTTTAGTTCACGTTAAAATTACAGCTGAGATTGCAGGCTGCATGCAATTATTTTTGCTGCATCCTCTATAGAAGGCCTCTGGTTTTTAATATGACATTTTCATAGCAATATGCTTCATTCCTTGATGAAAGGTGGGATGATTTGAATGGTGATTGTTTTTTCTTTTTGCAATTATTGTGGATTTCATATGCAAGATTTTATCTGAATTATTATTATTTAAAAAATAATGAATAGCCATTGATTACAACCACAGATAATATCCACAGACAATAAAAATATTTTTCTTGAATGATAAGAATTTTAGGAATTGTTAGTGTCACAGCATACACCTTGAACTTTGGCATTTCTTCTCAAATGTAAACCAAACAGCAGGTATTAATCTTTGCACTTTTAATGCCACTGTGTGCCACAAATAAACAGTGAGGGAGGGTTGCACTTATGTGAGTAATACTGTGAAAAGATAGCAACAACTGGAAGGAAAGAAAAACTTTCTGGTAGGTGAGAAGGCTTGAGTGCATGTGAACCTTGTCTGAATCATCTCCATCCCTGTCTTTGCAAGTATTTTTCCTTAAGTTTCTGGATCTAATCAGGGCAGTGCTGCAATTACTCCAAGAAAGGGCTCTGACTATTTGTGAGAACACAGATGATCAATAACCAACTTAGGAAATTGTTCATTAAATGAATGTCTGCTTTTCATATACTGTGTGGATAGTTTTAGAATTATCACAATAGATTTAGAGTATTTATAGCATTTGTAAGGTCATTAATTTCACTTGTACAGAGAAATTCTTACTTGCATGTGCTAATTAGCTTGCAACACATCACCACTCTGATGCCATGATATGCTGTTTGCAATAATACACATGAGGGTCCTTGAATGCTGTCTTAAAAGGTTTTTAGAAATTAAAAAATATTAACCCAGTCATAACAAATTTTCAAGATCATAACCAACTACAGAAAAGTTGTGTAAAAGAACAAGATCCTGAGTACAGTGCACTATAAGAGTGAAAAGGATTAAAAGGAACACTACAAACAATGGAAACTGTACTTTTAAATATAATCTGAAACTTTGCCCAAAAAAATTAAATGGGGGTGACAAGAGACTGACATTCTACATTAGTGGCCAAAAGTTTTGGCAGTGACACAAATGTTGGGTTTTGCAAACTTTGCTCCTTCAGCATTTTCATATTATTTTTTACATATTTCTGTGGTATACTGAAGAATAATTGTAAACAATTTCAAAGGCTTTTATTGGCAAGTACATCAAATTTATGTAAAGAGTCAATATTTACAGTGTTGACCCTTCTTCTTCATAACTTCTGCAATTCACTCTGACATGCTGTATATCAGTTTCTGGGCCAAATATTGACTAATGGTGATCCATTGTTGCCTTTTTAGTGCTTGGAGTAGATCACAATTTGTCGGCTTCTGCTTGCCCATCTGCTTTTTGAGAATTGACTATAGGTTCTCAACAGGATTAAGATCTGGGACGTTTCTTGGCCATGAGTGCAACCTTTCAATGTTATGATCCCTGGGCCATATCGTTATCACTTTTGCCTTGTGACATCATGCTTCATCATGCCTGAAAATACACAGATCATCAACAAATTGAGCCTTGATTGTTGATTGTTACCATTATTCATTTATGGTAGGATGCTTCACTGTTGTCATGACACAGGATTCAAAGTAGCGCTCATTTTCTCTTTCTCTGGACAGTTGATTTTCCAGATGTTCCAAACAGTCGGAAGGATGATTCATCTGAAAAAATAACTTTGCACAAGTCTTCTGCTGTCCAGTCTTTATACTTTCTGTAGAGTTTTAGTCTGTCCTTGATGTTTTTCTTGGAAAGAAGAAGTGGTTTCCTTGCCACCCTTCTTGACACAAGGCCGTTGTCCAAAATTCTTTGCCTCACTGTGTGTGCAGATGCTCTCACACAATCTTGCTGCCAATACTGAGAAAGCAAAGCACTGGTGGTAACAAAATTCTGTAGCTGACGCCTCAGGAGAAAAAAGGTACTGGAGCTTGTTTGACACTTTTAATTGATCATTTTGTGGCAGGGCAAAAAATAAGTGAAAATAGTTTTTTGTGATAAAGTTAATGTTTTATGCGAATAAAGCTCTTTGCAATGAAGTAATATGCATCTGATCACTCTGCACAATAATATAAAAACAATTTGAATTGCCACCTTAAAAACTGAAGCCACAAATTTTGCAAAACACAACATTTGTGTCACTGCCAAAATTTTTGGTCACTACTGTACATAAATATAAATAATAAGGCTAATGAAGATAGCATATATAATGGAAGGGTGAGATTTTGTTCCTCCAGTGTCAGGACAAGTATGTCTTTCTCATGTTGCTCTGGTTTGGGTTACTGTAGGGTTACCTCGTAACTAAATGACCCCGATTCTCTTGATTCACTAACACAATGTCTGACTTGTATCTCAGAATGGATGAATAGTAACTTTCTCAATTTAAATAAAGAGAAAACTGAAATTTTAGTGATTGGCAATAATGGATACAATGAGGCTATTAGAAATAAACTGAATACATTAGGATTAAAAGTCAAGACTGAGGTAAAAAGCTTAGGGGTAATTGTTGACTGTAATCTGAATTTTAAATCGCATATTAATCAGATCACTAGGACAGCATTTTTTCCCTTAAGAAACATAGCTAAAGTTAGACCTCTTATATCACTGAAAGATGCTGAGAAATTAGTTCACGTGTTTGTTTTCAGTCGACTAGATTACTGTAACGCACTCCTCTCAGGACTACCCAAAAAAGACATAAATCGTTTGCAACTATTGCAGAATGCAGCTGCTAGAATCCTAACTAGGAAAAGAAAATCCGAGCACATCTCTCCAGTTTTGATGTCACTACACTGGTTACCTGTGTCTTTCAGAATTGACTTTAAAATTCTGTTTATGGTTTATAAAGCCTTAAATAATCTCGCTCCATCTTATATATCGGAATGTCTGACACCTTATGTTCCAAATCGTAACCTCAGATCCTCAAATGAGTGTCTCCTTAGAATTCCAAGAACAAAACTTAAAAGAAGTGGTGAGGCAGCCTTCTGCAGCTATGCACCTAAAATCTGGAATAGCCTGCCAATAGGAATTCACCAGGCTAATACAGTGGAGCAGTTTAAAACACTGCTGAAAACACATTACTTTAACATGGCCTTTTTATAACTTCACTTTAACTTAATCCTGATACTCTGTATGTTCAATTCATCATAATAACTGTTCATGGTGGCTCTAAAATTCGTACTGACCTCTACTCTCTCTTCTGTTTCTTTTTCCGGCAGCCTGCGCCACCACCACCTACTCAAAGCATCATGATGCTCCAACAATGATGGATGGATTAAAAGCTAGAAGTCTATGTGACCATCATCATCAAGTCCTTCCGTGAGAACCCTAAATCCAAAGAGGACTGTTTCATTTATGTTAGGTAGAATGCCCAGAGGGGACTGGGCAGTCTCATGGTCTGGAATCCCTACAGATTTTATTTTTTCTCCAGCTGTCTGGAGTTTTTTTGTTTTTTCTGTCCACCCTGGCCATCGGACCTTACTCTTATTCTATGTTAATTAATGTTGACTTATTTTATTTTTCTTACTGTGTCTTTTATTTTTCTATTCTTTATTATGTAAAGCACTTTGAGCTACTTTTTGTATGAAAATGTGCTATATAAATAAATGTTGTTGTTGTTGTAAATATCTGGTGGGCAGTCCTGTGAAGTGCTACATGGCTGAGTGCACACAACCAACAGTGAGGCACAGCAGAGTTTCACTGAATGGCCTGGAGTGGAATTTCTGCTAATGGAGCTGTTGATCTGGTCAGAAATAATGAAAATCTCAATTCTGAGAAGTACAACCAGCATCTCAGCCAACACGAAATACCTTTGGGAGCAGTATATGATTGGTCCCAGCTTCAACAAGTAGTTCTACAACAGATATAATAGCTTCAACAGAGCCCTGATGTCCACATTATCAAGGCTGATTTGGATGAACTGGAGAAACAGAAGCAAATAAAATACCCAAAATCTGTAGATGAACTGAGACAAGTTCAAAGTACATCGAGCAAACTACCAACCAATATTCTTACAAAACAGCACAACCGTATACCTAAAACAATTGATGCAAGTTTAAAAGCAAATTTAGTTTTGGTTACTCTTTACTGCTTTCTACAGTAAGTTTTGAGATATGCAGAAACATTTAATTTTTTTTATTTTTGAAAACATAACCCACTTACTCTAATGCATAATAGTGATTCTGAAAGAAATTTCAGTTTGTGGGGGACAATGTAAAAGTTAGGTGAGGACTGACCTACTCTAGTGCAAGACATGAATGTTGTGCAATATTTATCTACACTATTTTAAGTTGGTTTATTGCAACCCATCATCCAACCCGCTACATCCTAACACAGGGTCACGGGGGTCTGCCAGAGCCAATCCCAGCCACCACATGCCGCAAGGCAGGAACAAATCCAGGGCAGGGCGCCAACCCACCAAAAGGCACACATACACACACACCCACACACACTAAGGACAATTTAGAATCGCCAATGCACCTAACCTGCATGTCTGGGGACGAAATACACTTTCAGACAGAGGAATAACATGCGAACACCACACAGCTGGCTCTCAGGCTCAGAATTAAACTGATCCCTGACATGCCATGCCCTGGAATGCATGGATATACTCTTTAAATTGTACCCTTTCATTTTCCAACCATCCTAATATAATTCAGTGCCATGGAAGGCTAGAGTCTATCCTTCAGGTGCAATGGAGAAACCAACCCCTGTATAAAATGCAGTTGAAGAAATCAAAATGTACAAATAAATAAACAGAATACTGAAAATCAGACTGTGAAAATTAAACCTATTTAGTTTAGATGCAAATGAACCTTTCACATCCAAGTCTTATTTAGCCTCAGATAGTATACAAGAGGTTTGAGGGTTATTTTTGTTTATTTTTTGCATCACAGCCTCTAATTTTCTGCAAGGATACCCATTATACATATTGAGGAAAGTCAGGAAGGCACAGCCATATTTCTTGCTCAGTCGTGAAGAAAAAACAAAAATGGAAAACACAGAAATGTTTGTTGTCACTATTCCAGGCTGTTATATATTTTTTAATCCAGGTACAGCAGAGTACTTTGACTCTTTCTTTGTGTATCTTTAGTTTTCCTAACAAAATGTGAAAAAGAAAGAAGAAGCAACATTAGTACTTATTTTTTCAGTTTTCTTAAAATTACATTAATGTTATTTATTTATTTGAATTGAATAGTGTTATGACTATTTTAGTTTCTTTATGTTTTTTTTATGTATCTATCAAAAATGCTTTAAATGGAAATTATTTTTATGTGGCATTGTTGTCTTTAGTTTTATTATGTAGGTGCCTTTTAATGTTAAAGGATAATGTTAGTCTACGTCCTACCTACATACTGTAGTGTCTATTTTTGAGAAACAGTAGGAGAAGGCACCGGATGTAAATTACTGTATTATTTCTGCTACTTGCACTCAGAAAGTTTTCTTTTACAATAAATGGGTAAATACCTGAGGGTACAGTATCATGGTATGAAGACGCAATAGCCTTTGTTACATTTATTCTGGCCATCAAAGTAGAGTTCAATACTTATAAACTGCCTGATAAGTCAGTAATAAGACATTATGCCTTGACAATACTTAAAAGACTAACATTAACCTAAGGGGTGGATGAGGGCACTCATATAGCCATATCTGCAACTCATTGTCCTTAATTGCAGACTACATATTGTAGACAGGACATGACTTAATGGCAAAAGACAGAAAAGCCCTAGGCGCAAAACAAAATAAATTCATCTAATAAGAGCAAATGCAACATCACCTCAACTGAAGTGAGACCTCCTCAATTGTGGATGAAAGAATTTTCAAATACTCTCACTTGTTTAACTTACACTGCATAAATTCAGCTTCATTTTTACTACAGTTGTGTATATTTCATGTGTAGCATGTTTATCCTATATTAATATTTAGTACTATAGCGACTTTGACCTGTGAGGAAACATGTAGGTTGGAAGTTGGAGCCATGGATGCTGTAGTGGCATAAAGGAGGTTTCCTGAACATCATGGCAGGTTGGATTAGAAAAGAATTAGAAAATTGATAGCATGGTGAGGAGAGCTCACGAAGATAGCTGTTTCCTCCTTGAGGTTTAAATACTTCTCCAACAGTGAGAGTTAGTCTGGAGTCTGTTCAGAAAAGACCTGATAAACTGTCCTTCTAGGAGCCATTGCTTGTTTTTGTGTGTCAGTACTTCCTTCTACATGCCTCAGCTTGTTCCAAATGAATTTGTTAAGGAAGATGAATCTTGTAGTAAGTTAAAGATACTGCATTTTGTTTGAGCTGGTGTTATTAAGAAATAATTAAAGAATTAGACTGATTTTAAAACATCAAATTTTAGTATATTTGTTGTTATAAAATCTTTATTAGGCCTAAAAGTGGAATTCAAAATTCATTTGGATATTTGCAATGGCTTCATTTCAATTGAAATATCGCTGTTCCAACCCGGCCTCAGAAATTAGAATGTTACTTCTTGGCTAATCCGTATAAGGTACACGATTGAATAAAACCACTATCGATTCTCATGGTAAAAAAAAATACATATTTAATGCTTTATTTCTTGTTTGGAATGAAAATAACACCAAAATGAATTCAGTTTAGTATAGGCTTGAAAACTCCTTATCTTGCACAGATATAAGTTTGATAGGTTTGAATTGTCTTAATAAATGTATGTGAAGTCAAGGATTTGCTGATTGAATTACTGTGTCCAGGAGTGAATGACAGCGTGATTACGTTCAAGTGTGTGAGCTTTTTGTGTGAGTGGGAAATCTGGGGCTGGGAGGGTACCTGACATAACCCATCCTAAAGACTATTTCCTCTGCGAGAATTTGTCTGCAGGTCAAATCTGTCTTAATGATCCATGCTATAAAACAGGGAAGCCTTACAAGCTTTAATAAAAAAAGACATTGTTAAAATCGAAGGATGTATACAGTAAAGAACAAAAATTCTCATTCAAATACATTTCAAAATCCTCCCTTTAACATATAAAGCCTTAAATGGCCAAGGTCAGGCTTACTTAACTGAACTTATCATGACTTACAAACCAGAACGTATATTAAGATCTCAAGATGCCGGTCTGCTTATGATTCCAAGGATTAATAAAATAACAGTGGGAGGTCAAACTTTAAGTTACAGGGCCCCTAAAATGTGGAATGGTCTGCCTGCTACTATAATAGATGCCCCTTTCGGCACTCACTACTTCAGTTTAGCATATCCTGACTAGAGCTGCTGATTAACTGTGCAGACTACATCTCTATTGTTAGTCATTAGCACTAAAACATAAGTAATATGATAGTTCTAATTTATTACTATCCCTCACCTATTTTGTTTCTCTTTAGGTACTAAAATGTAGCACTTGGTGCCACTGCCCACCTGCCAAGTTGTTCTGCCTGCCTAAGGTAAAGTCATTTAATCGGATTGGCTGGCCCAGCACTGGCTCAGCTGTGGAATGGCCAATAAGGGGAGGCAGCTTGATGGCCGAGGTCTCCAGGACTCTGAACAAATCCAAATCATATTAGGTGATATTATCTACTGTTGAATTCTGCTCTGTACTTGTAATATTTTTATTGCACTATTATATTGTTTTGAGGATTACTTGTGTTTTATTCTGTGTATTGTATTTTATTTACCCCTTTTTTTTGACACCCACTGCACACCCAACCTACCTGGAAAGGGATCTCTCTTTGAACTGCCTTTCCCAAGGTTTCTTCCATTTTTTTCCCTACAATAATTTTTTTTGGAAGTTTTTCCTTATCTTCTTAGAGAGTCAAGGCTGGGGGGCTATCAAAAGGCAGGGCCTGTTAAAGCCGATTGAGGCACTACTTGTGTGATTTTGGGCTATACAAAAATAAATTGTATTGTATTGTATGTTGTAGTCTTAACAGCATAACTGTTGAAAGTACAAAAAAACATTTACTGTATATATATTTTAACTCCACAAAACAGTTCAACTTCACAATACAGCTTTTAACTGAGTGTTTAAGCGTATCTGGAAGGGTTTGGTGTTTTCAAACATTGTAGTGCATGTGGGAAGCAACACAAGCGACAACATAAGCTGGCAGAACAATAAGTATTTAACTAGTATAATAGCAGCTAATAATTAAAAGTAAACATGTCTCCTTAGTGAGAAGGAATTGGGAAAATTGTTGCCTTCTGGATGCACAAGTGGAATACCACCATGGAAGGGTTGATAGGCTCCTGTCCAGAATTGGGGTGAATCCAGTATTCATGGTCTCTGTTTAAAAAAATAACATCTGTAAGAACAGACTATCAGCTCTGCGGTCCAGATTTAAAAAATTTGGTGTCAAGCTCATCAGCAAAACTAACAAGGTGGTTTTCTTCAAAGTTTTGCCTGTGTGCTAGTCTAGGAAAGACTGGGAGATCATAAGGTTTAATGGGTGGCTGAAATCATGGTGTAGGATAGAGGGGCATAGTTTTAACAATAATCTATTGGGGAGGGCTATAAGTAGGATAGTTGAGGATTCCTTAACCTAGGGAAGTTTACGACAGGCCAGGTTTATAACTTTACATGAATAAGCACACACTAGTGTAAAACAAATACACAAGGAAAATTTCTAGCCCAACGTTAAAGAGCCAGAGTAAAGTAAGTAATGCATTAAAGATTGCATATAATAACAATAACAAAAATCTTACTAAATAACAGAGATGAGGATAATTATAAATATATGGCTACACATTTTTTGGAAGGACTGGCAAAATAGATGAAGGGATGGGCAGGGCTTGCAACTTACATAAGACAAACTTAGAAAGAGTAAGACACTTTAAAAAACGATGCAGTGTATACATAAAGAGATGATAAATAATTTGCAAAGTAAAAAACTTCTGTAAAAGGTGTAAAAGAAATTTAACATCAGCCTTAACAGTAGCATGTATGAGAGTAACTGTCTAAAAAGGATAATAGCAAAGCTTAAACTCAGTTAGAGAGAAATATTACAGAAAAGCCAAAAGATGACCCAAAGAGATTCTTTCAGTAGATTAACAGTAAAAGAATGGTCAAGGAAGAGGTGAAGTGCATCAGGAACATAAAAGGCACATTAAAATATATGGACAGTGAAGCAGAGGCTGCTCAGGTCCAACATGTGTGTTTTTAAGGAATTTGCTAAATGCAACTTATTATCTCTTGTGAATGTCATAACTGCTAACAAACACAGTAAACAAAAATCCTCTCAGTGAATCCCAATTCACATATCTACCTGATAGTAAGATCTTCTTCAATACGCAATACTATTAAAACATTAGAAAAACATAGGATTCAGATTTAGTAATACTGTAAGTAAAGAGCCTTCTCCCTTTGAAATAATAAAACAATCTGGAACAAAGAGAAATAGATAGGTTACATAATACTTTAATTATTTTTAAATATTCAACCTGTTTTCACAGTCCTTTTTATAACACTATTTTATTGTATGACTATTAACCTAGAATATATCAGATTTTTGTTAGATTAAAACCTCTATATAGAAAAATTTGTACTTTGAAACAATGTTTAGCAGATTTATTTCATTAAAGGAGAATGAAAAATTATGAATTAGTTAATTGGTCCATAAGGTCAAGAAAAAAAAACTGTTTCATAGGGAGTATTATTTGTACCAGTACTTCAATATTTATATTTAAAGTTTATTTTCAAAATTGATTCACTTGTATTATTTTTGCTCATTGATTCTTTATTTCATGTTGCGTCTTTAAGGAAAATACATTCATTAGCACTAAAAGAGTATAATTTCTAAAATCAACCATTTTGGTTATTGTGGTAAATTCTTGTAATATCCACATAAACATTTGCTGTATTAGGCTCAAAAATTAGTAATATATTTTATGTTGTGAGGCTAGATTATCATTCTGTCTAATACAGTACCTATAAAAAGTGTTCAACCCACTTTGATGTTTTCACATTAATTTATTATACAACATTACATCACAGTGTTTATTAAATTTGTATTTTTTCCAGAAACAGAAAAAAAAAATTCAATGTGAAAACATCTATACAAAGTGCTTTAAATTAATTACAAATATAACTTTCAAAGTATGGTGCAAAATTTGAGAAATTTGAGACAGACTCATCATCGATAATGGAAAGCTGCATTCTACATGAAACATTACACTTTCATTTTGGCTTCAAATATCACACTATCTGTCAAATAGATATCTTTTTACGGGTTCATTGTTGTGCAAGACATTCAGAGCCAATTTATCCTGAACATCAGTTTCCTAAATTTGATAAATTGCTTATATTCTTACTAAGAATAGGACCAAATGTGTATCATTCTGAGATTTTTGAGCTAATTATGACCATTTTTCTATTATGACATGCTTAAAAAATATGGGTCCTGGACTATGACTCCAGGACATTAACATGGATATTTTCTTGTCTCCATCCCATGACATGTGCTTTTCAATCAACTTTTCATGGAGCTACTTAGAGTGGTGAATTTGGTGTATCATATTAAAGAAGGTGAATATGTAATCAATTTTGTATGTTTTGTATTAGTAACGTAGAACACTTTTCAGAGATCTGTTTTCAATTTGACATTTAATAAGTCTTCTTCTGTTGATCAGTGTCAAAAAAGCCAGATTTAATTCACTTTGATGGAATGTTGTATAACAATAAAATATGAAAACTTCCAAAAAAGTGAATATTGTGTATAAGCACTGTATGTATAAAAGCACTCAATGAAGGTGCCATTCCAAAATAATTATGCAAACCTGAACAATCTGAACTATGTCTGCACAAGATGGGCACTAGCTGTCCACAAAATGGGAAAAATTGGTGTATAAAGTATATGGGCGATTCTGTGATTCTCGATTAAAGCTATTAGTCCTGCTTTCATACTCAGTTTTTCTTAAGGCCCAAATGGATTTTAAATTATCTGCGCTTATATAGAGTAAATATGAGTTTTCTTCAATCTGGTGGGTGATAATCTGAATTCTTTCCTTGATGTTAGTGTTCTGTTTTGTAAACATTGACCATTTCCTTCCTACAAAGAACAGATTATTACTAGTACCTGATGTATGCTCTAAAATGCTGTTTCTTTGAGACAGCTGACCCACCAACCAACCTCCTTTCTGGATGTGCTGTGGATAAGCTTCCTCTTTACAGTAAATATTTGCAAGGAACACAGAACAATAAGACATTCCATAGGTTCACCAAAATGCTCAGTTTTGTTTCTTTAATTTGTATAATTTTTGGGAAATGTAAAGTTGTTTTATCTTCTAATTTACTTTTGTCAAATCTGTTACAGCATTGTGTTGTTTTGCATTATACTTCTTGCAAATTTTGCATGAAATTTACAAGCTAAGAATGAATAAAATGAAATATTTATGTATATATTCGAATACTTAAAAATTAAATTAAAAGTTGAATTCAATATCTAAACAATGATGAGATTTTATTTTCATATTTATGTTCCGTTTAGACGTGAATTATTAAATATTTTCAACATTTGTACTTTTGAAAGTTGCATTAATAATGCTTTCACTTTGATTTTAGATTTGTAAACAAATATTTTAATATTCGTTTTATTCAGTCCCCAATTAGTGGCAAAGTGAGGCTAAGAAACCCATCAGAATGAAAGGAGAATGTGCAGCATGTGGTGGAAGAGACTGTATCCCTAGAAAACATATGGAGCAGAGCATTAAGGTCTGTGATGTGTGAAAAGAGGAGCATGCTGCTGTCAGAAGTGAGATATACTGCCTCCTTTGAAGCAGAGCAGTGTACTGGGAAGCGTAGAGTGACCGTTTTCTGGTTAGAGCTAGGGTAAAGGTTCCTTAAAGGTGAACACACCCAGCGTTTGTGCATTCTGAAAGCCAATGCAGGGCTAGGATTCATAAATAAAGAAAAATCCTTGCATGAAGCCAATGAAGGCAAACTGTGGTTCATGGTATCGGTAAACACAGGGAGCAAAGGAAGGTGTGTATTAAGAAGAAGAATGGCAGGCAGCTTTAATATGTAGCATCAGGTCAGAGCTGTTCGGTGAGCTGATATCCCAGAGGTCTAAACAACAAAGGTAATGACAGAACTCTTAAACTCAGTAGAGTACTTAAAAAATGATCATCCCTCTATGGTCACATACTGTATAGCTCCCACACTAAGACATTTTGTAGGGGTGATTTTGGCCAGCATTCTAGAACTGATAGATTTGTATGCACAGCCTGACCAATAATATAAGGCCACCATAATACCTGTGGAATGGGATTTTATTAAGGGTTACTGTAACAGAACTGCATTCTTCATAGTCAAGATGTTTTTTACTTTTAATGCAGTATAATATAAGAGAATATGGGAGATGATAATAGTAATGGGGTGGGTGACGTACAGGATGGCTGGAAATTCAACTGGGGAGGTAAAACAAAATTGCACTCACTATTCATAGCCACATTCAAGGCAATATGGAACATGGTAATGTGCGTGGGAAAACAACCTTTTCAAACATTTATGTAACAAATGCATCATGAATGACCGGAAATAAATTAGAGAAGAAAAATGAATTAGTCTGACACTGAAATTGAACTGTTGTGGTCCAAAGTGGAAAGAAGATAAAGGGTGTTGTTTTGACCCTGTAAGCACAGAGATAATAAGTGAGAGAAAAGCTGTTGCTTGGCAACAGATTACTTTAGCTGAAGAGAAAGTGGTGTGCACTCTTGAATGATCGCTCAATAATATTTCAGTTAGACAGCTTCAGCTGACAACAACCACCACTTACATGTTCTCATCTGTTTAAATTAAATTTGCTATACAGTGCTTACAGTATAAGAGATAGAATGAGTACTTCTGACACTTTTAATATGCTCATTGTCAGTCCTTGATTTAGCACAAAACTAAGTCATTGGCAGCAAGATGCTTTGATCTCAAAAGAATGTGTGTGTAAATCTGTAATATCAAATGTCTTGTGTAGAGGCAGTATCTGACTCTGGCAGAACAGGTTGGCCAAGTTAGATAAAAATCTTACAAATTCAAAAAATAATTAATAGCTCATAAAAATAACTACTTTTTCCTACATAGATAAAATATCTGTGCACCTATGTTCATAGACATTCTTATTCACCCATTCAGACTGAAAAATCACTTCATTTTGCATAAATAATGTAAAATGACTTGGCAGTGGATGAGGATGATAAATTAGAGAGTGAATTAAGTCAGTTCTGAATGTCAGGGCTAAGATACTAATTCTAAAAGACATAAGGAGGAAAACTGAGACAGTTTGGACCCCAAAGCAAATCAGCATTAAGTGAGTAAACTGCAGTTAGGCTTCAAAATATAGTGAAAGAAAACATCACATGATATCAGTTGTCATATAATGGTGTTTGATTTCAAACTTGTATACTATAGGTAAATATTAGTATCACAGATTTCTTTCTTCAAAAGAAAAATGGAAGCTGGAGTAGTGTAATCATCTAACAGTCTATACCTCCATTATCGATTTCTGTTAAGGGATGAAAAGCATATTTGTGTGTGACACTTGCACTCATAGACCACAGAAGTGTGTAGGCAGGGCAGACCAGCTCCTTAGATTAGTCTATTACAAGGTAATGATGGAGGTCAAGGGTAAACACTGCATCACTTGGTATAAATAATGGACCTCTGTTGGCTGGGAGAAGAGATATGACCATACTTTCTGTTAACTTGATTTCCCTCAGATTCCTAACTTTTGCTTAATATGTGTGAAATAGGACGGCCTAGACACACACAGGCGGACACCGTTTCAGCCATCACCCCACGTTTATTTACAGTCCTATTATATAAAGAGTCTTATATGCACCACCACCAAACCCCACAGTCTCCCCAAAGTCCAGGCTCTCAATAGCCACTTTCTTCTTCCCACACACAAATCACACTTGGGCCTCTCCTCACCTCCTCTGCACCGACCTCGTCTTCCTCCTCACCTGACTCCAGTCCTGATTGCAGGGCGGCAGCTCCTTAAATAGGAGGCTGATTGCTGACTGCACCCAGCCACCTGTGACATATGATAGATTGATATTTTGTCATTTTCAAATTTGGAAGCAAGAGAGACAATGTATACTATACTACATCATTATCTATATGTATAAACTTCTTTTCGCGTTTGAAACGGAAATTACGTATAACCACAGAACATATTATAATGCACTCGCACACTTGCATCCGAAATGGAAATTATGTATGACCACAACAGTCAGGTTACACAGAGAAAGTGAGACAGAGGCACATCAAGAGAGAAGGCTCGCAGGCTCGCTGATCAACGTATACGACAATCCTGATCAACTTATACGACAATCACAATTGACGGCCTCACAAACACCCGAACAACTTGCTTACGTATGACCACAGGAGTCAGGTTACACAGACAAAGTGAGACAGAAGCAGATTGGGAGAGAAGGCTCGTAGGCTCCCTGATCAATGTATGCGACAATCACAATTGAGGGCCTCACAAACACCCGAACAACGTGCTGAACAGAATCAAATTCGACAGATGCCGTATTCACAGGCTACCACGTCACACAGGCATCAGGGTCTGTATTAATGGAGGGATTCAATTATAACATTGAAAAAGATTATTGCCTACATCCAAAAGTTACAATAGGAGAAATGGACATCATATGTGAGTACTGCCAAGCACAGAGGGTTATGTTTGAATCACGTGGAATGTGTTGTTCAGATGGCAAGGTGAAATTAACACCTTTAAGCCATCCACCTGAACCGTTGTTGTCTCTTATTTCTGGCGCAAATCCACATTCAACTCATTTTTTACAGAACATTAGGAAATACAATTCATGTTTTCAGATGACATTGTTTGGCACCACGGCTGCTACCGAGGAGTCTGGCTTTCTGCCGATATTTAAGATGCGGGTGCAAATCTATCATAGAATTTGGTCATTAATGCCATTGCCTCATGAGAGCCACAAATTTCTCCCTTCCACTCAGTGAGCGAAGCCACTGGGTAATCTGCTAGTTGTACATATAAAATAGATATTTATGCTGATGATAAAAATTAGAAAACTGTATATTGCACAAAACTTTTCTTCCACTCTTTTATGAATTTATGTTGGTGTAAGCATTTTGGAAAAATAACAATGGCATATCTGTCTATTAAAGCAAGTGTTTTGCCACAGAGGGAAAAAGTGACAGATGTTAAAGACAGAGTGGACCTGTGACGTGCGGCCTTATGCTACTTGGTGCTTCTAGGGAGCCTCTTGAACCTGCTACTGCTGATAATGTACCCAAGGGATCAGCCAGTGGATGAAGACACTCACACAGAACAAGGGGTAGGTACCTAAACATGTAAAAGTGATTTTATTAAAAACATCAACAAAAACCAAAACAACGTTCAAAAAGTACAGTGCAAAAATGTTCCATAATAAATAAATAATCCAATAAAATAAAGTGATGGTGGAGATTAAAACAAGCCATAAATAATCAAATAAAAATGAAGTTGAAATTACTTGGCTAAAGATTTCCATAAAAAATGAGCCCTGGTGTAACCCTTTAAAAACTGATATCTCCTTGGCTTAACTCTAAGCAAGTTCTTGCAGCCAAGGAGGTGCCTAACTAGCAGTTCAGCCCACCTTCCTAGGCTCAGGCCCCTGTACCAAAATAGATATCATTATCATGATGGTGTATATGGCCAAAAAAAGAAGTGTGACTATATTCTCATATCATTTCTTGTGTACTGAAATATCAGCATGGCACTGCCAGATCTAAACACCAGCGTGGAGAGTCGCTCACGTACTGACGTCTCTATAGCTGCAGGTAAGAGTGTGAACGTGACAGAGAATAAAACTGAATAAAAAAAAAAATGAAAAAAAAAAAACGCTAACATTTACAAATACCATAAATTTACACCGGCTGTTACAGACTCAAATCAAATGTTTTTTTTTATTATATAATAGTAACAATAAGAGCAGCTCACTATTCAAAGTGGTAATTCTGGGAAGTGGCCAGACTCAAATCCAACCTCTTGATTATAAGTCAGCAGTTCTTACCACTGCATCACCCGAGTGGCAGTGTCAGCATTGTACCCTAACCTGATTTGTTTTTTTTCGGTTATATTCTTGAATAAAAGCTCAGTTCCTTTGTTATACATGCAACTTTTGTGAAAGTGTTTATTTGATATTTGAACTTCAGTCTTCACACATTATCTACTTCATGTCAAAATTTTATTGTTAGTACTATAACATGAAAAAGTTTCGGTTTTAGCTATGTGTTCATCATTTCTTGCATTTCTCGCATTTTCTGTCATCCTACATTTACATTGATCATTGTGGACACGGAACACACATGAAATGCTTGTGTTTGTGACATCCCGTGTAGTTGGAATTGGGAGACACCAGCCTACAATCTAGGTTTCTAGTATAAGACACAGACACAATAGGGTTGGGTTTTTGCAAAAATAAAATGAGGATTTATTTATAGGTGCACTTAAATAAAAACAAAAATAATGTCCTGTGGCAAATATATATCAGTAAAAAGTCCAATACAGCAAAGGACACACAAAACTGTTATAAATCAGAGCCCAGAAATGATGACTACTTACAGTATTTACAGTGCTGACTGAAAGACCCAAAGAAAAATGCTCACAAATTAATGAAACCTCCACTGTCAGGATGCTGCTCCTCCAAACAGTGCATAATACAGGGTTTACTACAAAAAATAAACAAAATAAAGAAAAGTGTATATACAAAAATAAAAAGTGCACTATTAACCTCAATCCAATAAATACCTTCACCAAAGCTAATCCAGAGATATTTACATAAGAAGAAAAAGAATTTACAAAAATCAAGCAGTAGTGTTTGTTAAATTCAGGACAGTGTTTTAACAAGTACCTCTCTCTCAGCAAGATCTAGCCAGAAGACCCCCTTTAGAGGCCAGAAATTCTCTTTTGTATTCGGGTACGCAATGATGTGGACGCGTCTATGAAGAGTGGCATCACCTGCTATGCAAAAATGTTTCTAAAACTGTGTACAGAAGACACGCACACATGCACGCACGTGCATAGCTATACCTGCATATGAGACGCGTACTGCGCTTCTCACAAAAGTGAAAATAAGCCATATTTTTTTCTTCCCTTCCTCGAGCTACTGCCCAGACAACTGCCGATACGGGATCCCATTTCTAAGCTGCAGCAAATCGATACTACGACTCTTCACACTTTCTCTCACTCTTCTAATGTTATGAGGTTGCGGGAGGCACACATGAGAGGAAGACAGACAACGCCATCCCGGCCAGTCAATGGTGGAGCCGTCTTTCCACTCCTACATGAGACCCACTGTGACGCTCCCCAGAAGGCACTCATGTAGTCTGCAAAGACGTTCCTCTGCATTTTGTAAATGGACAAAAGGCAAGCTTTTATTCTTTATACTTTTTGTCCTTTTTTTCCCCAACAAATGCCTCTATTTTAACACTGCAGAGGACACTAAACTAATTTTATTTAATGGCTGGTAATGCCAGTGAGGCACATTACCATAGTGTTCCAAATAATGATATATTATTTACATTTTATAACTCCAGGCAACTCACACACCAGATAAACAAGACTTGAGCTGGGAGGACTTTTTCCCCTGAGCTGAACTGCAGCAGTGGGGGGATGTGATAGCAGGTTGCTTGCTGCTTGTGCTGATCAACACATTTAGAAAACAAAAACGCTAATTGAGAGGTGCAAAGGAATTTAAGGTGGCCCGGGATTACGAGTTTTTTCGTAGGCTTCAGGGATTCTACTGTTAAAAGCAAAATGGCTTTGTAGTAAATTTTCAAATTAAAATGATAAATAAATGAAACTCAAATTCTAAATTATTGTATGTATCAAGAGCAGGAGAAAATAACCAATGATCAGCATTCACAATGGTAAAGGCTGGTTGTACTCGGGGCTAAATTCTATTCACGATTGTAGCAGAGGGCTTGATTTAGAGGGGTTAAAAGGTCAAAAAATTACATTTACCAGGAAGTATGAAATTAAAGAATAGGTAATGACAATGCTAAAAATTATGTTTTAATGGAAAGTAATTATTGATAAAACTGTTGCTGGCAATCTTATATTTTAAACTTTTACTAATGATACAGCCACAGGGGATGCACAAACCAGTGTGTTTCTTCGTGCCGATCACAAACTATGGGAGGGTTATGTCAGGAAGGGCATCTGGTGTAAAATTTTGTAAAATCAATATGTGAACAGCAATACAAATTTCCATACCGGATCGGTTGAGCTCCGGGTTAACAACAACCGGCACCAGTACTGTTAGCCAACAAGGTGCTGGTGGAAATTGGGCTACTGTTGGCCGAAGAAGAAAAAGGAGAAGAAGAGGGGGGAGACGTGTCTGGAGGCAGGAGGAGAGGAGGAAGGTAAAGAGAGTGGAATTGAGGGTAGGAACTTTGAATGTTGGCAGTATGACTGGTAAGGGTAGAGAGTTAGTATATATGATGGAGAGAAGGAAGGTTTATATATTGTGCGTGCAAGAGACTAAATGGAAGGGGGGTAAGGCCAGGTGGATCGAAGGTGGATTCAAATTGTTCTATCATGATGTGGATAGGAGGAGAAATGGAGTAGGGGTTATTCTGAAGGAACAGTATGTCAAGAGTGTTCTGGAGGTGAAAAGAGTGTCAAACAGAGTAATGATTATGAAGCTGGAAATTGGAGGTATGATGATTAATGTTGTTAGTACATATGCCCCGCAAGTTAGTGTGCAATGGATGAGAAAGAAGATTTTTGGGGTAGGTTGGGTGACGTGATAAACAGTGTATCCAAGGGACAGAAAGTGGTGATTGGAGCGGATTTCAATGGACATGTTGGTGAAGGGAACAGAGGAGATGAGGAGGTGATGGGTAGGTATGGTGTCAAGGAGAGGAATGAAGAAGGTGAGAGGATAGTGGATTTTGCAAGAAGGATGGACATGGCTGTGGTGAATACGTATTTTAGGAAGAAGGAGGAACATAGGGTTATGTACAACAGTGCAGGAAGATGCACACAGGTACATTACTTCCTATGCAGAAGAGTCAATCTGTAGGAGATTGAAGACTGCAAAGTGGTGGCAGGGGAAAGTGTAGTTAAGCAGCATAATATAGTGGTCTGCAGGATGATGTTGGAAATCAAGAAGAGGAAGAGAGTGTGGGCAGAGCCAAGGATCAAATGCGGGAAGTTGAAAATGGAAGACTGCAAGGTTGAGTTTAAGGAGAAGGTGAGACAGGCACTGTGTGGTAGTGAAGAATTACCAGACAGTTGGGAAACTATGGCAGATGTAGTAAGGGTGACAGCAAGAAGGGTGCTTGGCATGACATCTGGACAGAGGAAGGAGGAAAAGGAAACCTGGTGGTGGAATGGGGAAGTACAGGAGAGTATACAGAGAAAGAGGATGGCAAAGAAGAAGTGAGATAGTCAGAGAGATGCAGAAAATAGACAAGTGTACAAGGAGATAAGGCACAAGGTGAAGAGAGAGGTGGCGTAGACTAAAGAAAAGGCCTATGATGAGTTGTATGAGAGGTTGGACACTAAAGAGGGACAAAAGGACCTGTACCAACCTAGACAGAGGGACCGAGCTGGGAAAGATGTGCAGCTGGTTAGGGTAATAAAAGATAACGATGGAAACGTACTCACAAGTGAGGAGGGTGTGTTGAGCAGATGAAAAGATTACTTTGAGAGGCTGATGAATGAAGAGAACAAGAGAGAGAAGAGGTTGGATGATGTGGCGATATTGAATCAGGATGTGCAATGGATTAGCAAGGAGGAAGTAAGGACAGCTATGAAGAGAATGAAGAACTGAAAAGCCATTGGTCCAGATGACATACCTGTGGAAGCATGGAGGTGTTTATAAGAGATGGCAGTGGAGTTTTTATCTGGATTATTTAATGGAATCTTGGAAAGTGAGAGGATGCCATAAGAGTGGAGAAGAAGTGTACTGGTGCCGATATTTAAGAATAATGGGGATGTGCAGGACTGTAATAACTACAACGGGATAAAATTGATGAGCCACAGCATGATATTATGGGAAAGAGTAGTGGAAGCTAGGTTAAGAAGTAAGGTGATGATTAGTGAGCAGCAGTATGGTTTCATGCCAAGAAAGAGCACCACAGATGCGATGTTTGCTCTGCAGGTGTTGATGGAGAAGTATAGAGAAGGCCAGAAAGAGCTGCATTGCATCTTTGTGGACCTGGAGAAAGCATATGACAGGGTGCCTCGAGAGGAGTTGTGGTATTGTATGAGGAAGTCTGGAGTGGCAGAGAAGTATGTAAGAGTTGTACAGGATATGTAAAAGGGAAGTGTGACAGTGGTGAGGTCTGTGGTAGGAGTGACGGATGCATTTAAGGTGGAGGTGGGATTACATCAGGGATCGGCTCTGAGCCCTTTCTTATTTGCAATGGTGATGGACAGGTTGACAGATGAGATTAGACAGGAGTCCCCGTGGACTTTGATGTTTGCTGATGACATTGTGATCTGTAGCGATAGTAGGGAGCAGGTTGAGGATACCTGGGAGAGGAGTGAAGGGCAGTAGGAACAAGACAGAATACATGTGTGTGAATGAGAGGGAGGTCAGTGGAATGGTGAGGATGCAAGGAGTAGAGATGGTGAAGGTGGATAAGTTTAAATACTTGGGATCAACAGTACAGAGTACAGAGCTCAGGTTGGACGGTTGGGAGACAAAGTCAGAGAGTCGGGATTGCTTTGGGTTGGACATGTGCAGAGGAGAGATGCTGAGTATATTGGAAGAAGGATGCTAAGGACAGAGCTGCCAGGAAAGAAAAAAAAGAGAAATGTTTATGGATGTGGTGAGAGGGGACATACTGGTAATGGGTGTAACAGAACAAGATACAGAGGACAGAAATACTGTATATGGAAGAAGATGATCCACTGTGGGGACCCCTAACAGGAGCAGCCGAAAGAAGAAGAAAAGGCTAATGATGCAGGAAAAAACCTTTGTGCATCCTGTTAATAAAGTAATCTGCTTCAAAAAGGTTGTCACAATGGTTTCAAAACTCTGTAATGCTGTTTTCCAGCAGGTGATAACCAAAGCAAGTACACAATTGCCAAATTTCTTTTGACTTTGTCATGCTTTTTATAAGAGGGGAAACATAAGCAATATTGACTAGGAAATCACTTGGTGCAATACTGAAATCCTCAACAGTTTTTAATTTCTCCTAATGGAAGGTTGGGCATTTTCTTTTTTGGTTGTGGTGATTATAGTTTACTTAAGGAATATTGCAAAAGTAAGACTTTTTATAAAAATTCAAGGTGATGAGGAATTAATTCTCGTTTTTGTATTTAGTCGACTAGGTTACTGTAATGCATTTGTAACTGGTCTACCAAAGAAATACATCAATTGGTTGCAGTTAGTTCAGAATGCAGCAACAAGAATCTTAACCAAAAAAAACAAAACCTGAGCACAAGTGTTATCCATGTCATTTAGGATTGACATTACTAATGAAAATCTTCTTATTTCAAGAGCTAAGCATAAAAGAAGTGCCGAGGCGGCCTTTTGCTGTTATGCTTCAAAAATTTGGAATACGTTATGGAGAGAGATATGCCAGGCTAACACTGTGGATCACTTTAAAAACTTTCTAAAACCTACTTTTTAAATTAGATTTGTTTTTGTAGCTACTTTTTAGTTCTATTCTTGGTAGAATATACATGAATAGAATTATCAAATTCTTCAGAAATTTGCAATCATTACTAATCTCTGCTTTCTTTTCTGGTTTCTGTAAGATGGTCTTACCACTGTTCAGTCATCTGTGATGTTCAAATGATGGCACTTTCCCCCAGCGGTCCATAAGACCAACTGCAAGGAATCCTTTGGGACACAGCCTGGAAACAATGAGGAACGACTTAAGGAAATCTGCCATAGGGAAATGCCAAGTGCAGTCAGGGTGGACTTTTGGCCTTGGAACTCCTGCACATTTATTTATTTATTTAAACTATTTTTGATTCAAGTATTTTTCTTTTTTTCTGCCATCTTGAGAGACTCGGAATACAACATTTTATATTAGACTCTACAGGGTGGTCCAGATCTAATTATGCAGATCCAGATCTTCTGGATGACTTTGGTTTATGCAGGGACGATTCCAGTTCGGCGCAAAGATGATTCTTCATGTCATCAGTTTGCACACTTCTCAATGGTCCAGGATTTTTCTGGTGATTTTCTATGTAATAAACTTAAGTTATAGCACAACTGCATGATTAGATCTGGGCCACCCTATACTTTTCCACTAATTATATATCTGTTATGTATTTTATTACATACCGTATTCATTTTTTTCCTAGCCTCATTTAATTTGCTTTTATTTTCACATTACTATTTCTTTGACAGCTTGTTAAGCAGTTTGAGCTATGAATGAAAATTGCTATAGCAATAAATGTTGTTGTTCCTTGTGGTTGCTGTCTTGATGGAAAATAAATCTTCGCCGAAGGTGCATGTTTCGGGCAGACCACATCAGGTTTTACCTCCTTTCACTTTACTCTAAACATGAATGGCCTATAAACCTAGATTCATGATTTTGTGTCAGCATTTGAAAATTCCAGATTTCAATCTAAAAGAGAGCCAGAGTCGTAGAAAGTAGTAATCCAAACCACATGCACTGAAGTACAAAAAACTTGACTCAAAACTTTCATAATGCAGGTCTCTAAGGCACAACATCTTGGTCATTTGTGGATGTAATGCTTATGTGTTAACTCTCATTACCTTTATATCCCTAACATTACTGTATTTTGCAAAAAATTACTAAATTCTTCTTTTGGCTGCTCCCATTAGGGGTTGCCACAGCGGATCATCTTTTTCCATATCGTCCTGTCTTCTGCAACTTGCTCTGTTATACCCATCACCTGCATGTCCTCTCTCACCACATCCATAAATCTTCTCTTAGGTCTTCCTCTTTTTCTTTTCCCTGGCAGCTCTATCTTTAACATCGTTCTCCCAATATACTCAACATCTCTCCTCTGCACATGTCCACTGGCATTTAATGGTTAAATAAGAAAAGGAAAAAGCAGTCATTAAAGTGTTTCACTGCTTTACCATATTTATATGAAACAAGAATAAAAGTAAGCCACACAGACAACTAATCAGAAGGATTTTTCTTGCATCATTTAAAATAAAACTCTGGCACTGCCGTGATACAGGTATATAGGCTTTAAACACATTATGCTGTGTGCTTCATTGATTTATTTTTAAACTCTTCCACTTCTTTCTGAGTGGAATTAACTTATCAACACTCTCACTGCCTGAGGATATGAAAGGCAAGGATTCTTTGAATAATTAAAGAGTTCAATTATGATGGTCTCTTGGTCAGACTGTTGGGAGTGCAAAACATTAAATGCAATACTATGGTTTACCAGTGAATTTACTAATGAGACATACATAAAACGGTAGCTGAACAAAATAGCAAAAAATTTCTGTGTTTGACAGTATCATATGTAAATTAGAAGGCAGCTTATTAACCCTGCTTACAAATCCAAGTTTTAAAGATAAGATGAAAATGTTTGTTATTTTTTCTAAATAATCTAATATTATATGGAATTATTTTACTAAATACTATTTTTCCTATGTTTTGCTCATAACATATTTTTTGAGTGGCGTGGTGCTATTTTCTTGGGAATCTTTTTCTACTAATTTCACTTTAAAAAAATACTAAGTTATTCATTTAAAACCCTAAGGTTTTCCCATCAACTAGCAATAGGAGGATCGATAACAGATTTTATTATTTTTTTATTTTTATTTTTTTCTCCAGCCTTTGGAGTTTTTTTTTGTTTTTTCTGTCCACCCTGGCCATCGGACCTTACTCTTATTCTATGTTAATTAATGTTGACTTATGTTTATCTTTTATTGTGTCTTCTATTTTTCTATTCATTTTGTAAAGCACTTTGAGCTACATTTTTTGTATGAATATGTGCTATATAAATAAATGTTGATTGATTGATTGAACAAAAAAGAATAACCAGAAAAACAAGCCTGCTAAACTAGATTTCTCTATGACAAAGTGGACATAATAAAAATTCAGCATCTTGTGACAAATAAGCTCCACTAGTCTGCAGAAAGAATGAATTGTGACGTAGCTTTATTGCAATAACAGAAAGAAATTGCATTAAAATGCCAATCATAGGGATACTGGGGATTATGAAGTAAGAAATAACAGAATATGTTTTCAGAGGGCACATATGTCATCCATCAATGGGCACAAACCTACAACAATTGAGGATGATGTAGTAGTTAGCTGAATAACTTCATGTCCCAAAGTATGGTAATAAAAACATAGCTTCCAGGATCTGGTTTGTTGGTGACTTTAAATATCTAGATCTATGATGAGCAGGCAGAGCTAAAGGAGATCAGTTCTTTAGAGGAGATGGGCTTAATAAAATTACTTTCAAAATGCTAGAAGCTCTTGAGCAAACAGAAGGGTAATAGATTTATAACACTAATCAAAGAATAATGAAACAACTCTCGAGCACTAGGAGAGTTTCTATTTATTTATCCGCAGATGACTTAAAGTGTTTGGTTTCTTTAAAATAATAAAAAAAAAAAATCAAAAAATTGTTGAAGAGAGAAATTATGAAAAAAAAATGAAAATAATATTTCCTGCCTGATATATAAGAGCTAAATACACTAAGACTTACTGTACATTCCGAATGATATGTACTTGGAGTGAGAGGTTGGACTGACTGAGTTAGAGGTAAGCGAGTTTCTTATATGTGGACCCTGGGGATGGTTGATGATCTACTGTGGCCTCCAAGCAAATGAATTCCTGAGTAGAAACAGGACCATCAGCAGCTTCATTTTTAAAATGAGAAAGTGAACAGTAATGGTAAGAAAGGGATGTGACTGAGAGCTATGTAAGATGTCTAATAAATGCTATCATGTTAATAAAAGAGGGTCTGCCGTTACTCTTTAAATAAACTTTAGGTAAATTAATATAAAATTAGATTTACAGAAACAGATTCAAAGATATGCTATCCAGAGGTCAGGGTACATTTTAACGAGAGAAGATATAAGAATAAGGAACATTTTTTTAGGATCTGCTTTTAACGTAACCATTGTTTTTAAAACCAATTCTCTATTCCCAGTGAAAAAGACAATTAACAGTCAATCAGAAGTAGTAAAATGAAATTTGTCACAAAAAAAAAAGATCTTATTTAATTCATGTGAAAGAAACTGTCTTATTGATGAAACTGTGTTATGCATTACCTGTACTGATGAGGACAAAGTTAGCAAAAAATTAGAAATTAAAAGCCTTTAATCTGGACATATAGGCTTAGCTTTTAACTGTTTCATAAAATTGAGCACAGTGCTTCGGAGAGAATGTCAAAATGAGCAAGGCTATTAAGACAGCCAGAAATTAGTCACATTGCAAAATACAGCTGATTCCACTAGTGAACACAAAAAACATGGTAATAAAGTGGATCAAACATCAGTGATCTGAAGACTCGGCTCAGACAGCTTGGTTTCTTTCCCAGTTTTGTGAGGCTTGTGCCAGAAAGTGTTAACAAAGCTTTTGGACAAAGCTTTCAAAACTCAAGTCAATCAATACTCTTATCCTTACCTCAGATGACAAGCTGCCGATAGTGACAAAAACAATACGATTGTGAGCAGATGAGGCCAAGATGAGGTTACTGCACAGGGGTGATTGACTGAATTTGTTTGTTTTCTGTTATCCAACTTGACAATATGGGAAGAGTTTGCAGTGGAATCATTGTTTCTTCAGTAAAACGGGAACCTGTTAAGGTGGCACATATAAAATTTGTGCTGCTTGATTGTCTTTATTGGATATGACCCACAGGAGGAAAACCCAGAAGCAGACCCAGGATATCCTAGCAGTAAAGTATCCCTCAGCTGACATGGTAGTATCTGAAGATTTTCTTGAAGTAATTTGAAACTGTTCCAAAGAGCAGAGTGGCATAAACTGTGAAACTCAGTGTGTTGCTAAATCCATTGTCTATAGGACAAGCAGGTGGGGAGTGACTGAGTGAGAATGTTATTGACCACTGTGGCATAAAACTGAGAAAAATGAAAGGAAGAAATTGATTCTGTTGATACTAACAACAGAGAACTTTGCCAAGGCTGACAAATTAAGAATGAGGCATGTGGTCTTCTGTTGCATTTTAGTATTCTGGTGAAATGCTGGTCCAGGTTGTTGGTTCAGTCTTCACTCTGGTTAACTTGCAAGGAAAGTAGATTGAGGAAGAAACAAATGAGAAAATAGAGGGCTGAGAAACATCACAGTGAGAGGTTTCCATTAACCTAAGTGAGAAAGATAGAACATTGTGTGCAGATCATTGTTATCTGACTTATTTTACCTATTTACAGAAAGCATATTTTTTCATTATGATTGTAGGTTGATTTTTTTCAGAAAAACTCATTGTTTGTGAAACATGTTCACAATTCTTTTTTATTACTCAGATTGTGGAAAATATATAAAAATCTATGAACACTGTACACATGATCATTTTGAAGTGTATCATAACATTGAAAGCTACCAGTTGCATGGATGCTAAACCATACTATTTGCAATATGTCTTACACTGCTGATGCTGTTTTTCACTACCACTCTCATTGTCACTTTATTCTAAAAGCTCAGATTCCTCATCTGAATCTGAATCATCAACAATATACAAAACATCTATATGCATGCTGTATACATTTTTCTTTTATACTCTATTTTTGTCCACTGTTCTGAGGATACATGCAAATACAAATTTCCTTGTACTGTGTGCACATGACAATAAATTTGACTTGTTAATTGTCATTGTCTTCTCTTGTTATTCAGTTGAGGTAAATTCTTTCGTAGTATTCTTCAAAGAGTACAAATTCAGGAAAATAATGTATATGAAGATTTACAGTATATAATATAATTTTTGCAGTGTTCAGATCTCACAGTCTGTGCAGAAGGACGTTACATGAAAATAAATTGAAGTAATAAAACTGTTTCAGTTATCTCATATCTAAAAAAGGGCCTCAAAACTAAAAAAAATATATACTGAATGAAATAAAGAGAAACAGGGATTAACAAGTTGGAAGTTATTTTCAGAGTTGAAATAAATAGGCTTCCAGAATAATTTTTTTTTAACAATGCAATCCCTTTGCTTTTAAATTGATATATGTTTCCTTTATGATGGAAAATGTCTTAATTCAACTTTGTTGTTTTAATCGTGGGAAATATAACCTGCCTTGTGCATGGTATATTTTTAAAGGATTAATCTTAGAAAGTGAATAGAAGTAACAGGTTTCATAGAATAAAAACATCCCCCGCCTTTCTGTAGCAAACACCATCCATGTGCATTTTTAGAGGTAAAGATACATAGTATAAAAATAGACTTTTTACTGAACGAACTCAGTGAGGTTAAGTATCTTCTTCACGGTCATACATTGGTGTCAACTGACCAATAAATCCTTTTGCCATTAAGCTACAAAACTGAACTGCTTTTTTTCCTCTGTAATCATTATCTATAATTTGGATTAACTGTGAGAGTGGTGGATACTGTGAAGTTTATTCCCTGCTATTAATTTCTGTAACATCAGAGTTTAATTAATTCAACAAATAAATGTTTATCATACATATATAGTGGTAATGCACAGTAAGCATGTTTCTGGTATGGTGAGTGGACAAAACCCATAGGGATTCTCACAGGCAATACAGAAGGTCCTGTTCCCTGATGGGAATAAAGTTAGGGAAGGCAGGAGAATGAAAAGTGGTTTAGAAGACTAACCTACTAAATTGTATATATAGCCCTATAATATATAAAACCCTAATTTTGTGCAACTATGAAGTTCTATTTCCCCACAAAGTCTCACTGACCTACTTTACCAGGTCATAATTAGGGCCCGCGATTTACCATGGCCCATGGAATTTAACGCCACACTGCGGAATTTAGGGTTTTGCAGAGGTAAAACGCCACGCCGCAGAATTAACCTAACTTCAGCGGAAAATACCAAATCTGAATGAAATCTCACCATTTGAGGCATATTGATACTAGTATGATTAGTTTTGATTACTTCTTTAAGTTGTTTCTTTAGCCTATTGCATCATTTCATTAATATCTCGTTCGTTGCTACTGAAATCGAACACAGTGGAGCTACATTCCAGTTAAAGAAACTATCTGCGTTGCTGCAAAGTACTGATAAATTTAACGAGCTGAGAGCTGAACTTGAATTTGTATCTGTTCACTGCCAGCCAATTATGAACACTCTGACTTCTTTTGAAGCACAGTCATTCATGGCTGTCGATGTCTACAACAAAGTGTCTGACTTACTGTCTTGCCTGAAATTGTCCGGATTTCCAATTGCAACCAGCAGCAGTGAAGATGCAAAGCACAATGCTGCTTCTAAACTTGAAGAATATTTTGTGGGAACCAAACAGTCTGCAATAGACCTATTCAGATCTGTGAGAATATTTGATCCACGACAGCTACCACTCTTATTGAAGAATTTTGGTGATCAAGCACCATCAGTGCCAACAATGATGGCTGCAGCAGATGAATGGCAAGCTTATCTGGACATAGCATCTCGTGAAGTAATTCCAGCTGATATCACTGCTTTTTGGCATGCCTTAGAGGACAGACTGCCTAGCTTAGCAGCTCTTGCTAAAGTTTACATTGCGTTGCCGATCTCTTCTGTTGATGTGGAACATTCGTTCTCAAAATATGGATTGTGTTGTTACCACTGCGATGTTCTCTGTCACAAGAAACTCTACGAGCTTACATTGCCATTTTCTTCAACAATAAATAAACAATAACTTTAGAAACATTATTCGATAGTTTGTTGAGAATAATATTATGTCTACATTTGTTTCAGCATCATTTGCCTAAAGCAAATCTGTGGATTAAAATGTGCAGATGTGAACGCTTTGATATACCTATTTGATTAGTATTACAAATTATGATTTATTATTATTAACGATTAAGAATACGAAAAAATGCATTTATTTTGCTTGGGTTACAAATTAGTCTTATGGAGTTCTGGTACTGCATTTGCCACTCCGCGGTACGCGGACATGCCGCGGAATTTACCATTTCTTGCCACGGTAAATCGTGGGCCCTAGTCATAATGCTACAAAAATGGCTTGTACTGCTAGAGTCTAAAGTTCTATCTATTGGGTGATTTAGAAATTTCAAGATACTTAATTCCTTTGAGTATGGACATGTTCAACAAATTACTTGGATACGTTTTCAGTGAGTAGTCAGTAGTTAAAATATCCAAGTTGTAGCCAAAGGTTTGAACTATGTCACTGTGATCAGTGAGGTTTATTTCATTGTATCTGATACTCACATGAAAAGCAATGAATTGATAAAGAAGAAACAATCCACACTAGTCAAGCCACCTGATGGAGAAGGAAACTGTTATTGGTAGGAAAGCAATCTGACAAAAGAATGAACAAAAAACATCACAGCTCAGGCAGGCTATTAAAGGAGTAGAAGAATGTCCCGTGGACTACTGGTCCATGTATGGTGAAGTAACAGTGTACTGTTTCTGTACATCAAAATGTACCCACGTTTCAAGACTGCATTCTCATGTTTCAAAAACCTTGAACTGTATAAAATTTTAGATATTGCCCTGAATATGGAAACTCATCTATGGATGCCGCCACCGCTGCGTGTACCTGAAAATCCTTTCCTCATTGCCGAAGTTGATAAAGCTTATCATCTGGGACCCCACTCCTGTATCGGGCTTTGTCAAGAGCTTATAGTTATAATTTTCAGTGTAAGTTGACATTAAACAAATGGTAAGTGATTCTTTGTGTTCTAACATTACGGCGGTATCAATGGGGAGGGATATCGTTGTTAATTTTATATTTATATAGATGGTCAAGTAACACGCCGCAATCATAAAAGTACCCATTCCCAGGGAGCGTGCACCCCCTATTGAATACACATGTGTGCATGTGTATTCACACTTAAAGAAATAAGTTGTGATGGAATACACATGTGTGTATGTGTATTCACACTTAAAGAAATAAGTTGTGATGGAAGTCCATGTATAACTATTTCATTCAAGTTCTCAGAATCATCTGTCAGCAATAAAAAACACCATAACCAGCCTATAAAATTATTACTGAGCTCAAAATGTAAGGAACCCTCAACCCATCACCCTGCATAGTCCACTACCATATGATAATTTGGGTTGAGACATTATCAGTTTGCTTCCCAATGCATGTTAGGGGCATGCAAATCTCCAAGAGCAAGGGTCTTACGTTGTTAAGGAAATTAAAAAAAAATAGTTACAAAGGTCTTGGAAAAGGCAGAGAAAAAGAAAATGCTTTAATAATGGAGCAGTAATGACAAGAGTTACCTATTTATAAGTTTAAGTAGACTACAATGAAATGAGAAACGTAGGAACTTCTTTATGTTGGCTGTGTGCCTTCCAACCATACACAGCAGGCAATGGGAGGGCTACTTTTATTTTTGAGCTGCAATTTCTAATAAACCTAAAGCCAGCTGGCTGCTTCCTTTGAACTGAATGAGATGGCTCTGCTGCTGTCATTACAGTCACAACAGCATTTTTAAGTGGCAGCATGCTACCTTTTCATTTGCTGGTGCATTATTCAGTAGTTACTTTTTATCTTATTCAATTTCCCACAGATTTCGAAAGGCTGGTCCGACACCTCCTGGTTTGCTGGAGTAACTGTTGTGGCCATTTACAAAATGTTCCTAGTTAACTGCAGCAGCTCAGGCCCTATTTTTGTCAGACCTAACCTTTGACCCATAAGATTTAAAAACACATACGATGCCCAAAAAGCACAGTTTATACTGTATGTTTGTGTAGCTATTTGCATAGGTAAACGTGTATGATCCCAGGGGACACAATTCCTTAACCCAGTTTTCTATCATTTAATCTTTGATTTCAATTGTTTTCCTCCCTATTCTTAACATAAACCCTCACTGCTGCAAAGTTTCCCTAAAGCAAACAGTGACAAATTAAGCAGCTTGGTTAGGATCATGCTGCCAATCAATAATGTAACCTGAGAATAACTGCATAAAAAAACACACAAAACAATTATGGCTAGCACCAATTCTTTGTTATTATGGCTGTACGGAGTTTAATTAAGCAGGTATTGTCTCTTTGTACAAGTATGCCACCATAATGGAGTTCATCTGAGTGGGTTCTAAAAACTGCCTCACTCATTCTTCTCTTGAACTGGGATGAATAAGAGTAATTGTGTGTTCTTTGCTGTGAGAAAATATTAGACATGTTTTTCTCCTGGCTTTGTCTTGGAGAAGTAAAATAAAAAATCACAGAGAAATATAGTAATAGATGAAAGAACTGAAAATCAGCCACTGGGGTAAGAATTCTAGCTGCTCTACTACAGCAGTGTTTGATAGTATACAGAGTGATGAAAGCCACAGAGGTTGTAGGGAAGCATTTTCATCTACCTAAAAATTGACTACTTCAGAGTAGAGTCAAAGGAGCAGATATAAGAGAAGCAAATCACATTCTTTCCAAATGCTTTAGCAGAATGCTATAAGTTTGAAACAGCAGTAAGATGAAGGAGATTCGACAGTGTGGTCACATTCATGAGCTGTTTTAGTGCAGTGGTGGTTTTGAAATCCAAAGCTATAGAGAGATTCTTGTTATTTAGATGATATAATAGCTGACATGAAACAATGATGCAAGAGTTTTAGGTGGACAAAAAGGAATAAGAAATGGATGCTCTGCAGTGGGCAGGCGCCCTGCCTGGGGTTTGTTTCCTGCCTTGCACCCTGTGTTGGCTGGGATTGGCTCCAGCAGACCCCCGTGACCCTGTAGTTAGCATGTAGTGGGTTGGATAATGAATGGATGGATGGAAATGGATGCTGTCTAGTTTTTCACTATGAAAAAATACAAATTCGTGTAAGCATTGATATATTACTTCTCCAATGTTAGGTGTGTAGGCAGTGGTCAACAAATGTTTAGCTTGTCCAACTTTTTACAAAGGCTACAATCATAATAATCCATGTATCTGTTAATTTTCATTATTAAGGACAGTGGTGTGCTGGTGTCTATCCTGGCTACATCAGAAGTAAAGCAGGAATTAACCACAAATGGAATGCTAGTCCAAATACAGTGCATTCAGAGCATATGCAGGCCTTTTCACTTCACTGTGCCAAAATTCACTTTCTCACACCAACCAACACTCAGCACTTCAAACTGACATAGTGAAAACAGGATTTTAGAAGTATTTGCAAAATTATTAAAAATTTAAAATTGAATTATCATATTGGTACAGTGCTCAGACCCTTTCATCAGTACTTACTTGAAGCCCCTTTTGCAATGATCACAGCCTGGAGTCTTTCTGGGTCATACGGAACAGGATTTGGGGATTTTCTGCCAGTCTTCTCTGTAGATCCTCTCAAGCTCTGTCAGGTTGAAAGGAGACAGCGGGCAGCTACTGTATTTTCAGGTCTCTCCAGAGTTGTTAGATTTGGTTCAAGGCTATGGCTTGATAACTTAAGGACATTCCCAGAGTTGTATTTAAGCCACTCATAGGTTGTTTTTATGTTGTGTTTATATGAGTCAATGTCCTGTTGGAAGGTGAACCTTTGGTGCAGTTTCAGATTAAGAGTATTCTGTAGCAGGTTTTCATTAAGGATATTTCTATACTTTTCTCTGGTCAGACTTCCTACAACTCAGACTAATTTCCCAGTCCATGCCACGTCACAGCATGCTGCTTGCCATGACCATACTTCACTGCTGGAATGGTATTGCGGAGGTGATGAGCAGTGCCTGATGTCCTGCTGACATGATGTCTAGAACTGAGGCCAAACAGTTCAATCTTGGTCTCATCAGACTAAAGAATCTTGTTTATCATAGTAAGAGAGTTCTTTGGGTGTCTTTTTGCAAATACAAGAGGCTTTTCATGTCTTTTACTGATGAGAGGATACTGTCTGGCTACTCTGACATGAAGCCCAGATCACTAGAGTGTTGCAATGTGTTATCCTTTAGGAGGTTTCTTTCATCTCCACACAGGTTCTCTGGAGCTCAGGCAGAGTGACAATCGGGTTCTTGGTCACCTCTTTTAACAAAGCCCTTCTCCCTCAGTTACTTAGTTTGAGCAGGCAGCCAGCTCTAGGAAGTGCAGTTGTCACTGCAAACATCTTCCATTTAAGAATTATGGAGGTCAATGTGCTCTTGGGAACCTTCAGTGCTTCTGGAATTATTTTGCAGCCTTCCCATGGATTTGTGCCAGTTTTTAACTCTGCAGGCAATTCCACTGAGCTCATGGCTAGGTGTTTGCTCTAATATACATTGTCAACTGTGAGATCTTCAATAGACATGTGTGTGACTTTCCTAATCATGTCCAATAAATTGAACTGACTAGAAATGGACTTTAAACAAGGTGCAGAAACATCTCAAAAATGATCAACAGAATTAAATACACCTGAGCAAGATTTTAAGCATCATAGCATAGGGTCTACATACTTATGTCAATTAGATATTTCAGTTTTTTATTATTTTTTTTAATTTGTAAAACTTTCTAAAATCTTGCTTGTTAGTCATGCTGGAACATTGAGTATTGTTTGATGAGGGAAATTAAATTTAAATTGTTTCAGCAAAATGCTGTAACAAAACAAAATATGAAAAAAGTGAAGGTATCTACATAGTTTCTGAATGTACTCTAAATAATAATAATCAAAATTTGTTTTTTTTCTTCATTCATTTATGCATTAGTTCATTTAATATGTACTTTTTCCATTATTGAGTGATGTAGTGAGTAGTGCTACTAAACAGCTTTTGGCTTAATTCGCTGCATGGTCACTATCTGTTCAATGTTTGCAAGTTTGCAATGTTTTTGTTTTGTCCTAGCAAGATTACATTTCTAAGGCATATATGTTAAATTTATTTATGACCCAAAATGGCTCATTTTGAATGCGTATTTTACTGATGAGAAGTGTGCTGTCTTCTATGCCATTCTTCTGCTCAGTGTTATGCTTTAGGGCTTTAACGTGCAATTTTAAGACGTCTGCTTATACCCTTAAACTGTGAAAATGTTTTTTGGGCTTCTGGAGGTCTCCCTAAGTACATATGTCTAAAACACTTCAGCTTTGCCCTCCATTTCTGCAATTAGATGACAATACAGTTAGGCTTATCTTTATTTTCACATTGCCAAAAAATGCTAACGTGTGTGTTTTGCTATTTTATTCAAGTAACCAGGGAACACCGGGTCCCTTTGAAGACTGTGCCTGACTGCCTTGGGTCCCTATAAAATCTTTTCTGCTCAAGGCTGAAATGTGTACTTCAGTCCTGTTATGTCTTAAGTTGTTTCTCCTTGTACATATTTCATTGTAGTTTTCAGAATGAGATGTGAATACTGATGGCAAATGGATGTATTTTAATAATTCCATTAAGTGAAATTTAACTAGCATCTTTGAAAGAGACCAACTTTCACAAATAATAAGCAGACATTCTAAAAGAAGAAAACAGAATACACAGTGGCGTGAAAAAGTATTCACTCCCCTTGAAAGTCACCATAATTTTCTGCATCATAAATATTTGTACACAAAATTATTCATTCAGTATTTTTAATGTGAACTCTTATGCTGTATCAATTGTGAACATGGCCCGGGCACAGACAGGCGGACATGTTGTATATCACCACCACACGTTTATTTACAGAACTATACAATATTTACAAGTGCACACACGAACCCCAAACACAGTCCTGGCCACACAATGCCTTTCTTCGGGCCGCCTCCAGTCCTCTCTCCAGCTCCGTCCTTCTTCCACCCGACTTCCGCTTCGACTTTTATATTATCCCGGATGAGCTCCATGTGTGTCCCGGCATTGCTCCCTGGACACGCCCCAGTGTGGCGGGAATGCCGGCTGTTCTCCCGGAAGCTCTCCGGGTGTCCCTTTTCTTCTTCCCCCCAGCACTTCCTGGTGTGATGGAAGTGCTGAGGTCCAGGGTCCCCAAGGCATTGGGGCGCCCCCTGGCGGTGACCATGGGTTCCTACAGGGTTGGGCTTCCAAGCCCTCTACCCGTGGTCCCCAAAGCAACCAGGAAGGCAGCCCCCACGTGATCCAGGGTGGGCATTGACCCTCTTCTGGTCCCTCAAGGCGTCCCGGCCGGGTCGTTGCCCCTGGCATCCCTGACACAATACATTTCCAAAGTAAAAATTAACCACTCTCTAAAGATATTTAATGGAAGAATAAAAACTCCAAAGTTAGTATTTCCATATGTATTTAAAGCTCTGTAATTTGGAATCTCCAAGTTTACACAAATTGATAAATTAATCACAAATGATACAAAGGTGATAATCTTTGGACCATAACTAAAACATAATTAGGTACTACTGGCTCCTTTATATCTCTCTGGATATAAAAAGTACCCTTGGTAAGGGCCATAGTCTTTGTTGGACAATAACTAAAAATCAGAGGGGCATTCTGCTAATGTGAGAAACAAAGTCATTCAAATACAAAAGGTAGAGAATGACTACAAAAAAGTTTGAATGTCTCATTAAACACTGTTGGATCCATTATCAGAAAGTAGAAGGTTCATTACAAGCACCCAGACTCTTAGTAGAACAAGAGGTTCCTCCAAACTAAACATCAGAGAAACATATTGACTGGTGAGAGAGTCTACTAAGAATCCAATCATCACTCTTAAACTTGAGTAAAGGTGTATAAGTCCACAATTTCAACAGCTCTCCATAAAACAGGCCTCTATGGGAGGGCAGCAAGAAAGAAGTAATTCTTTAAAAAGGTCTGCATAAAAGCATATATGGGATTTGCTACAAAGCATGACAAAGACCCAGTTAAGCAGTGGAAGATGGTTATATGGTCAGATGAGATCTAAATAGAACTTTTTGCTCTTCAAAGTGCTATATGTAGAATAAAACTAACACCGCTCATGCCTCAAGAAACACCATACCTATGGTAAAATATGATAGTTGAAATCTCATGCTATGGGGATTCTTTTCATGTGTTGGGTCTGGGAATGTTGTCAGAGTTGAAGAGACAATGGATGGACACAAATACCACACAATATTGCAGGAGAACTTGTCTCATCTGCTATGAACCTACAGCTCAGGAGAAGATTCAATTTTTCAACATGACAATGACCTTATGCATAAGGCCAAAGCCACACTGGAATGGCTCGAAAACAGAAAGGTTTAAGAATGACCAATTCAAAGCTCTGATTTCACCCTATTGAGAATCTGTGACACTATCTTGAAAACTGCTGTCTAGAGGCACCATCCCACCAACCTAGAGGATCTCTATCATTTCTGCCAAGACGAATGTTTAAGAATCACTCCTGAACAAAGTGCAAAACTGGAACATGCTTACACTAAAAGAATTAAGGCTATTATTGCAGCAAAAGGGTTCTTGACAAAGTATTAATGTGTAGGGCTTGAATACTTAGGCAAACACTAACTTTTGATTTTTTCTTCTTCCATTTAATATCTACAGACAATGGTTCATTTTGACTTCGGAAATGTATTGCTACATTTCCATATGAGTTATAAGAATTCACATTAAAAATACTGAGTGGAGAAATATGTGTACCAATCTTTTGTCATGCAGAAAATTATGCTGACTTTCAAGGGGACTGAAATCTTTTGCATGCCACTGTAGCATGAAGACTAAAATAAGAAGATAAAATATAATATGAAGTCATTCGAGTACATAGTAAAACAGGGAAAAGTATACAAAAATAAAAGAATAGTCTAATTATACCTAATTACAGATTGAGAATCAAGAACACTAAATAGTGGATTAAAGTTAGCATCAGTACAGGAAGTGCATATTTGTTATATTAGATGTTAAAATAATCACAGGTATAGCTGATCTAAAGAGTGTAAGAGTGTGAAGGCAGACTTGTTATTGAAAAATAGCCATGATTAAGCCTCACACACAAACTTAGAAGGACTTGGAAAGAAAGAGCATCCAAAAACCACAGTATAAATTTGCCAAGAGTTACACAACTTTTGTTTTTTTTTTGTTTTTTTTACTAGTCCACAAATGAGGCTGATACACAAAAATACACAGGATAAAAATATTAATAAATCTTGTTTCAGTGGTAAGGAATGAGGTTGAAACCATAAAAGTAGTAAGTAGCAAATTACTGTAAAAGTATCCTAGGAAATTCCAATTTCAAACCACTATAACAAAAGCTAATTTTACATCATAAATTGATGTCTCTAACCCTTCATGTTACCAACAAATAATTTAAAACAGGAGTGCAGGCTTTGTGATTGAAACAAATGAAACATAACTCCTTTTTAGTTTTATCCTTTTGTGAATTTACATTCTGTACATTGTTGTTTCTGTTCTTTGCTTTTTATTCTCATGTAGCTTACAACTGATTTTTCACAAAAAAGCTTTAATAAAAAGTTAAATGAAAATGTCTTTTGGTTTAATATTTATCTGTATGGGAGATCTTTTCCAACTCACAGATTTCAGGTAAACAGCCGAGGGTTGGAAGAATTTTCAAACCAAACTGGAGTGAAGTATATTCTAGGAAACCTGAAAGGTAAAATAGGACAGTAGAATGTTTTGTATAGCCATTCTGTTTGCAGCTTAGTGCAGCTTTTGATTCCAAATGAAAAAGCAACCTTGACTGTGATAATGATTTAGTAATGTTCCTGTGTTTTGAAAATCTTAAAGAAGTTACTCATATTGAGAATGAATGTACACCTTATAATCATGTTTACTGAATAAATGATATGTACACAAATAGTAATGAATAGTTTGACATCAAATTCTAGATACAGACTATTCAATCTACAAAATATTAAGAGAAGTCATTATATTATTATGATACAATCTTCAGCTGCTTCCAGCCTAGGAGTTATGAAAAGGAGGCTTACATTGCAAGGTATTTTTTGATAAATGAAAGAATTCAAAAAACTACAAAGCTTATGATGATATCTCATTTGGACCGGCTTGCTTGTAATTTAATATTATGACATGCTTATTTTTCTCTTTTCAACCTTTACACCATGGCTAAGTATGTACTGGATTTTTTCAGCATTTCTTCATCACATCTCAAACTAGAGTCCCAACCATTCAAAATATGTGAGGAAAACTGCAGAAGTTCATGATGCGTGACTGCAAGAGAATACAGGGATTCTGAAATTTTCAGTAATATGACTGCACAGCCTCACAAAACCACCAGGTGGAGCAGTACAGGCTTGAAGTGGGATGTAGAACACAAAATTCAGAGACAACCTTGGCTGTGATAATGACTTAGTAACATTTGTGTGCTTTGAAAATCTGGCTACTCTTCTAGCAGAAGAAAACCTGGTGCTTATTTTGGGCTGGATTGATCATTCCTTGCCTAGCTGCAGCTCCTTAAGGACACGAAGGACCCTTTGTGAAGTCCTCTATTGATGGTAATCTGGGTTGAAATAAAGGAGTGAAAAGGAAGGAGCTGTCTGCTGATAGATTAGATAAAATTAGATTAGATAATCTTTATAGACCTCCCCAGAATTAAATGTGTGGGATATACAGTACAATAAGGACAGAGAAACAAGTGAGAGGTTACAGATGACAATTACATAGCTGATTTTGATATTTCTTCCTACACCCCTTAACTATGAAAGGACCCAACAAGGGTAGTTGGTACCTTTCATGTTAGGTACTTGTTAATGATGATCTGACAAGATAAAACATCATTTCTATGTCTTATCTTGGCATCAATGGATGAAAGGCAGGAATTATTGCTGGGTGGAACTTAATTCCAGTGCAGGAAAACTTACACACATATTCACACTTGTTACCTAAGTTAGACTTGGAGATATCAGTTAAGATAACATGCTTATGTTTGCAATGTAGAAGGAAACATGATTATCTCTATAAAACCCACAAGAACATGGCTACTACCTGCACAATCTACACAGACTGTGTCTATACTAGAAATCAAGTTCAGATTCCTAGTACTGTGAAGATGAAGCATTTGAATACTTCATCTTCATCTTCAGCAGTATTTGAATACTGCTAAATTGTGTTGCCCATTTAATGCTGTTATTTTTTTTTAAATTGGTGACAATAATAACAATCAACAAAACAAGCAAACTTATTATAGCTTTATTTGGAAATGGAACTCCATTCTCCTGTGATAAACAGGGTACTGTGGTTGTCACTGATGCCTTCTGGATTCGTTGTCCTAGTTCTGAATCCTGCACTGGACTACTGTTCACATGGTTATTTTCTCTGTCTACTCTGGCTTTCCCGTTCCTGTTAGCTGACAGTTCCAAATTGGCCCTATGAATCTGTGTGGGAGCTGGGCCTCCAGTGAACTAGTGACAAATGAAGAGATGATTCCTGCTTTGTGTCCACTGCTGCCAGAATATGCTTCAGTCCCCTGTGTCCCTGAATAGTCAAGCATATTTGAAAATCTTTAACAAGGCACTGTTTTCTTAGGTAAAATTTATAATAGGCAAGGTTGAAGATTTACTTAAACTTTTGGAGGAAATTTTGTTCTGCAGACTTTTTAAAATGCTGGGATCTCTACAGGGGGTTCTTCTGTATCTTTCCTAAATTAGTATGTTATAACTACATGAAAGCTGATATTATAGAACTGAACAGAATCCTGTGCAGTGGATAGAAAGAAGGAGGACTGTGGAAAGGGAGATATGAGACAGTGGGGCAGTGAGGAGACTCTGCGAGCTGTAAGTAATATCAGAGGGAGGAAGGAAGAAGGTGTTTTCTTCTTTGTAATTTTGTAAATATAGCTTTATTTATTAATGAGCACGTTTATGAAACTGCTTCATTTATAGTTCCCTTCCCAAAGCTGCTTTTCTTCATGTTACCACTGTCTTATGACAGACAGTACTGACTACAAGGTATTATGATTTCTTTTAACCACTACTGTGGGTTATCTTAATTCTTTCTGCTTTCAGATATTTCCCGCTGGCTCTGCATGTACTACCTGTAATGTGTCTTGCATTTAAGAATTGATAAGCTTCTTGCAAAAAAAAAAATCCTTCATCTTTATTCTTTACTTCAATACATAATTTGCATGTGTGCATTCTTTGCTTGAAATCAAGCATTTAAATGATTCAAAATGTTCTTCCTGAATTTGAACTAAAAAGTAATCAAGCCGTGCAAAATGCTAAGTTGATTTCTGTTTCTTTCAATAAGCCCCTTTGAACGCATTCTTTGTTTTTGTTTGCCTAATAAACATGTTCTATCATGATAATTCATTGACTTTGAAATGTCCTCTAGGTGCAACTAGCTGTGATCAGTTCTTTCTGCAAACAGCGATTCACTAAGGACTTCAACCGTAACAGCTGGCACTACATTTCATGTCAGTCCTCCATGTGAGCTTGCTATCTGTCTTAATTACATTGTATAAACATGGACCTTTACTCTGCTGCAGATTTCTTCCCCATGCAGAAATCTAATTTGGAAAGAGAAGGTGATTTCAGATGACATTTTACGACTAGGAGTTACCCTATTGTGAGAGCTGTAACAGTTCAAATTAAAAATCTTTACAGACAAAACTAGATAAACTGAATGTAGCATTTGACCTGCATATCAATTCTGTTGGTTTAGATAGATTCTATTTTAATACTTTTGAACAATATCTTTTTAAACCCCTAACTTATGATGCTTATGTTATATATAACTCATTTAACAACCAATAGTCTTGATTTTTTTCTTTTACAACTTCATGAAACTACAGTATTTAAATAGCCCAGTTGTCCAGCTGTTTCTGTAAACTGCTGCATGATTAGCATGCTGATGAAAAAGAAACAATGTCCTTGAATTGCTGATATATAGAGGCAAAAATAGACATCATCAATTAAGGCCATTAAATATACCTTTTACAAAACCTTTACCCTCTCAATGAGGAGCTGAAAGAAATTAAACGTGACAGGTAAAATTTCAAGAATTGATTTAGTGCTTTGTTCATAATGTGCAAGAAAATGCACTGACAGAAATCCCAGGAGGTCACTGGTATGGCAGCATCTGCATTTTTAAAAGTAGAGGACTGAATACTGCTACCGAAAGCCAATCATGGAGTTTTTAATACAGTGCTTAAACTGCACTCATTTTTTTAACCATGTGGAAAGCATTCAGCAAATTAATGTTTGGTAATATATTTTAAGTTATGTGCAGCATTCTATTATTGAGTTACTCATATTCAGAATGAAAGTTCACCTTATAATAATATTTACTGAATAAATGATATTTACACAAATAAAACAAAAATAAGTAATTGATTTGTGTGTGTCTCAGTAATGGTTAGTTTGGTATCAAAGTTTGGGTTGGATACAGACTATTCAATCTACAAACTATTAACAGAAGTCCTTATATGATAAAATCTTCAACTGGGGGCGGCACAGTGGCGCAGTGGTAGCACTGCTGCCTTGCAGTTAGGAGACCCAAGTTCGCTTCCTGGGTTCTCCCTGCGTGGAGTTTGCATGTTCTCTCCGTGTCTGTGTGGGTTTCCTCTGGGTGCACCGGTTTCCTCCCACAGTCCAAAGGCATGCAGGTTAGGTGCATTGGCAATCCTAAATTGTCCTTGGTGTGTGCGCCCTGCCTGGGGTTTGTTTCCTGCCGTGCGCCCTGTGTTGGCTGGCATTGGCTCCAGCAGATCCCTGTGACCCTGTGTTAGGATATAGCAGGTTGGATAATGGATGGATCTTCAACTAGTTCCAACCTAGGAGTTATAAAAAGGGAGCTTACATTGCAATGCATGTTTTGATTAATGACAGAATTCAAAAAGCTGCAAAACTTATAAAGATATCTCGTTTGTACTGGATTGCTTGTAATTTAGCATTGAGGCATATTTAATTTTCTCTTTGCAACCTTTGCATCATGCTTAAGTACATTTTCAACATTTCTTCATCACATCTCAAACTAGAGTCTCAACCATTCAAAATATGTGAGGAAAACTACAGAAGTTCATGATGCGTGGGCTGTAGCACACTGCATGAGAATGCAGAGCTTCAGAAAGTTTCAGTGTGGCAGCACCTTCTCATAAAACCACTAGCAACTGAAAGCTTGAGAGCTTTTCAGATTTTACCAAAATCTGATTTTTTTTTTTTACCAAAATCGCCAAAGATCAGAGACAAAATTTGTCTACCTATAGAATGTAGTTTGTACAGATATGTAGACTTGTTTGTTAATATTTTGTAGTTTGTGAATGTGATGTGATTTTTTCAAGCTTACATTTGCACAATGAAAATTAAAAGTAAACCATGGTAGTGAAAAATTAAAATAGTAAGAATGATATAATATATTTAATTGTGTTTTTGCACAGATTCAAGATTAAACCATTGTGAAAATGTTTCTGGACACTGGTGGAAATGATTGGGTTCCAAACCAGCGTTTCTCGTTTAAATTGATATTTTCAAAACAAAAATGCCCAAATCAAAATGTAAATGAGTGCGTGCCATCCTGTTAACATGCTTCTACCAAAGTAAATAGCTCATAAGCGCTGATATTTCCATGTCTCTTTCTCTGTCTTTTGGTTTTTGCAGGGTTTAATCTTTCTATTTATAGAGCCTGATTATGGAAAGTGGGACAAATGTTCACCATTAGGGGCTATGCTGTGCCCCCTCTCATGTGAAGAAACCAAGAAATAGCATTAGTAATTACAACTCTCTCACCCCAGGGTGGTGTTTGTGGACTTATCATAGCCATTAAGACAAATTTGATGCACACGTGTGAGGCATGACCAAACCCCTCAATTCACCCTTTATGGAATGGGCAGACCTATCCATGAAGGAGGGTGCCTTTCCAGTGGTGTACCATGAACTTGTAGTTCATTACCAAAGTGAACTTCCTCCTGAGGAGGTAAGCAGCATAAGTTCATGACAGTACATTTAATGGTAAGCATCTCCTTCTCAGTAGCAGTGTACCTTGTATTCTGGTCCATTAATTTCTGACTAAGGTACATGATGGGATCTCAGCTCTGTTGACAATCTGACTCAAATATCAATGTCGGAGGCATCATTCTGGAGGAGAAAAAGGGACAAAAAATTAAAAGATATCAATATTAGAGCTGAGATTAGGGCTTCTTTTAAGTCACAAAATGCCGCTGCAGCTCTGGGAGTCAATACTACGGTATTTGGAGCCTGTTTACAAGAAAGCTCTGTCAAAGGCGCAGTTCTCGTGAAGAACCATGGGACAAACCTGCAGTAGTGTCCCGTAAAACTGACTAAGGATTGTACCTGCTTTCTGTTCTGTGGCTGGTTCCATTCCTGGCTTACTGCAACTTTGGAGAGCTGTTGTTGTACCTGTTCTCTCCCCAACATGTACCCCAGGTACTTGGTTTCAGTAAGCCCAATGTGACACTTTTTGGGATTAAACTTTAAACCTGCAGCACAGATAACATGTAAGACAGCCAAAACATGGTGTACATGGTCCTCCGAGCTGCTGGAGAAGATGCCATCAATGTAGGCAGCACTGTGGCATTATGGGACCCTAGCAGTTTATTCACCATATACTGGAAAGTTGCTGGGGCCCTGTATAGGCTAAAGGATAAGATGCTGTACTGCCAGTGTCAACTAGGGGTGCTAAACAGTTTTTTTTTTGTTTGGCCGAGTCCATCAAGGGGATTAATACCCCATATGTTCAAGCAGGTCATCAACTCATGTTGTCATGAAACACTATGGCAGGGTGCCCGGAGTTAAGGCCAAACACATCCCCATGTCTTGGTTATGGGGGTCTTTAGTTCCCTGTACTGGCAGGATTTCACTGAGATGTTCAGTTCATCAGCATCCATGAAGAGTGTCTTATTCAGGGCGGCCTCCATATCCATTACGCAATCCTTCCACAATATGAGGAGATTTACATGACAGAAGTGCTCCCATGGGCGCTGGTTGGATTTGTTGACCACATAATTCACCAGACCTCTCCGTTTTTTGATCATGAATGGCCCCTGTCAGTGACCCAGCAAACCTGTGCAAAATCTGCTTGAACATGCGGTTGAATCCCATGACAAGTCCATCCATCGATGGGTGATAAATGAAGATTTGAAGTGAGACATTTGGAAGGGTTTATCAGTCTCCTTAAAGGTGCTTGATGGGAAGGGTATACCCTTCTTCTTCTATAGGGATGCCCAACCATGAAAAGACCACTAATAGTTCCTGCGAAATAGATTTTAAATTAGCCACTTGCAGCGGGATGGCCTCTGAATACTAAGTTGCATAGCCCATGAATTTCAATATTTATTTGTTGCCCTGTGATGCTGGTTTGAGAGGACCTACTATGTCAGTCCCAATCTGTTCAAATTGTATGTCAATCAGTGGCAGCAAGACAAGGGGTGCTTGCTTCTGACGCAGAATTTGAAAGAGTTGATTTCAGGGACACGATGCACCTCTTTGTGTATACCCAGTCAATATAACTGCAGTCTGATGTGCTGGAATGTTTTCTTATTTCCCATCTAGACTCCCATGAAGTGGTTGTGCACTGTCTCACACTGCAGAGTAAAAGGACTAGAGATAAAGAAGTTGGTGTTTTTCTTCTCCTAGATATTCCACCACCTGGTATAACAGATAATTTACAAACTTAAAATGAGCTTCCGTGGGTATGGAGTCAGTGTTCGGCTGACCATTAACGGTGGTCATGGTATTCTGTGCGAACTTTAGTGAATTGCTGTTCAGCTGCTCTTATTTAAATGATGCAGGAAACAAGCAATACTGAATTTGTTGGCTCGCAAAAGGGCCTGGCAATTCCAACCAATCTGTTGGGGGTCAGAGGTGTGTGTCAGTGAAATAAGCATTGGGTGGCCATGCCCTTACCTACTCTTTTGCATTCCATGAGATTGCTAGAAAATGAGGGTACACCATCCAGGGCTAGGCTCTATGTTCTGTTCCTGACAGGCAGCATCTAGGATCCTGGTCTAAGATTAACACTAGAATTACCAGAGCCTACGAAAAAACTCGTAGATCCAGCCCACCTTAAATCCCATCACACCTCTCTGCCAGCGTCCTTTGTCCTGTAAATGTGCTGATAAAGACCATCTGCAAGCAGCCAGCTATTCCTTCCCCCCACCGACTTAGAACATGCACGAACTTCTCCCAGCTCATGCCTTGATTGATTATTTGGGAGTTAAGGGGAGTTTTAGAGTGGAAATAATAGATTGTTATTTGGAACACACGCATTTCATGTGTGTTCTGTTTCTACAGTAATCAGTGTAAACACATTGTTAAAACAGAAACTTTTTTATATTTTAGTAATAAATGTTACAAAATGTAGGCATAAACTATAGAATGCTTAAAGCATGAAGTCCAAACGTCAAATAAACACTTTCATAAAAGGTTCAAGACTGAAACAACAGCTTCTGTGGCTTAGTGGTAAGATTTGCTGACTCAGAGAGCAGCAGGGCTTACTGTACCTCAAAGACCTGAGTTTGATTCCCCATTGGGGAGAAAGAGTTATTTTGTTTTTTTTTTAAACCTCAAACAGACATAAAATTTATAAATTGGTATGTACTGTAGGTTAATGAGATTGTTATATTTTCATGTGTGATGCTCCTTTTAAAATATTTTTTAACAATTGAGACTGCAATTAACATGAACAAGTGTCCTTATAACTGTTATTTTTAAGATCCATAACACACAGACAGACATAGCACTGTGTAATAGAGAGACAGACAGGCAAAGAAGTCACTAGATATATAAATAAACAGGGAAGGCACATGTACTGAAAGAACGCATGAGTTTATTCAGTGCAGCAGGATCAACACACATGTGGAAATTTTTTTTCTTTCGGTACATGAGCCTTCCCTGTTTATTTATATATCTAGTGACTTCTCTGCCTGTCTGTCTGTCTATATAAAATCATTCCCGGTTATATATACAGTAATGTCAAAGCCTGATTATATAAAGTCAGCGTCGGAATATATAAACTAATTTTTGAATATATAAAGTCAGCGTTGGAATATATAAAAATATTCCCGAATATATAACATTTCCGTGCTTTTCATTTCACTCGTACTAGTGAAAGGCAAACTTCGACAGAAGCCACTCAGAGTCAATCGGGTTTGTGAGGTTCGTCCAAAAATGCGCCCATACAAAAAGAATAAATAAATATAGTGTTCAAAATGCCGGGCACATACATCATTTTGAATGAATTGACTGAACAGTGGGTTTTTTTTTTAATATTTTTTTGAAGATGTTTTTGTTAACTTAGTTCATTACGTTGTATTTGGAACTCATTGAATTTACTAAAAATGTGTCTGAGTCGTTTCAATCAATATCAATATAATCTGACTTTAAATTTATATATTCAGGAATGACTTTATATATTCTGACGCTGACTTTATATATTCAGGAATTAATTTATATATTCAAGTTTTTACTTTATATATTCAGGAATTACTTTATATATTCCGAAAATCATTGTATTTGCCTGTTTGGCACCCCATAGGCACTGTATAATAGATATATAAAAAAACAGCTAAGGGGATAGATATATAGATAGATAGGAAGGAAAGACACTATATGATAGGCAGACAGGGAAGCTGCTATATATTAATAAAATTACTGTTATTACTATATAGATAGACAGGGAGTTCAGGCAGGCAGGCAGAGCGGCGAAGGTTAAAAAGAAAAAAAAAGAAAATTTTCTCCCAAGTTGGGAATCGAACTTTGGTCTTTGAGGCCCGGCAAGACCTGCTGCCCTCTGAGTCAACAAATCTTACAGCTAAGCCACAAAAGCTGTTGTATTGCTCTTGAATCTTTTCTGAAAGTGTTTATTTGATGTTTGGACTTCATGCTTCACGCATTCTATAGTTTATGTCTACATTTTGTAACATTTATTACTAAAATATGAAAAAGTTTCTGTTTTAACAATGTGTTTACACAGATTACTATAGAAACAGAACACACATGAAATGCGTGTGTTCCAAATAACAATCTATTATTTCCACTCTAAAACTCCACTTCATTCCCAGATAATCAATCAAGGCATGAGCTGGGAGAAGTTTGTGCACGTTCTAAGTCGGTGGGGTGGAATAGCCGGCTGCTTGCAGCTTGTCTTTATCAGCACATTTAGATGACAAAAAATGCTGCCGGAGAGGTGTGAACGGATTTAAGAAGCGATTTAAGGTGGGACAGATCTACCAGTTTTTTCATAGGCTCTGGAAATTCTAGTGTTAAGGGACATGGAGCCTTAGGCAATACCACTTCTGAAATCATGTGGGTTTACCATTGGATACTATCTTGTTTCACCCTGAATACAGGTAAGATTGCCCTTTTTATGATCATACTGTTGTGATGGGACTTAATGGAAATGGAAATGCAACTGAGTTTTCAGACTACTTCCACAAAACCATGCAAAAGCATGCATTGTAAATTAAAGGGTGCTTGAAGCTGGCATTGTTCTGTGTGTGCCAGCAATGCTTTTTAGTGCACTGGCACATATAACAAAGCACAACTAAACTCCAACTCTCAAAACTCCCAAATGTTCACTCTAATATTAATATATCTCTGTGTTCAAAAGTCCAAGATGAACTGAATGTACAAAGTAGCTTTTCATGTCAGTTGGTTTATGGCTTGCCGCACTGCAGAGATATCAGAGCTGAAGCTTGGCTGAGATATTCCTGACCTGTTGGCCAGTTCCCTCTCATAAGTGCCTGTTGCCAGAAAGCCGACTATTGTTAAAACCTGAATATGAACAGGTAAAGCTCAATTTTGGGCAGTTTGTCTTTCTAATCCTGGGCCCAATTCAGCATATATTTCCAAAAGAATGTCTTTTAGGAGACTAAATTGGCTCATAAGACAGTCATTGTCATGGACAAAAAATACTACCAGCCCATAAAAGCTTGTTCCCTTCATATATGACCATGTGCATACTCTTCAAGCAGTGCCAAACAGTTCGTTAGGCTGTAGGTCATGAAATGTATAGCTTTCTGTAAGCAGAGAATGAATCATACCTGTGTTTTTACTTAATGCAGTTATTTACAACATGGGATCGCATTGGTTCCTAATCCTTAGAAGTGACAACAGTAACAACTACATACATACTGTAAGTTCTTCAGGTCAAATAACCTGCATTGGCCTTCTTATATAGGAACTAAAATAGAGTTTATACATAATACTCATGCTATAACTTGTGTAGTTTAATGTTTGTCAAGTTAATGCATAATAATGGCTTGTGGGTGTCGTCAGTTCCTACTTTCTCTGCACAGATGGGTCAGAGTTGCTGTTAATCCTGACTTTTGCATGAAAAGTTTCATAAATACATTTCAGGTCTTTTTTATGTGTACAAAGGTTTTAAAAATCTCCCCCAGGAGCTGGGATTTAACAGTTTTTTCAGTGTCTTTCAGGGTCCCCGTGTTTTACTACTACGCCATTTCAGTGCTTTGTTTGTAAGCCTTTGCTTGAAAAATCAACAAGTCAAATTAATGCACTTGAGTAGTAAGAAATTAAATTATAATAATAAAAACCTATACATTATTTAAATCTTTACAGTTTTAATCTTTACAGTTATTAGTTTTCTTAGATTGTCATTCTCACATTGTATTTTGCACTAAGTGGTTTAGAAAAAATGCATTTTTGTAATGATAACAAGCACAAGTTTTTAGAGAAAACTGTAAAACATAACTTTTTATAAAGTATTTAAATTTAATATGCAGACGGTTAATTGTTGGGGTAACAGTGCGCAAACTGGACTCTGCACCATTAAAGGTTGTATCCTCCAATCCTTGTTTTTGACGGACTTTTACAGTATGGACTGTATGTTTTCCTTTTGAAAAAAAATGGAAATTCTTTCCTGGTATTTTTAGATTTTGTTATGTTTATTTATCTTTTTGTCTTGTGTAATAGAAGTTAGTGTTGCTTTTCTTGAAATTACTGTTGTGTCTTTCATTGTGTGTTTACTCACCACCCAAATTAAACAAACCTGTGTGCTATTATCGGTAAATTGCAAGAGTTCCCAGTCTCTTAATAAAACTGGGTGGCGTAGTCGGATATTTTAATGGTGTCTAGGTTAAGATTACCTATAAGTGTGACTAGACACCTGTCCCAAATGTGCCCTTACTTTTGGGCTACATGGGACCCCAGTAACGTTTCAACATTTGGTGGACCAACAATGGCTCACCATGCCTTTATTCCCACTACCCTCTGACTGAGCTAATATATAAGTATGAGGCTAATACTGTGTTATTGAGTCCATGAGTAATGTGTTAGAAATCAGTGTTTTTAAATGAAAAGATATTTGTCTGTGTGTTGCTCTTAGGAAAAATAAAATGTAAATAGCAAATGTAAAAGCCAATAGATGAAGGGGTAATAGACACCTTTTGTTTGAGACTGGGATGATAAGAGAAAAGGCAAACTTCCTGAATAATTCTGTTACAGGTTATTGTTGATGGCTTGTTACAGAATGTAGATATTTACCTGTCTCGCAAAACAGTCACCTGTTTTGAAGATCAAACTGCTTTGATTGGAATCTCATCACCATACAGAACTGTAATAACAGAACTGCTTCCTTAGAAAATGTTTGTAATTACTCAGTTTGAAAATTAACATGTTCAGGGGACATTGGTCTTTAATCATCATACAGTGGTATATATACTTCTTGATAGCCAGCAATAGTACTATTATTTAGCTATTGGAAATGTATAAATACATTTAAGCAAAGGATATTGGTATGAACCATGTTGATCTAGGCAGAGACTTATATTGAGCAGTTATATACCTCTGGACAAATAAAAATAAAACAAAGTATGGTGAAAGATTCCTATCTGTTGTCTGCTTCTTTTATGCCTTTGGCATCCTAGCGCTGTGGTTATACCCTGCTGCAACAGTGGTTTGTACTTGGCCTAGGTTCCCCTAGCCAGAGGCTGGTAGCACATGTACAGTATTTAAGCTGAATTTCAGGATTTAAAAAGGGTCTTATTGTCTCCTTCCATGTTTGTAGCAGCTAACATTCTTCCTTTTATCCTCAGTTCTGTCACACCTGTAATGGGGCTGGGAACAGTGCAGGTTTATATTTTCAGTAGAGAAGAACATTCTGTGATACATCCGTATTGGAAACTGCTCTGCAAAAAATAGGTATGTGTGGCTATAGAACAGGACGTGCTGGTGGTCAAACAGGTGAGATCTCATTTGTGGCATTATTTAATAGGTCATAAACCACCACAATGACTACTTAAGGAAGCTAATTTTAGTGTGGCAATTTGGTTTTTACATTTTAAACTCTGTTATGTTAATCCATAAACAAAAGACTCTTTATGGTAATGCAGACTCTGTCCCTCTCTCAGGAATGCTATGCAGTGCCTGATAAGTCAGCATGTCAAGTGTGGGATAATTCTACTAGGTTTACAGAGACAAGTTTGAAGGTAATACAGGAAGTGCCAAAAAGAACTACATGTGACATATCTGCCTTTTTCCCTTGTAGCCATGAAACCAATTACTTAGAAGAGGAAATATAATCGTAACTTGCTCTGCCTCCAATCTCCATAAATGCAGAAATTTAGATGTTCATCATTGTCATTCACAACACATCACTGGAGACCAACACCACTGCAATAGTCAACAATAACTGTTGGTAATGTGCTTACACACAAGATTGCCCTTTCTGTTGCAATAACCAGGGCTTATCCATCTGGGCCTTCAACTGTCACTTTGTTTACACTTCAAAAAGTTAAAAGAAAACTTTCCCTCATTAATATCATCATTTAATGTTACAGAATCTTCAGTATCTATATTCAATTATTCTGATATTCTGGTGCTTCTGCACCTGGCAAATGATCCAATATAATTTACAATTCTTCTTGCACTGATATTGCCTACCATATCATTTAAAAACATAGCTTGGCTGTTTATTATTATATCTCCTGTTATTTTGTTTTCGATTTAATAAAAAATATCACAAAAATATAGCTCATGTGTATAAATGAAGAATGCTTTCATATAACAAATGTAATTAAAAAGTAAGTGATGTCTTCTAAGAACCTATAACCTTGACCACAATTTAGCCATGTTCAAGTAGTAGACAGATTTCAAAACAATATTATATAATAAAGAATGCTATAATATAAACCGATAAACAGATATTAAAAGAATAATTATAAAGAATAATATACAGTCAAAAATAATTACACACAAATATTAGATGGGAGTCTAATATTATCAAAAAATAATAAATGCAATACTTTTAATAATCCAGTCAAATATATATATTTTTTAAAACTATTTCATATATTACTTCTTCTCTTATATCTAATGATATTCCTTTCTTTAAATCCCATATGATACTCTTATGTAATTGGCTCTAATATCGCTGTTTCCTATGGATCCTCTTACATGAAGATACTGATGTTGAGTCTCCATCCATGATTTGTTCTATGGTGTCGCAGCTATAGGGTCTCTACCAGCCACAAACTGGTGACCTTAAGTGTTACATATAAACTCTAGAAACAATGCGAGCCAAGGGAAAGTTCCCCCTGCTCGACACATGGAACAGCTTCTAAGCTTCAAGTGGTGTGCTTCTTTATGTGTAATTTAAATCTGAGCTCTCTCCAAGAAACTGAGCACCTGGAGTATTAAATGTAGCATTATAGCAAGTTTGTCTTCATTAGAGATATACTCTGATGAATTAATTTGGACTCAGTATCCTAGTTGGAAGATAAATTCTAAAATGTTTTGTGAGTGCTTGCTTGTTTCATTTTGCCATAATAAATTCTTAACTAGGTTCTCTAATACTTGTTATAATAGTGACAATTAAATTTAAACTCCAAATTACATCCAATAATTTTGACAGAGAAGATTCAGTTTCAGTAAAGTGAATTACAATAATGTCAGCAGGAGTTAATATTCTTTAATTAAGACCTGAGTTGAAATGAAGAGTAGGAAGTACTGCATTGCATTAGTACCAACAGTCAACTAATTTCAATAAATTTCTTAGGATCCCCTTAATTTTTACATATTATTTTATTCTAAAAAATCAATTTTACTGCTTCAGATTTCATAAAATGTTAATTGCCTATAGTTTTACTTGACACCCATTTCCTTAACTGTACCAACATATAGATATTTATATTGTTCTAAATTTGCTCAACATTCTTTGTGGAATTTTATTTTTTAATATTATATAATGACCATCAATACTAAAGTGGTTTCTAGTGATTTAATCACCTGCATTTGTAATTCTCTTGAATTTTATGCAATATTGTGGTAAGTCAGGCTCTGTTATCCTGGGTATATTTGGGTAACTTGTTATAGCAAACTAAGTGACAACTATATATTCTCATTCCAGTTTTTCCCCAACTAAATAAAAACACTTATTACTAGCACAACACCTAAAGTAGCATTTGTGATAATATTCAATAGTTGTTCATGGCACTAATATCTGGGTTATTTGGATGTGTTTCGTTTTAACTAAAATATGCAGTATAAGATGTAGTTTATAGTCTGTTTTAGTAATCTTTTATTGATACTCCTTTGTCTTTTCACATTTTATCTGTTTTATAAATCTCTTTTGTATATTATTCCCATTGGCTGGAATTTTCCACATTACTGCTATTGTAAAATGCCTAATAATGCACTCCTATATAGTATATTACTTCAAATTAATTATTTTGTTTTTTTAATACTTAAGCCAACAGGGAGGAATGAGTCAGACAGTAGGAATGATGCAAACTGATGTTTATTTACAGCTTCACTCTCCAACACTCAACTGCTGACATTTGAATCAAAGCTTTTACTCTCATTCATCCTCTCCCTCATATGGTGCACCAGAACTACGTGCACAGACAACTTCAACAGGTTCCTTTCTATTTGCTAAAGCACTGGCTGTACTCTGAGGTCCTCACTGAGTTCGGAGTTTCTCACTTTGTCAGAAACTAAAACATGTGGGATAATAGTATGTGGTGACAAAATGCGAGGAGGGCAATAACAAATATGCATAGCTAGTAGTTCTTCTTTCGGTAATAGGTTCTACACTACATATATAGTGCACAAATAAATGTAATTTCAATTAGACAATAAAAGCTGCTTATGAATTATGACTATAAAACTGAGAAGATTTTATTTATTGGAAAAGATTCTTTTATATATAAATATGATATACGGTAAGTAAAATAAAAACATTGTGGCAATCCAAAACAATACATATATAACACACTACGCACAAATATATTGAAAGCACAAAAAATTTAAACAAAAGGGTAACTGTGCAGTTTTATAACTCGCATGTTGTGTAATCTCTGATGAAAAATGTAAAGGCCACACCCGATCAAGGTGGTATTAACTATTGCAGGTGACGGATAAACTGGACATTTCTTGATTTAAAAGCCTCTAGTATACAATACCATCCCAAAGGCAGCAGGCACATCATCACATGGCACAAAACTTCAAGTTAATAAAATGTTAACACATAGGGGAACCTTTTTAGTCTTTTTTTTGGTGCATGTCCAGTAAATTAAATTCTTGCACTTGTCTCCACAATGGAAACACACTAGTGGTGTTCATTTATCACTGTATTCTTTTGTCAGTGTGCCATCAAAAACAGTAACAGTAGCCATGCATAAATATCTAATTTTGCAGCTTGTATGAATGTCATCATTCTTTTGCTTAATAACATGAAAAAATCAGGACTGGTCTCTCCTAGACTTTCTCATATACTCAGATGTAGGGATGGATATTTGAGTAGTAAACTGCAAGACAATGATTATATTTTCATATTATGTACATTAAACAAACATCAACAACAAATTAAATCAAATTTATAACATTGAACAATTATTATAAAAGCAAAGTTAAATAAATCAGACTCTACAGCTGCATGAATAAAAGATAAATGGAAATTGATAGAAATCTACATTTTGTACCTAATACTTTGGTTGACCTAAGTGAAAACATTCTCAGGTTATCATGTTTAGATACACACACACGCACACACACACACAGACATATTTCCAAAAATGGTATTTTCGGACTCAGGGAGGTCTAAAATGTCAAGATTCATCAAAATTACGAAAAGGAATTTTTGGAGGATTCCAATACTTTCCCTATACTTTGTATACAAGAAAGTAAAAAGTGAAAAGATAGAAATGTAAATATGCCTGTATATTTAAATCATGATCAAAGGGCTTAGCTCCTGCTTGACCAACAAAACTGCAACAGCTGGACTGATAATTTTTTACTTTCTTTCTACTATTTTCAACTGAATTTATCATTTATTAAGTTGGTTTCAGATTACTCTGTCGCCGTTATTGAGAAAATGATCCTTAAAGTATGAATTTAAGCAGTTTTTATATGAAGAAATAAGGTGGCAAAGGGCTTTACAGCTCCAGTATCCCAGCACTGAATGCTTACATACAGTATAGCAAGGTCTACAATATTCTCCCCAATTTTGTGTGATTTGTATTTACCAGATACTCTGAATTTTCTCCCATATCTCTCAGACATTCATGTTATGTTAATTGGTTACTCTGAAATTGTCCCGTTGTTATGTTTGTGTGAATATGTCTTGCAATGACTGTACTCCATCCAGAGCTGACCCCTGGCTTGCAGGTAATACAGCCCACCAAATTGGAACTGGATTCACTGCGTCCAAGAAGGATAGATGGCTGTGTTTGGTTATTTTTTTATTATCAGTTTTGCCCATTTTAAATATTTTACTGTTTCCTGTTCTCTTTTTCTAATGCATTTTGAACTTTATTCAATTAATACAATTTACTCTATAAATAAATAACATTATTATGATAATGGTCTAACACTTTTTGACCATGCTTTATAATACTTTTCTGAAGAAAAAAAGTGTTATGTATTTTACATTACAAATGACAACTGTCAAAATATTATTTTTCTGATTTTAAACAGAATATTGGCAAGATAAAAGATATTACATTTTTATTTAGAAATAAAGTTGTGGAATTGTAATGATTTGCAAACATACTGTAAAAAAATCCATGCCATGAAAGACTTAGATGAAGAACTGAATATGCACATTCCCAGGCTGTTAGTCAAAATTTCATGAGGACAGTACTGATAACAGATAAAACAGATATGAAATTCAGTCAATTATACATTCTTCTTAAACACAGAGACATGACCTTTGCTAATATTTTGCCACATTTATACTGTATTGATGAATCACATTTGAAAGTGTATTTCACAACTTTTTTTAAACAAGTTACTCCATATATTATATGTATTATAATATATATTATGATGTGTGAGTCCGTGTCTTGCACCCCAAAACACGAGGCTGAGTCTCTGTACTTTAGCAAAACCAACTTTATTCAGAGTTTGAAACAGGAAAAGCATGGTTATTTTTTGTAAATGGATGTACCATTCTCCTATTCACAGACATAGCAATCAGACAGGGTCCTGGTCATGTCAGTGGCCAAGTAAAGCTGTTCCCTGCAATTGTAATGTTCCTTGCATCACCCATCGACAGCAGGTGTTCATACCGCGACTGTGATGTGTTTGGATTTGTTTTCACGGTGAGCTACTCCAGCGCTGGAAGCCCGTGATTGCCCCGGCAATCAAGAGGCTGTCTTCCATAGATGTGGTGATTGCACTTTGGGACACTCCTCGATGTGTTGTCCCGTTGGGGGGAACCCCAAAAAAAAGAGTTTAGAAACCTTACTATATATATATATATATATATATATATATATATATATATATATATATATATATATATTGTGGATGCGGCCCAAACTCTCTCTCCTGCTTTGTCCTGCTTCCACCTGACTCCAGCCTCAAATGAAGGGAGACGGCCCCTTTTATTTCATCCCGGATGGGCTCCAGGTGTATCCCGGCACTTCTCCCTGGACACACCCCAGTGTGGCAGAAGTGCCGGCTGTTCTCCCTGAAGCTCTCCGGGTGTCCCTGCTCCTCTTCCCCCCAAGGCATTGGGGTGCCCCCTGGCGGTGACCACGGGTCCCTACAGGGTTGGGCTTCCAAGCCCTCTACCCGTGGCCCCCAAAGCAACCAGGATGGCGACCCCCACGTGATCCAGGGTGAGCGTAGACCCTCTTCCGGTCCCTCAAGGCGTCCTGGCCGGGTCGTTGCCCCTGGCATCCCTGACAATATATATTATATATAAAGTGAAAGATTTCAACATGTATTTAAGATTTTAATCATCTTTATAAAGTGACAGTCACTGCAGATGTATTTTGTAATTAAAAAAGGAAAAGTTTTAGCATGCATGTTAATGCTGCCTCTTGAATATTTTCCTGACTGCAAAATATTTCTTTCACTATTACTATAAATGTGACAGAAAACTGAAAGACAATAATACTGTATATTTTCTTTTTGCTGTCTCTTATACATTTTCAGCTTTTTAGGTACTGTGACTGTAAGCATGAGAAGGCAGTTAAAATCACTGCTGATACCCTATGGTTGTGAGGTCACTGCTTAATAGAGTTAATGATCTAAATAATACTTTTTCTAACAGAATAAATAAGTGTGTTTGATTTCAGGATTATATAGCAACAAACACTTAAATATGAAGTGATACTTTCTTAGCTAGACAAAATGCCTCAAATCACTAGCTTATAAAGAATCTATGATATTATTCATTATTATTTATGGTTATCAGAAGCAGGCACAATACCCATTTAATGATGCATTATGTGTAGTAAGTAGGTAGAGCTGAAAAGTGTTTAGCAGGGGCTGTCTTTTATTAGAATGCATTTTTAGAAATTATACAACAAAGTGAATGATTTTCTGCATACTACTGAAGTTTTCAAGGCAATCTGCATTAAGACAGTGTGTATTAAATCTAGACCATGAATCATGATGCCAAACCTTTGTTTGAGGAAAAGAATATCTGGAACAAAAGGTGAGAAGTCTGGATGTAATGTTGCAATAAAATGTCTGGTAGAACTTTTGATTAATTAGCTATTCACTGATTCCACTTACAGCTGAAATTTGTGAAGCCTCTTGAAATAATTTGAATATATTTATGTTGTTTATTCTGAAAAGTAAATTTAGTACCACTCATTTTCAAATATGTCAAACGTTCCACTTTTACAATGCTTGTATTAATTAACTTTTCCAAAATTATCTTCAAATGAAAATGTCATAGCCAAGGAAATTGTTTCTTCTCACATTTAACAGATTAAAGCCATTAGCTGATGTAAAACTGCTTCTGCTCATATCAGTCATCATAGTACTTAAAACATCTAAAATGACGGGTGGAAAAGTTAATGCATTTTATTGAAGCCTGAAGCAGTAGGAATTTGGATACAATTATATACTGGAGCACTTTCCTTAGATGTATGAGTAAAAAAAAACATCTACGAAATAGACATGCAAGGGCTGTAAGCTTTTTTTTTTTAAGACAAAGGTTTAAAAAGAGAAAAAGTTTTCTTGACTTCTCAAATTAAAGGAGGAAAATGATTCTAAATGTTTTATATTCTACATGTTGACTACAGTAAATCTGGTATTATCTGCCTTTCTCTATTTATATCCAAAATATTAAGTAAATATGGATAAAGTTATGAGTGTAAGCTTAATTATTACATGCTAATGAAATGATCTTCATCCTTCCAGAAGATTAGAGTGTATCTTACATTTTGCTACACATTATTATTAAAATATACTAGAAAATACATTAAAATAAATGCTTTAACTTGGCATGACTGTTCGGGCCACAACTAAGGATGGGATCTAAGACTATGTTCAATTAAAGTATTCTTTTAATACAAATGTTTGTCTTTTTGCTTATATTTAAAGAAAATTCTAGCCAGTAAAATTTAAAGTCATAGCCTATAACTTCACCATTAGTGCCACCTAGGGGAAATAAGTTGCAGATCTAGAAGTTGCCAGAAGACAATAGCTAGCTGAAAACCAAACATGATATACTGTTAGTCCAAAGAAAAAAATAAGAATGCTATATTGTCAATGACAAATATGTAAAAACTGCAAAAATATAAAAAAAAAAAACAATGCATCAACTGGTTGACTACAATGTCTAGATCAATCTTATTACTATTGTACTTCAGTGCTGAGTGTTAAGTTTAATTAGCAAAACAAGTCAGTCTGAACAGTTGTACTAAATAAACAAATCCAACAAGGACTATTGTTTATTTCTGCACATGCTTCCTTTCATTCAAGGTTGGCTGGGAAGAGTAAGCAAAATTCTTATAAAACATATCTTAAGAAATGTCAGATATCTAAGTAAAAAAAATTATTAATTTGTTTAGTAAACCCACTTAATCCAATTTAGAAATGTGGGGAGCCAGATGTTCTCAGCATGGAGCTCAAAACAGTATCCAACTTTGGAATGAACAACATTTCACCACAGGGGACCATCAAGGTCAGCTAAATCTTTAGTTTTACCCAATCTCCCCTTGTTCTGCACTCACAATCTCTCAGTACTTGTCTACCTTTCTCACCCATTTCTGCCAAATGCGGACCATGACTAGCTGGGAATTGTGTTTTTTGAATAATGAATATGTGTAAGAGATGTGAATTACTCTGAATTAAATTATGGTGGAAGAAAAGAAATGAAAGAAGCCAAATCCCTTAACTCTCAAATCTTTAATGTTAATATCTGTTGAAAGCTCACGTGTCAAGTGATGTTTTAAAAATCTGCAATAAAGTCAAACCAACACCTTCATTAAGAATGAACAAGATTTAATCTTGTTAGACATTGTAATACCTCAACCTTGAAAAAGCGAGTTAAAGCAAACCCATACAAAATGTTGAAAATTTCAGCATAGTATTCATGCTGAAGGTAACCAATAATTAGCAATTTGTATTAACCTTGCTTTATAATGGAATGCAAATTGGAATGCAAATTATTCCTACAAAAGTATTGTTACCACATAGCACAAAATCATTTTACTGTTGGAACCAAGCTCACAGACAAGTACTGGTGTTTGACTGGCTGGTATCACATGTGCAACAGCATGTTTATTTGGAATGTGATGAAGAACAAGTAGTTGGACCTGGTCATACTTCTACAATGTCTAGTAGTGTTTTTTGCACCAGTTGGCCTTCAAGCAGTCATTTCAATTATGCATTTAAAAGATTGGCTGAATTTCAATTAAATCAGAAGCAGAAGAAACTTTGATGCTTTTACCATATGTACAAGAGCATTCTCATTACCTCTATGAACAAAAGGCAAAACACTACGAAAACAAATGAAGTGATTAAACTTGTTTGCAGTTCTGAAACTTTATCTTGAAATAAGTGGGTTATCAGAACTAGAAGGAATGGATTGCAAAGATTATTGTCCATTTTGCATCACACTTCAGCTTGAAACATGTATAGTATTTGGATTTTTTGATTTGATACACTTTATTAATCTCCGAAGGGACTTGTCTTTTCACATGACCTTTGGAGGTCAGAGTGCAAGATCAGCCATTGTACAGAGCCACTTGAACAATTTATTAGGTTAAGGGACTTGCTCAAGAGCCCAATGGAGTTGGATCCCTTCTGGCAATTTTGGAATTTGAACCAGCAACTTTCCAGATACCAGCACTGATTTTTAACCATCACAGCCATCACTCCACCTTTTGACAGTTATGTTCATGCTTTAATCTGAAAGCCTCTCCATGTTTTCGTGTTCTGGGCCTTTTTATGTCATTGTAAGAAATTTGTGTTCTACTTTGGCCTGTCTCCTGTCATCGGATGTGGTAAATGTTTTATAATGCTGTGGAAGCTGTGCAATGTGCTTCCTTGATTCTCTGAGTTTCTACCAATATATTGATGAATCTGAGAAGAGTGTCAAGAGTAATTTGTGACAGATGGTTATAAGCAAGAGTGAAAGGGAAGATCTACAGGATGGTAGTGAGACCAGCTTTGTTATATGGGTTGGAGACGTTGACACTGACCAGAAAGCAGGAGAGAGCTGGAGATGGCAGAGATAAAGATGCCAAGATTTGCACTAGGTGTGACAAGGATGGATAGGATTAGAAACGAGTACATTAGAGGGTCAGCTCAAGTTGGACAATTGGGAGACAAAGACAGTGAGGCGACATTGCGTTGGTTTGGATGTGTGCAGAGGAGAAATGCTGGGTATATTGGGAAAAGGATGTTAAAGATGGAGCTACCAGACAAGAGGAAAAGAGGAAGGCCTAAGAGAAGGTTTATGGATGTGGTGAGAGAGAACATGCAGGTGATGGGTGTAACAGAACAAGATGAAGAGGACAGAAAGATATGGAAGAAGGTGATCCACTGTGGCAGCCCCTAATGGGAGCAGCCAAAAGAAGAAGAAGAAGAAGACCCACTGTCTTACAAAAAGGTTAATACTCTGTTATATTCATGTGTAACCCTCACAGCTCTTCAATCAGTGCTTTGGTCTATGAAGCTGTAAATCATATTGTGATCTCTTTCTCTCTTTTATTTTAACTTCAGCTGAGCTATAGGTTTGTGAATGCCAGCACATCTTTTTCTGACATTCACAAACCCACAGCTGAGGTTTGCGAATAGATTTACAAACCATAGAGAAGCCATAGGTGAACTCCAAGGTCACCCCCATATATGTTCTGCTTCCAGAGTGAATGTACAATTCAGTTTAGTTTACTTTCAGTTTCAGTTTAGTTGTATTACAAATCAATACAGCTACAGTATATAAAAATCCTACCTTTTTAACTTCTAGAAAAACATTGACTATCTCAGTACCAGTAATATGAGAATTCACATGTCATTTTGTGCAGTCTTTAATTGTGTCTTGCTTGTGCCAGAAATCTGATGCCCATCTCTTCTTTTAATAGCCCAAATGGTGGATTAATATAGAAAAATACACTGTAAAAAGACTTGCTGTTGTGCTGGTTTATGAATTATTAATAATTATTTATTATACTCAACTTTATGACAGCATAGTGGTTAATACTACTACCTTAAAGATCTACATTGTCTATGTAGAGTCTGCACATTCCTCTCATGTTTATGGAGGTTTTCTCCCATATCTCAAAGACATGCATGTTAGTTTAAAAGTGATTTAAAGTTGCCCCCATTTTAGAGTATAGGTGGATATGAGTGTGCTTTGTGATGCACTGGCAACCCGTCCAGAGATTGGCTTCTGTTCTGCCTTGCACTTGATGTTATTAGGATAGATAGGCTCCAACATCCCATGACCTTGGACTACATTAATCAAGTTATGTTATGTATGTTACACTTTAAATTATGTTTTAAGTTCCTAAATAAATATGACTATAGAAATGACTTTAACAAGTGGACCTACCACATCAAGATATGCTTAAGAGATTTCTTCAAGGGGCTTGAAATAACCTTTACTAAGTTTATTTTTATATTATTAATTATGCATAAGAACTTATTCATTGGACTTTATTGTTCCTGAGAGAAGGGGCTATAATAACTCTAACCACACCATATTCATGGTAGTGACAAATTTTTTCTCCCAATTTAATTTTGCATTTATTCAACTTTTGTTTATATATACATTAGCTGCAAAATACTGCATTCATTCCTTTTTTTAAATTGCTCTCAAATGGAAGTCAGATTATTGCTTATAAAAAAAACATCTCTTATCAAGCAGTTTCCTTATAGGGACAATACTTAATTTAGAGATTAATTATTCATGTATGACTGCAAAAATTACCAGAGCTGTGGTGTGCAGTGACATCTGCTGTTTTACTGCTTTATTGGTTCAGTGTATTACATTAAGACAATTGACAGGTTACTGTTGCCACCAATATTTGTCTTGCTGTTCACTCAGTGTCTTTATTAGGACTGCATTTTTATTTGTTTTTATATAAGTGAATTTGTTTGTTCACCTCAAACAGATGCATGTTTCATTTGAATTAACAATTTCAAGCATTAATCTTCTTCAGGGCATTCAGCAATAGCTAAAGTGTCTGTCAGATTGATCGGCTGCGATGGTTACTGTGAGTTATAAATCCAAAAAGCTTGACACCTGCATTAATGCTGTATTCGAAAAGACGGTGGAGGAATAAGTAATTGCAAAGTAGAATATGAAAATCACTCTCCCTTTGGCACATAAAGTACATTTGTAGTAGGTTCTGCCACTGAGTGCATTCTTAAAGTGACACTGTTTCTGCTCTGACACATTTTCGGTCTTTGCCTCATCTTAACTCTCAAATGTATTTTCTGGTGAATGTGATCATCTTCATGGGCTGTACTATTGTCAATCAGGTACCTTCAGCGCTGGTTGCTCCTTGTCTCTCATTTGCTGACACCAATACAGCCACTGTTTTATAAACAATTACTTAAATCACTAATTATCACTGTCCTGTGATGGAGTGGTATCCCATTCAGGGATGGTTTCCACCTTGCAGTTAGTGGAGCCTGGATAGAATTCAGTCGATCCACAATCTTGAACTGGGTAATTTTGTTAGAAAATGGATTAACTATCAAAATCATGTCCAGGGGCACAATGGTTGCTGTCTTTTATAGCTCCAGTAGTTTCAGGTCATTCGCATTTTTTTCTGTACAAAATGAAAAAGTTGCCTCTTACAATATTATTATTTGACATAAATCTATAAAAACATATGTTCACAGTAAAAATGCATGGGTTTGAAATTATATTATTTTGTTATACATTTATTTATCACATTATACTGTAGCCCTGTTTAGGGTTGACTTGTGCCTTGTGCTTGATTCTTCTTGAAATCGTACAGCTGTGCTAAGTGAGCACAACAAATTGATGGGTGAATATTTATTATTACTTTATATTCAGGGTTATTAACTATGCTTTAAAATTCAAGGGATCTGGGTTCAACTCCCAGCTAATTCTCTCATTTTGTCAAGTGTGCATGTTTTCCTCAATTTTCCAGATACTCTGACTTCCTCTGAGGTTAAATACATGTGTGCTTGGTTGTCAACATTAAGCTATCTCTGTATGCATGTGTGTGTGTGACTATGCCCTGTGGTGGCCTGTCATCCAGTCTAAAGTTGGTACCTGTTTTGCACCTTGTAATGCCATGACAGGCTCCAGCTTCCACAATCCTGCAAATTTTTATCGAAGACTGAGCAGAGTCCTTAAAGATCTCAGTCAAAGATAGATCTGTGTTGTCAATGTTTTGCAGTCTCTATTTTCTGGCCCAATAAATGAAATATATTTTATCACTCACAGGATTTGGTCTAAAAATGTTGCAAAGTCTCACACTGCCACCACTTGGCACAGTCAAGAACCTGGAAAACAAATGCCAGACCAAAAAAAATCATATGAAATGTTTTTTTTTTTAGTATTTGTAGAAATGAATAGCTAACAAACAAGAGGGAAACCCATGCTATGACAATAATGAACTGTTCTCTCTTTGCACATCCATTTTCTTACAGAAGTTCAGGCACCCCTTCTATTTACAGTATCAGCCTACTAGCTTTCCCCACATCCACACTGTCTCAACTTTCACTTCTTTCATTTTCTTTTTTATTTGTATTGTGTCTTCCAATTGAAAACTTTTTTTTCTGCCTCTTTATATACTGCACCTCAAAGTCACAGCTGCTCTGTGAAGTCCTGGGCCAATTAGTGGTTATTGGTTTTGGTTTTCTGCTTTTGTTTCATGCATCTGAATAAATTTATGAAACATTTAATAATTCCCATGTGAATTAAAAAAAAGTAGGAAGACAACACTTTTCCATTTGGTATTCCTGTACTTAGACAATAAAGTATGATTTTCTCACAAAAACACAGCCCTGCCTCATTGTGTAATGCTCTATCACATCCTACTGGAAAGAACCTCCGATCACCATCTATGATTAATGGCCAGCTACTGGATGTTCTCATTTCCTGAGCCTGCTGCCTTTCATTTTAGATATGGATCCCTTTTCTTCTTCATTATAGAAATATACTGTACCCTCTGAGTTCTAGTTATGGCTTGTGGACAGGATATCGAAACACTTGACGATTTTCAATGATATGTGTAATTATGTGTCTGGATAACAATGCCAGCACCCTTAGTCTCAGCAGAACTTCCAAACCCAAGTAATAATGTATATATCTCACCCATTTAGTTATCCTTTGAAAGGAGCCATTTGTGTTAAAGGATTCAATTAACCAATTATTTACAGTAGACATTAAAACAACCATACTCATTTACACATAGATACTTTAAAGTTGACAGTTAACCATTCAGGCAAGTCTTTGGAATCTTGGAGGAAACTCACTTTAGTAAGGGACTAAATTAGGATTAAATTAATTATTTGGTAATTAAAGCCTGGTCCAGGAAGTGGTAAGGCAGTGCTCCTAACCATTGTGCCACGGTGATACTCTCAACTATTTTTACAACTTTAGCGTCATTTTAGTAAGTGCATACATACACTTTCCTCCATAAAGTCGTAAACATCTAATTGATCTCCTGGCCTGATTTGTGATTGCAATTTGCTCTTTCGTTGCAAATGATTGCTCTCTTAGGTTTGGTTCCTGCTTTGTACCCACTGTTTCCAGGATAGACTATAGCCTCCATGACTCCAAATTTGTTGGTAGCAATAATAATAATAATAATATTACAGAATGTTTTATTTACATAGAACCATTCTAATGCTCAGGCATTTCACACATAGTAACAAAAAAAGGTAAAATAGGAATAAAAGCAGAGAAAAGGATCAACTAAACAACACCAGATACAAAATAACATCAAACATTTAATGCAAAATAAGACAATAAACCTCTGTGTAAGAATATGAAGAACAATTTTGATAAAAGATTCAAAGATACATATTGCCAGATTAAAATCATGAATAAATAACATAATTTGTGATCGGTATATCATTATGAGCACACAGTGAAAATTATGAGAAAGGGCTAGAATGTTAGTTTAAGTTAAATACCTTACTGAATAGATTGTATCTTAAATTGTCTTTGAAAAGAATGAATCGAGTCCACAAATCAAATTATTTTAGGAAGGCCATTCCAAAGTCTGGGAGCAATAGGGAGGGAGACTGTGTCTCACCCACAGAGCAGCTGTTGGTTTGCACAACAGGATTGCCATCATTAGTGGGCCACAGTGGGCAAAAAAGTCTATATGAGTGGAGAAAGCTTGGTGTAATGCCATTTAAAGCTTTATAGGTTTGTGCTAAAATTTTATATTCAATTCTGCAAGACAAAGAGAGCAAGTGAAAGGGAAAGAGAACAGATATTCTGTGCTTACTGTTTTAAGTTTAAACCAGATGGCCCTAAGATATTAGAAGAACCTGCCAATAAAAAATTACACTGGTTAATGTGACAAGTAATGAAAGCAAAAACAAGCTTCTCAATATCAGAAAAGGACAGGAATGAGCATAGAACATAGAACCTGTTTCTGAGGCGAAGGAGCTAAGAAGTGTCAGAGCGTGATTTATGCGAGTTAAATAAAAAAGAAACAATCAAAAATTACGTGAGATTTACAGAAATGAGGAATGATAATATCGCTGTATAGCAGGCAAATTTCTTAAGTTACACTTTACTGCCAATTAACATGGGTTCTGTTTGTAGTTTTAAAGAGTAGTGCTTCATTCAATACTTAATTTCTCAAAGATAAGTAATTAGCTAAGAAATCTCTGATGGACATCCATATTTAACACGAAAATAGACCTGAAACTAATTCAGAAATCATGGATCGATGCATGGTATGACATCTTGTTTACATTTTGGACTTACAAATTCTTTTCAAACTTTTTTCATACCAATTGGTGTTAAGGATCATTAGCAAATTTGTGGACGCAATAGCAGTAAATATCTTTAAGCCTGAAGTGCGCTGCTCATTGAAAAGCACCTCTTTAATTTATGTGCCTATGTTACTCCTACTAGGGTCAAGTTACCATAGTAATACAATTCTCAGTATTTTGTAAGAGTGCAGATGCAAAGACTAAAATTGTTAAGTTGAACTTTAGTAGGGCTAATTTTGAGCAGACGTGACAAAGTCTAAGTAGGATACACTGGGTTAAGCTTTTAAATGTGGAGACAGTCGAGGAGCAGTGGAACAGGTTTAAAAATGTTTTACATGTAATGCAGGGCAGATACATACCTACATTTGGAATTAATACGAAAAAAAACTAGAATAAAGATTTAAAAAAGAAGTTGCAAAGGAAAAAACTGCTGTATAAGGCATATAAGACTAATGACTGCAAAGTGAATCGTAGAGCGTTTGAGAACATGAAGGAAACCATTAAGAAGGATATCAGGGAGGCTAAAAGACAGTTGGAGAGGAATATAGCAGATACGGCGAAAGAAGACCCTAAAAGATTCTTTCAGTATTTTAGTAGAAAAGGAACAGTCAAGGAGGAGGTCAAGTGCATCAGGAATAGTAAAGGGGAATTAAAAGATACAGACAATGAAATAGCAGATGCCCTAAACTTACATTTTTCTGAGGTGTTTCCAAGTGAGCAAGTAGATAACCTGTCAGCGGTAAACACGACTACTAAGGAGGTAATGAGGGATTTGGAAATTGTAGAGGGAGAAGTGCTGTTCAGATTAAATAAGATGAAATCAAACAAATCACTAGGACCAGATAATATTTATCCTCGTGTTCTTAAGGAGGCTAGTGAGTACATATTTAAACCCTTGACACATATTTTTAGGAAGTCACTGCGCACTGGAGAGATTCCGAAGGACTGGAAAATGGCAAATATCATCCCATTATATAAAAGGGGTGACAGGGCAGATCCAAGCAACTATAGGCCAGTAAGCTTAACATGCATCACAGGAAAATTAATGGAAGGAATTATTAAGGATAAGATTGAGAAACACATGACAAGGACAGGAGTTATTCTGAACAGTCAGCATGGGTTCAGAAGAGGGAGGTCGTGTTTTACTAACATGCTGGAATTCTATGAGGAGGCAACAAAAGGATACGATCAAAGTGGAGCTTATGATATTATTTATCTGGACTTTCTGAAAGCATTTGATAAGGTGCCACATGAGAGGTTGGGCATCAAATTAAAAGATGTGGGAGTTCAGGGTGATGTTTTTAGCTGGGTGCAAAATTGGCTCAGACACAGGAAGCAGAGGGTGATGGTGCGAGGAACCTCATCAGAACTGGTCTATGTTAAGAGTGGTGTTCCACAGGGGTCAGTGCTAGGGCCGCTGCTATTTTTAATATATATAAATGATTTAGATAGGAATATAAGTAACAAGCTGGTTAAGTTTGCTGATGATACCAAGTTAGGTAGATTAACAGATAATTTGGAATCCGTTTTATTATTACAGAAGGTCTTGGATAGTATACAGGTTTGGGCAGATTTGTGTCAGATGAAATTTAATGTCAGTAAATGTAAAGTATTACACATAGAAAGTAAAAATGTTAGGTTTGAATACACAATGGGCAGTCGGAAAATCGAGAGTACACCTTATGAGAAGGATTTAGGCGTCATAGTGGACACTAAGCTATCAACTTCCCAACAGTGTTCAGAAGCCATTAAGAAGGCTGACAGAATATTAGGATATATAGCATGATGTGTGGAGTACAAGTCCAAGGAGGTTATGCTCAACCTTTATAATGCACTGGTGAGGCTTCATCTTGAGTACTGTGTGCAGTTTTGGTCTCCAGGCTACAAAAAGGACATAGCAGCACTAGAAAAGGTCCAGAGAAAAGCGACTAGACTGATTCCAGGGCTACATGGGTTGAATTATGAGGAAAGATTAAAAGAGCTGAGCCTTTACAGTTTAAGCAAAAGAAGATTAAGAGGTGACATGATTGAAGTGTTTAAAATTATGAAGGGAATTAGTACAGTGGATCGAGACTTGTATTTTAAAATGAGTTCATCAAGAACACGGGAACATAGTTGGAAACTTGTTAAGGGTAAATTTCGCACAAACATTAGGAAGTTTTTTTTTACACAAAGAATGATAGACACTTGGAATAAGCTACCACGTAGTGTGGTAAACAGTAAGATGTTAGAGACTTTCAAAACTCGACTTGATGTTTTCTTGGAAGAAATAAGTGGATAGGACTGGCGAGCTTTTTTGGGCTGAATGGTCTTTTCTTGTCTAGAGTGTTCTAATGTTCTAAAAGTAAAAGATGCTATTGTCTGCAAGAAAGTCAAACAGGATATTCTGTGGTTAGATGTGCCCTGATAAGGAAGAAAGTTCTTCTAAGAAAGTTGACTGGTGGTTCAGGGACCACAGTTTGAGAACCACCGCCTTAGAAAGACTACTTGCTTTAGCCAGAATGGTGATTATGTGACAGTGGCGGGCTAGCTCTTTTTATTGGCTTTCCTGAAGCTGGCGCAGAAGCTGCAGATTTGAATACAGAATGCCAGCTCACACTGCTGCTGACTCAGTGCTGATGTCATCCCTAGGCTGTGGCAGCAGCAGGCGTTATTACTATGTATATATAGTTTACTGGAAGTATGACTGTACTCTCTTCTGCACCCAAAAATCAAAAAAGAGATTCAAGAATAACCCCTTGCGTTGTCCTGAAACTACTTTGAGTTCTGCAAGCTAACCTGTAAAAAAGAAGATAAAGCGGCAGTCCTATTGTCAAACTTGCAAGAGCTTGATTCACTATATTGGTTCTGCAGATGCCAGCAATGAGCACCTACCGAAATTAAACTAGCATCTGTAGGAACATAATTTATAAAACACATGCCATAAATCAGAAAACTAATGAGTAACACTTCTTCAGAAACTGAAATCTGACAATATTACCATGACTTTCTTTTCCTTTTGTTTGGGTAACGATCACTGTAGCATAAGTAATAAAATGTGCATTTTGTATAGGATCTGGCACAGACAATAGCACTTGTCACAGCAGAATCTAAAAGTCAGAGACATCAGGAGGAATGCAGAGATCAAATCTATTGCATCAAAAATGAATTAACGAGCTGTGACCTTACACTGTATTTGGTTCAGTTTATGATTAGTATATGTTGCACCTTTAATGGTGTCAAATCTGCATCCTTCCAGACTATATCAAAAGCAGCCCCATGCTGGACATAGTTAAGGAATGATATTGTTAATACAGAACTCGAAAAATATTGCACATCTACAGATATAGAAAGTAGAAGATGCATTGCATAATCTGCACCTACAATGTTATAGCTAGGTGATGAACAAAACATGCCTTAGTTGTGAGTTGGCAGTAGTAACCACTTAAGAGCAAAAAAATGTTTCATTTTTGCTTGTATGGCTGTTAATAGAGTATCAACCATTGCTTCACATATAGGTATTCTGGTCTACAGCTGACCAAAGCATGACATGTTTATTTAAAGAAAATCATTTCACAGAGTATGAATTGAGAGCTCAAGTCATTCTAATACAGTCTGTGAAAATAATCATATTTTTAAATGAAAGATTATCCATTTCAATGTGACGGTAAATATATTTGTAATTATATTATGTTAATTGGAAGGAAAAAGGTGTGCTAAAGGATCTTAAAAACATCTGTTCTTTTCTTTACGGAAAAATGCCCTGCAAATTCACTGTGAACTCTGGGAGATTCAACACCAAAAATTATCCCAAATGAATTATAACAATTTACTTCACTTCATCTGGGATTGAATTAAACATCTGCTTTAAAATGAGGGTGACAATAACACACATTGTTTCAAACTATAGAAACCACAGTTAGATTGACATTGCATATTACACATATACACCCCATGACTGCTCATCACCAAGTAGAAAATTTGCTTATCTTTTTGTGGAAACTGCTCTGTAAATAATAAAATATATTCAGATATTCAAGGATTTAATCAAGCCTGATATTTTGATGTTGATGTTTAATTATTTTTAACTATGATATTTATTTTATAATTAGTAAGCGGGTGAAAGCCTACTAATGCATATATCAGTACATCATTCTAACATGTTTAACTATCTAATCATTAATATAAAGTTTTATTTTTTTATTTATTTCTATTTTGACTTTTCCATATCTCAAACTAAAAACATTTTATCAATTTCTTACTAGTAAGATTTTTTTATATGGAATGCTTTAGTCATTTTCAGTCTTTTTTTGTTTTTGTTTTACAGAATCTGCGCTTTGATGGCCAGCCTATTTTTTCTCTAACACATTTCTAGCTGTATCACAAAATGGGCATTGCCCATTTTGCCATCTTTTTAATGGCACACAAGACCTGGTAAGCTAGCAGATTTAACAGGGTCACAAAAAGCCAGCTGAAACCCAACCTGTATTTAAGAGTGAAAACTAAAGTGAATGGTTTTACTGACATTTTGCTCAGCTATGTATTTCATCCGATAATGAAACAAAACAAGAGTGAAAGTGACATGTTAGCATAGACTCCTGCACACAAAAAGGCCCTCAAAAGTACATTAATTTGACACTTTGAGCACAAGATAGGAATTAAGTAGCATCTCATTGAGTTTGTCAGAAGCAAAGCCACTACAGACACAGCCAACTTGATGTGTTGTCACCTAGTGGCTAAACACAGATTTGTATTTATTTATTTAGACAAAACAGCACGTGGTAAATAGTGCTTTAAATAAACAGTCTGTAGTTATGTTGTTGCAAAAAAGGTATCATGCTGCTGATATTTTGAAACAACTAGATTTATTGCGAGGAAGAATATTTTGATGATAATGACAATGATCAAGGTAATGACAATGAACTGAATTAATGTGGAGCTTGTGGGATGTGGTTCTGATGCAAATAGCGCCCCCAAGACATTTCTTTTTCGCAAGGTGTCCGACAGATGTCCTGTCAGGGCAGCACTATGTGGACATTCTTCCACCCACTGAGTGCAAACAGTCACCAACTACCAAATATGTCATGTGCAAGATGTGTGAACAGTGCAAAGAAATGTGTTATATTTACGGTACTTGTGCTTCTAGGCCTGCACTCTACATGGTACCATGCTTTGAGGACTCTCATTCAATTGCAGACTTTTAGTCATGTTGTTGGTCAAAATAAAGTAATTAACAGTTTGTTTACATTTTTGACAGAATTACTGTTCATAATAAAACTGTTGCTTTCTAATCCATTATTTATCATATATGCGTTGACCTATACTGCAGCATCCTGGTAATAAATGGTCTAGTAGTCAATGTGTTCAGCTTGTAGCCTCAAACCTAAATTTTGGTTTACTCTGATAGACAAATTATTGCACTTATAAGGAAGCACTTGATCTGTAACAGCATCAGACCTTAGTCCAATCTGCAAAAGTTACACATTACTAGGCACATACATCTCTTCTGTTTCTTTGGAGCACAAAGACACTCATTCTTTATTTTTCTTTGGCCTGAAAGCTACTGTCCACAGTGCCTTGGAGCTGGAAGCCCTGAAGAAGCTCTACTGTCCAGTCTTTTGAGCCAAGCTCTATGCAAGTGACTGAGGAAGTTAAAAAGCCGTCAAGATGTGAACTTCAGTGTCTAAACACCTGTTCCAGAAGTTTAACACTTTCCACTTGAAGCTTCAGAAGACACACCAAAGAGCCTAACAGCATGCTGAGGAAGACGACACCACACCATGAACGAAAGACCATGTAAGTCCGTCAATCACAAAGACACTGCAACACAAGCTGACTCTTCCAATTTTAGCCATACTAATGACATCCTTAAAGACTTGGTATTGTAAAACAGTTTATCTGTGCCAAGGTAAATTACAGCTCTAAATAGCTAGTAACAAGCTAGCTAAAGACCACCTTCGACATGTTTAAATTGCTGCTGTGTAACACATTCATGATGTGTCAGGTAAACTACTATTACAACTTTACAACATTACTACCTTTACAAGCTTTCAACCACAATGGAAACAAACGTCTTGAATTGCAACATAAGGGTTTAACCCTCTCTCGACCAAGGTCATGCATTATAAGGGCATGTAAACTATGAAATCATGTTAAAATTCCAAACGTGAAAAGTTAAACTGAAAAGCTTGTCAAATCAAAATATATACAAAGTTTCTAAACAAACTAAGAGCCGTCAGCCTCTTCTGCATTACTTGTTTGTCTGACTCTCACCCTGATTTCCATATCGATAATTAATCGGTTATCATATTTTTATAATCCTTGTGCCCATCAATTACGTACATTATTCTGTTTCTTAAGATAAGTGTGCTTCAGTTATTTTAAGACACTTTTGAAATATTTTTCCTGCTCTTGCTATCATCAGTTTTACTGTGTTTTTATTGATTTTGCTTTATAATAATATTGACTTTATATTATTTGGTTGTGTCAAGGTGTTTTATTAAGAGCACATAGTGTGGGCAATTGCCATGCTTCTCACAGTGGGCACCTGCTTTGGTGATTTGGTGCAAGTGTTGCTCGGGTCCAAGGACAAACAGTTCTTACGCCTTTTGAAGCGTCAGTCCATATGCAGGTACGGCTCTACACATGGAGTGCTATAGCACTCAAACTAACAAATACAGTAGTTAACAGTAACATAGGTGACCTAGATAACAAACAGAGGAATTCCCATGATAATTTATTCCAAGTATAGTGATAAGTACACCTGTTGTAGGTAATTACTATATTCTTACAGGGGTTAGCAGCTAAGGGGGGTCATCCCAAATAAAAAGTAGCACAATGCTTTGTTGATTGGTACAGGTATTGCTTAACTGGTTGATCTTTTTATGTTGAGCTAGGAAGTCTCTTTGCTTAAAGCAGCAGACCACATGCAGATAAGATCGTACCCATGGGGCGCTATAAAGCAGCTATATTAAAATACATTTCCACAATAATACAAGTGTCATAAATGAAAAAAGGCTAATGAGAAACTGAATGTTGAAACTGATATGTAAAGCAAGAGCAAAGTCAGAAGGGAGAAAGGTAGGGATTTGTATCCAAAAAGGGAAAGCCCGAAACGCACACACTAAAAAAAAAGTTTTTAGAGAGTTTTATTTTAGGCTTTATCTAAATTACAGTTAACAAGCAGGGCATTACACTTGTATTTAAACCACTGCATTGATGATGCCAGATGATGAGAGAAACAGAACCAAGCAATGTGTCAAACCAATGGTTCCCAAAGATCCAACAAAATGGTGACACCCACTATTGAAGCAAAATTCTGTTACAAGAGGAAAATAATATCACATTAATAAAATAAAATTTTGCCTGGAAGTCATCTAGGAATATTGTATAACTCAAACTAATATTGCCAGATTTTTTTTTCTGAGAGCAAGACCAAGAAAATACATTTTCTAAGTAGCTCAGCTACAAAAGAGCCCTGCTAATGTGCAGTCTCTAGACATTCACAACTGCCCAGGTGCATGAAGGTCAGAAATAGAAACCCACGATCATTTCTCAAAAGCCCCTTCTAGTGTGCAAGATATTCAACTGTCGATCTATGATGACGATGAGAATCTAGAATACGATAGACTCCCAAGGAGTCATTCCAATAGATGAATGTTATAATGCTTTTGTAGCCAATTCTACAAATGGCAATACTGAGCCCCAATTATCTTGAATGTATTCTTACTTCATGTAAGAAACTTTTGTAAGCCTGTTTAAGGCTGTTTCTGTCCATTGTTAAGCCTGGGGTTAATATCTGGAGGTGAAATTCAAAGTACATGCTTCATTAAATATTTTGAAAATGTATCCACAATTACTAAGATAACTGTATAGTTCTGAGAGATGGGAAGGCCGATAACAAAATCCAAAATTACAGATTCCCGTGGTTTAGTCCTAATAGAATTATTGAAGCTGACTTCGATCTGGCCCATACATCACAAGCCCAAATGTAATCTTAGACATCTCTGTACACTTTTTTCCACTAAAAGCATCTTTGGCTTAAAAATCCAATCCATATGCCTGGATCACCAAATATTTTGCTTAAATTGGCCCATTCCAAAATGTATTTACAGAAATCTTCTGGAACAAATATTTTACTAACAGGAGTTCCTACATAGGTTGACAAAGAGACAGCATGCAATATTCTTTGTACTAATTTCATGTGATTACTTAAAGGTTGCAGCAAGAAATCTCTCTGGAAGAAGTACGCACACCAGGCTGTTCAGGGGTAATTCCAGGTCGAACATACAAGAAGGCACATCAGCCATTCTGTTCATGTTTCCTTGTCTATTGGTCATTATTAAGTTAAATCTACTTTGTACTAAAGAACAGTGCCCAATGTGCTTGTTCCCATGTTACCCTCAGAGTGGTTTTTGAGTACAGCATATATAATAAAAGGACACTTTACACCATCAAGATGGCAGAGTGGTGACTCTGAGGCTAGGGATCTGCACTGGGCAATTGGAAGGTTAGCGGTTCGAATCCCATAAATGCCAGTAGGGACTCTGCTCTGTTGGGCCCTTAACCTGCAATTGCTGTGCACTTTGAGTTGTGTGAAAAGCGCTATATAAATGCAAAGAATTATTATTATTAAGACAGTGTCTACATTCTTCTAATGACAGTAATGGCTAACAATTTATGATTATCTATGTCATAATTTTGTTCAGTAGTCATTAACTTACTTAAGTAGAAAGCAGAAAGCTGTGGAAACATCCTGCATTGTTCCTTTTCCAAAGAAGGCAGGTGCCTCTTCACCTAATGACTACAGACCAGTGGCACTTAGATCTCACATCACGAAGACCTTCATGAGAGATTCTCTTGGACTACATGAGCCCTCAGAGCTCAGAGATATGCAGGTGGATGAGCCTATGTTGTTCAGGATAATGGACTATCTGTTGAACAGAGAGCAGTTTGTGAGACTTAAGGACTGTGTCTCTGATACGGACGTGAGCAACACTGGAGCACTCCAAGGAAATATCTTGTCTCCTTTTCACTTAACTCTGTCCTCCTCTGACTATAATTATAACACCTGGGGCCTCATGTATAAACAGTGCATATGCGTAAGAATGTTTCCACGTTCAAATCGAGATGTATAAAACCTAAACTTGCTGTAAAGCCACACACATTTCCATGGTAGCTCATACCCTGTCATACATGAGTTCTGTGCTCGGTTTTGCAGAATGGAAGCACCCAGCGTCAAAGGAGTGCTAATGTTCCTGTGTGGTTACCTTTTCTTTTTTTAGATCCTGTCAGAGATGCCTGGGGTGGCGACCCGGCCAAGGCACCCAGGAAGACTGGAAGAGGGTTTATGTCCACCTCAGACCACGTGGGGGCGACCTCCCTGGTTCCTTTGGGGGCCATGGGTACAGAGCTTTGAAGTTCTACACTGTACAGTCATGTAGTCACCGCCAGGGAGCAACCCTGTGCCTTGGGAGCCCTGGACCTCGGCACTTCCGCCACACCCAGAAGGGCTGGGGAAAAGACAAGCAGGGATACCCGGATTGCTTCCAGGTACGCAACCGGCACTTCCGCCACACTGGGGAGTGCCGGTGGAAGATTGCCAGGAAGCACCTGGAGTACATCCGGGTACATATAAAAGGGGCCACCTCCCTCCATATGATGGCTGGAGTCAGGAGGAGAAGGAGACAAGGTCTTAGGAGGAGGCAAAGAGACAGCCTGAGGAAGGAGAGAAGGCACTGTGTTGTGGCCAGGACTTTGGGGACTTAAGGGTTGTGTGCACTATTGTAAATATGGATTATGTAAATAAACGTGTGTTGGGTGACATTAACGTATCCACCTGTCTGTGTCCGGGCTGGCTTCCACAATCCACATCCCTGACGCAGCTTTATCAATACACTGAAATTAACCACATATTGTTTATTAGTTTAATGCATATGATTGTAATTAACTTGTAACAATACAATGGTCCACAGAATGGTAAAACTATTCTATATACAATTGCTGCTTTAGCGTTGTTACTCTCACTGCACCTTCTTTTTCTTCTTCTTCTTTCAGCTGCTCCCGTTAGGGGTTGCCATAGTGAATCATCTTTTTCCATATTACTCTCACTGCACCACTCAGAGTATTTATATCACTGTATCCGAGTGAGGAATCACAGCTGTACAGCAGCTGATCAGAAAGAGAATTATCAGTATACAGCATCTAGCACACGCTGCCTCAGCCATAATGTCTATTGAACTGCTCTCACACGGCAAACACTTCAGAGCCTTTCCTGTACTGACCTCACGGTTCAGAAACAGTTTCATCCCAAGAACTATAAACACAATCAGCCCATCAAGTGCTCCTTGTAGAATGCTTTGTACTTATAAGTACAATTACCTCACTGTAAACTTGCGATACTGTTATAATATTGCATAACCTAAACCACTTTATAAAGCGCGTATTTACATATGATGATGATATCATTTTTAAGATGAAATGCAGCAAAATATATGTATTATATTATACAGATAAAACTTTAACTTCATTTAAATAATCTATATTGTTAATAATTAAACATGTGAAGACACGGTGCCGCAGCGCTAGCGAGTTTCTAGCGCTCCATTCATGGATTGTTCCTACCTCGTGCTGTATTCTTGCAGGTGCTGGCGCGACACTGGAAGGATAGATGGATAGAATAATGTTTAATAACATGCTTTAACTCCTATCATCATGAAAATTATATCATGTATACATCTCAGTATTTTAATTATTCAGAGACCTGTAATATTACAAATGTAATGGATGCTGTGTCCTGTCGGAAGAAGACAAAGCCTGGAAGCACATAGTGATTCACACACATAGAGTACATAGAAGATCAAATACAAAACAAAGCATTTAACTTGCTACTTTAGTTACGATGGGATTTGAGAAACTAGTAAATTAAATGATTTTAAGATGAAGTTTATAATGTTCTACTTTAATGACAAAATAAACTACGTGATTAAAGTGGAAATTTAGAGATAAAAGTTGACATTTTGTGCTTTTTTCCCACTTTGTGCCTTTTTTTTTTCTCTGTACCCTAATAAGCTTTCATATGACACTCAAACAGTGGGCTACGACTCGCCTTTTCATGGCAACTTTGATATGTGACAACTTCTTTTTTATTTTAGGCACTGTGCAACTTTGTGAACTTGAGCTTTCGAGTTTCACCAACACGCTATGTCACTCGATCAACTTCCTTTTGTTATTTATACCACTGTTTAAACCAACAAATAGTATGTTTTTCCTTGCCTCCACTTTGTATTCACTGAAATTCTTCTATTTTCCCCCGTGCTTTTGCCATTGTCTTTTCACAGAAGGCTGAGCTTAAGGGCTATTTATATTGATTTGCATATTCAAAGAGGCGTAATTCTTGGAGGAGTTGGGGTGGGACAGCAGCGGGGCCGGCTCTACACTGGGGCAAGAGGGGGCAATGCCCCCTTAAATAAACATCCTGCCCCCTTAAATCAAACTTTTAGAGGTTTAAAAAGAAAATAATAGATTGGCCACAAACTGAATATGGACAATATTTACTACAGTAGCTGAAAAATCCACTGGAAAAGGCACAAATGAGATGATAGGTTTCACCTCTTGTTCGGTCTTTCCCTCCGTGCTTTTTTTGTCCGCAGGCTCACACAGAACTCGGCACAGATCCCCCCACTCACCCTCCCCCCAGCTAAACATCCAATCACTGTTAGTATGCAAATGACCCGGTGTCAGGTTTCTCAGTAGGCAGGGCAGAGCAAAATGAGCCGACTGGAGGACCTGTGTCTGTCTGTTAGACCCCGACACAAAGCCCGCCCCAGCTTTCAACTAGTCTGCACTCAACAGTTTTCTCGTTTCATATACTGATGTAATCACAGCGATTTTAGTAAAGCTTATTCACTTTCCACCCCAGCTTCCAGCAGCTCACAAAGGGAAAGTTAATGCTGTGAGATGCATCCTTTTTTCCAAGCTTTTAAAAAGTGTGGCGCTGCCCCTGCCTGCACCAATAGCAGTAGCAATGATGCTGCTGCTGGTACATCAGAGACATCAGCTGGCATGTCTACTCCAGTGGCATCAACAGGCACTGCTTCTCCTGTACCTCTGCCAACAATTGCTGCCCCAAAACAACCCGCTCAGCTACCCAGTGACTTAAATGGCAATACGCCATCCCAGCCAATACTGGGTAATTACCCCAAACGTGTATTTGGTGGTACAACATTAAGATCATTCAATCCTGCCTGGTACCGTGTTGTGCGGGATGCATGTTTCTGTTTCCTGTCGAAAATATGGCAGCACTGTTAATGAGAGGGATGTAGTTTTTACCTTATTGGTTTTAACAACTGGTAGAGGAGCACTTGATCGAGACAAGGGGCTACAGAGATATATGTCCAGCCACATGTGTCCAGTGCATGCTTCAACCATCTGGACTGAGCATAAAGCAGAGAGGCCACAGGGGAGACTGTGGATTCAATGTTGGCTGGTAAAGGCTGGTGCTTCAGGTATTTTTCTAAAACTGATGGAATATACCTTAAAGAAGGATGAGAAGCTAGCAAGCATTTCTAAGGGTATCCCAAAAAAATGCAAAATACACATCTAAGAATATCCAAAATGAAATTATCCAAACACTGGCTGACATGGTGCTTGTAGAGGTCAGGAAAAAATATGAAAGTGCTGATTCTGCAGGGTTTTGCCTCAAAATGATGGGACCAGGGATAGGTGCAATGTGGAAAATCTGTCTGTGATAATATGGTTTGTCAGAAATTCCATGCCAGAGGAGCATCTTATTGGGTTGCTTGACTTGCAACAACTTGACGCAGAGTACATCACCTGTGAGATCCTGTTACACCTTTGTGATGCTGGCTACAGTGCTGACAGAATACTGAGCCAGTGTTATGATGGGGCTTCTGTGATGAGTGGGGTTAGAGGTGGGGTACAAGCTCTGCTCCAAAAGAGGCTTGACAGATATGTCCCATACATCCACTGCTACAACCACCAACTGCACTTAGTGGTTGTGCATGCCATGCAGAGTGAGTCGTGTGCAAAATCATTTTTTAGCCTATCTAGTTCACTCTACAACTTTTTTCACCACCACTATGTGCTCAATAAACATGATGCACCTTTTCTAAAAAGGCTGCTTGAGATCAGATGGACAAGCCACTATGAGGTGACAAGGTGCACTGTGGACAATCAAGAACAAATCCTTAGTACCCTATCAGAGATGACAGAGGATGATGATGCTGCAGTTGACCTGTGCACCGAGGCATCAGGCTTGCTATGCCAAATTAAGAGGCATCACTTCTTTGAGATTGGAAAGTTCCCAGTGCGGGTGCTTGGTGTCTTGAAACCAGCAAATGCCATTCTACAGTCTCAGTCAGTGGATCTGTGCAGTGCTTCTGAGGTTGTTAGTTCAGCACTGGACTCCTTAAAAACCATCCGTGAGGATGACTGTTGGGGAGTGTCATCTCCTGCTGAGGATGAGTCACTTCCAACAAAGAGAAGGAGAACAATGAGCAAACACCTGGGTCAAAGTATTGCGCTCTCAGCTTTGGGCCATACAGACTCTGGTGACCCTACCATTTCCCACCATCAGTCTCTGAAAAGATCCCTGTTCAACATCCTTGACAGGGCCATTTCAGAAATGGAAACTAGATTTTCACACAAGAATATTGACCTTGATGAGAGCCATATCTAGTCTTGCACCCAAATCTAGCACTTTTCTAGATCCCACCCTGTTGCACCCTCTGGCTGTGATGGATGGCACTGTAGCAGATGTTGTAAATCTGAAAAATGAAGTTCTTGTGGCAAAACAGATGCTGCTCAAAAAATGTTCAAAGGAAACAGACCTGTCCACTGTGAACTGTAAACTCCTGCAGGAGTACAAGGAAGCCTTTCCTGAGTTGCATAAATTGTGTGTAGCCCTGGTAATTGGTGTGTCTTCAGCATTGTGTGAGAGTTCCTTCTCCACTTTGTCACGGGTCCTAACCCCCTATCGTCACACCATTTTACATAAAAGAAAGAGAAATTTGTTGATCTTGGCCCATGAGAAGTCCATAACAAATAACTTGGATATGATGAATTTGGAAGAGTTTTTGCAAAGGGAAACAGGAGACTGTTGTTGTAGAGTGGATTGAGGAGAAAGGAGAGCGGAGCTGTTCAGTTACAAACAGAGAGTACAGTTGCTTACAAAACAAACAAGCTGAAAACAAGATAAAAAGTTCAAATGTTCTCTTCTAGATCTGTTGTGTTCTAAAAATTAGTTTGAGAATTGTAGGAAAAGACATGGTGATTTTTTTTTTTTAATTACTATGCCAACCCATTTTAGTTTTGTAAATATTGGTTATATTGAGAGGTCTTATTTTATTCTTACCTTATTTTGCAAATATATTTGATATAGGCCATCCAATTAAGGTAAATGTCATGTTTTTAGTTGTTATAATCTGATGAGGAATATTTTATTTTATTTTTTGTTGTTTTATTTTTCAGTTTTGCTCCTGAGGGATTGCCACCTTATCGTGGTCAGGGGGTTTGCGTGCCTCAGTGACCCTAAGAGCTACACCAGCAGAAGCTTAGATTTCAGGTGGGACACCCAAGTTGGACAGGTCATAGGGTAGAGGCCTGACAAAGTGCAATCCAATGACATGACAAAAACAGTTATCCAGAGCAGCCCCACCCCCACCACCCCACCCCTTTCCCGCCTCCGTCGCCACCATGTGCCCCCTTCACATTTCTGTCTGCCCCCTCATATATGCCTGTCTAGAACCGGCCCAGGACAGCAGGCGCATGCATGTGTGTTTCTTTTCACGCTGATCATGATTTATGGAGCAGAAGAACGTGGAAGTTGGCGAACGCACAGATTTATGCATTTGGATTTTTTTCTGCGTAAGCACATTTCCGCTTTTGTCCACATGCCATGTTATAGTGTGAATTCTACGCAAGGCGTTATGCATGAGGCCCCAGGACATGTCACTTGCAGACAAACACAGATGATTCTGCATTTATAAAGGGGATGAGACAGAGTATGAGTCAGGGGAAGAAGTTTGTTTCTTGGTGAAAAAAAGAGATGTCTGCATCTAAACATCAGCAAAACCAAGGAACTGTATATTAACTTTCCCCAATCTCTCTGTCCGATCACTATTCAAGGAGTGTATGTAGAGGTGGTCCACTTATAGAAGTACTTGGGGGTTCCCATTAATGACAAGCTGGACTGGTCTGTAAACACAGAGGAACTATATAAGAAAGGACAGAGCAGGATCTTCTTCCTTAGGAGACCATGTTCCTTTAATGTGGGAAGAGACATCCTTCACGTCTATAACTTCTGTTATGGCCAGTATGATTTTGTATACTGTGGTGTGCTGGGCTGGTAACATCACTTCAAGATAGGCACATGGAATCAACAGGCCAACGAATCTTTCAGCAGGAATGTGTCAAGAAACGTTACTTGGACTCCTTTATACCAACAGCAATACATCTGCATAATCTCTCAAAAGTCAGAACTTTTCATTATTTTTTTTCTTTCTTGTTAATTTATTTTCTTTGTATTATAGTCATTCTTGTGTGTGTTCAGACCAAAGTCTATGTGTTTATATTTATTTATTTATGTAACCATTTCTGTATTTTTTTTTTTAAGAGCTTCTGTAAAAGCCCAAATTCACCCCTGAGGACGGCTAATGTTACTGTATATCTGTATTTGTGTTGATACCTATTCGTAATCATTAGTTTTCTGAGAGACTATTGACCCCCCACCAATACAATGGATGCCTTATACTCAATAATGAATTGTGTTTGTAGATTGGGATAGTGAAGAATAGGTGTATTCATAAATATTCTTTTTAGTCTTTCAAAGGATTCTTAGGCCAGTGAGAGCTGTTAAGGGGGAAGTTGAGATACTTTAATAAACTGGTGGTAATAGTTTAAAGATCCAACAAATCTTTGAACTTGTTTAACATGTTCAGACGCCTTCCAACTTATCACCACTGATACTTTGCTTTTGTCCATGCTCAGTCCTTCACAGGATATTTCATATTCTAAGAATAAAATTGTCTTCTTGTAGAAGTCATACTTTTCCTACTTTGCATAGATATTATTTTGACTAACAGATAACTCCTATACACGCTCCACATGTTTTTCAAGACTGTTATAAAATGACTGTACTGAAATGCCTAGTAAGTCTCGAAAAATATCACTAGCAAAGTCTTGAAATATTTCTAGAATGTTAACTAAACCATACAGCATTATTTTATATTTGGAATGATTTGTAATGTTTTAAAGGTGGTGAATATGGATGAATCTGATTAAATGGTGAATATGGTGGAATCTGATAATTAAGAAGACATGATATGAGTTGTAAAGGGAAACCATTCTTAAATATGGTTTAATTCCTTGTAATCCATACATGGTCAGCAAAAAAAGAACCTAGCTCCCAGACTGTTAGAAAACTGAAAAAAATCTATTTACTAAGTTTTCTTTAATGTACTTCAAAGTCAGATGGGAGAAAGTTGGCAATTCATACCCCAGAAGACAAGACCAGAAACACACAAAGAAAGAGGTTTTTTTTTTACATTTTTTGTAAATTGAAATAAAAAATTATGCCACTTCTGTCTGGATGCTAGAAACTCTGAAACAGAAAAAACTTGTGATCGAATCATAATACATTTGGACTCTAAAAACTCCAAGGGGGCCCAAATTGCCCCTGTAATCCAATTTAATGTTGATAAATCTAGATGTTCCAATCTTTAGGACGTGTGCCTCTGCTATAATGTTAGTAAACCTTGACTTTAGAAACTCCAAATGGTAGTAAATCTGGGCGCCTGAAACTCAGAGGAGGACTTTCAACTCAAAACTTATGTTAGTAAATCTAGAAGCTAGAAACTCCATAGGGTATCCCACATCCCCCACTATCTGATCAAATGTCATTAAATCTGGATGCTCAAAACTCGAAGCAGGATTTGTGCCTCCAATCTAATGTTAGGAAATCTGGATGCTAGAAACTCAAAGAAGGACCCACACTTCCAATATAATGTTGGCATATCTTGATGCTACAAACTCCCAGAGGAAACCCAGCTCTCCAATCTATTGTTAGTAAATCTGCACAGTAAAATATCTGTTCTATTAAGAAATCACATTTTTCAGGCACTGCTTGGACAAATTATGATACAGAAAAAATGCATGTATTATATTATTTTTCCACCTACCCTTTCCAGAAATATTTTTTCAGTCTTCTGCTGGTCCACAAGTCAAAGAGGTTGAAAACCGATGCACTAATCAACATGGAGGATATCTCCATTTACTGACCCCATAATCAGTCTTTCCTATGGGCAAAAATAATTTCAGATAGGGTGAGTATAATTTGCAAAGGAATGGGAGCACATAACTTTGCAGAACCTTTTTATTTGGGCTGGGGGAGTGAGTTTGGGGGTTTGAGTAGAATCTGTGGGAGACAAGAATTCCCAAGCCAGATTTCCCCCTTGGGGACAAACAAAGTTCTATGTATCTAGTGTGAGAAAGGCGCTATATAGGCACCTGATCCGACACAGATGGACACAGAGGCACGTATAAAAACCAAGCAACATTTATTGTTCTTCACCTATTAGGTACGTCTTCCCCGTAATCCCCACTGGCCCAACACAGTACTAAGTGTACAAACAAGCACTTCAAACTCAGCACACTCCTTTCTTCCAGCACCACTACTCCTCCTCTAAGCTTCATCCTCACCTGCCCGACTCTAGCCAATGAGTGGTGGTTGCTGGCTCCTTTTATTAGGCACCTATTAGGTGTGGTGAAACTAGTGCCCAAAAGGGGCTAGTAGCTCCTGCTGCAGCACCCCCTGGCGGCACCTGCAGAACCCAACAGTGCTGCATCAAACTCCAACTCCCATAAAGCCACAAGATTACTCCTCTCCAGACTCTAGGTCTTTGTCTGTCTATCTCTCCATATTGTGTTACATTAAATGCTGTAACAAAGGCGCTATATAGGTGCCTGGCCCAACACAGACTCACACGGAGGCACGTATAAAATAAAACAACTATTTATCTTTCTTCACCTGTGGGGCACATCTTCCCCGTGACCCCAACAGGCACAACACAGTCCCCAGTACTCCAAAACACACTCTTCTATGGCACCACCACTCCTTCCTTAAAGCTTTGTCCTCTTCCTCCCAACTCTGGCCCTTGATTAGTGGCTGCAGGCTTCTTTTAAGCCATGCAGCTCCCCCTGGCAGTGGCCACAGAGCCCAACAGGGATGAGCTCCAGTGTAATATAATTATGGTCCCGATGCAACCCAGGGGTGCTGCCACCAAGTGTTCTGGGGGACGTAATGTGCATCCTATGGCTGCTCCCTCGGATCCAGTGCCAAAGGGGCGTCCTGACCGGGCATGGGTCCCGGTTGTCCACCACAATGTATGTATTGTATGTTAAATATTTTCATCATAATATTTTGATGGTTTTCTAAAAAAAAAGTAGTTAATTTCTTTTCATTTTCATTTAAAAAAAATGTGTGCATTTTCTACAGCTGATTTAACAGAATCCCAGATATTTTCATAAAACACATTAAAAATGGGTGTAATGGAAATCTTACTTTATTGCAAATACTTCATCTAATGTTGTAGATTAGCACTGTGGTAAATTAATATCATACCAACTGTATACAGTTCCAATAAAATATTCTTAAATAGGGGTTATTTAGTGTGGTTATTTTGTTGGGTAGCATGGAGACATACAGTCACTTCACTGCCTGCATTGTCTCTGTGTCTGCATGTGTTTTCCTCTCATTACTCCAGCTTTCCATTCACAACTCGGAAATGCACATGTCAGGTTCACTGCTTACTCTAAATTATCTCCCAGGACCTTGTTTGTTTTGTTAACAGCTTCTCTGGTGAAGGGGGCACAGAATCGGCTCTACATCTTAAGGATGCTGGGGAAGGCTGGCCTGTCCATGCAGATCTTCGTGTCCTTCTATCACTGCTCTGTGGAAAGCATACTTACTTGTGGCATCCTGATATGGTATGCTGGCTGCTCTGTGGCAGACAAGAAGGCTCTTCACAGAGTCATTAAAAAAGCACAAAAAATTACCAACACCCAGTTACCTTCACTAGAAGACATATACAGAACTTGATATTTACAAAGGGCCAAATAAAATCATTAGTGACCCATCTCACCCAGGTCACCACCTTTTTACTCTGCTGCCTTCTGGAAGATGTTATAGTTCTATTAAGATGCACACTTCCAGACTACTGAAAAGCTTCTACCCGAGCACTATTAGAGAATTAGAGAACGTTTCAGCGTGGCATGGCCAAATGGAGATGCAGCTAGATGGATGAGGTCTCCAGGACTCTAAAAATATCCAAACCTAATTATGTCATATCATCTACTGTTAAACCGTAATTCTAAAATTTTTATTATTATGCTGTCTTAAGGAATTGTTCTGTTGTGTATATTGTATTGTATTGACCCCTACTTTTGACACCCACTGCACGCCCAACCTACCTGGAAAGGGGTCTCTCTTTGAACTGCCTTTCCGAGGTTTCTTCCATTTTTCCTACAAGGTTTTTATTGGGAGTTTTTCCTTGTCTTCTCAGAGAGTCAAGGCTGGGGGCTGTCAAAGGCAGGGCCTGTTAAAGCCCATTGCGGCACTTCCTGTGTGATTTTGGGCTATACAAAAATAAACTGTATTGTATTGTAACTAAATATTTCTTAAATAACTGTTTACTGCATCTAAGTGCTTTTGATCTTATGTCTTTCACTGTCACCCATAGCCTCAATGAGACAAAAGTGCAACATATGAGAGACTCATTGCAATCACTATAAAATGGAACTACTCCACTATTTGCTATTTATATGTTTCCATCCTCAATGTTTTATTGGTTTATATTAATGCATGCGTAAAGTTTAAAATGCAGAGCATATATTCTGTTGAAGATTCTGTTTTTATTATATTGTACGTACTATTCAGAGGACACAGTAAAATTTCACTGTACATCTATGAAATGACAATAAAAGGGATTCTATTCTATTCAGTGTGTGTGTGCTTCCAGAAGGTCTGACAGTTTACTTTGTGCTTTGTTTCTGGAATGGACATCCATGCAGGGATGGATGAATGGTTAATTTGGTGTTTAACTGTGATTTTAAAAAGTAGAGATCGGTTTAGGCTTGGTTTCTCTTGAAATAGTTAAATCAGCAAGAAAGGAAAGAAAAGCTTTGCCTTTGATGCAAAGTCTGTTTGTAAATTAATGGTCTAATTATGAAATCTGATGGTCTGAAATTTTAAATATCCCACCTCTTCCAGAAATATGCCTAGAAGCCAACTGCTTGTGATAGATCATCATCGTAAAGTTCCAAGGCTCAACAGGCAGATAGGGAATAGCACTGTATTTGAGTTGTTATAATAATTCTGAGATAAAGATAACAAAATTTTGTGAAATGCACAATGTCATCATATATTTTTTTGATATAGTAATTATTCACCGCGAATGTTTAAAAGGGTTATAGGTAATGGAAATTAAAATATGAGGAAACACTTTCTTTAGATGAGAATAAATATAATCAGACTGATTACACATATTTTCTTCTCATATAAATTCCTCTTTGAACATGAAGAAAAAAAGTTTTCAAAAGATATCTGAAAAAGAGAATATTTAAAATGTTACAAAAACACAGCTTCAAAAACTTGATGCTTCTTTCATATCTTATAATTGGACAGCTATGCAATGACTTTATTTCCAGGTCTGTAAGACCTAAAAATCTGACAACGCATGCATTGACTTGTAATGTCTAATGCTGATATCAGATCTCTTGACAGAAAGGTACTGAGCCAACAAAATACACCTTTCTCACACTTCATTGAGCAGGTGCTGCATGACAGAAGCTAAGCATCTGTGTCTGAAGTAACTTGCAGTCCCAAGGTGACAAGAAACCCTTAATCAAAGAGAAAAAGCCGAATGTCTGAATTCAAGCCCTCTCCCCTATAATTAAAAATGTTAAATTAGTTTAATTTATCTGCTTCCGTGGTTCAATGTAATTCATGTCAAATTACTTTTTGTGCACATACTTAGGTTGTATTCATTTTTACAAGTCTAAGGTGTCATGTACAGATCTTGTTTAAAATCTTGGTTATGATAAAGAAATTACTTACAAAGCCATTTGCTTCAAAAATGTCACTAATTAAAATAAAAAAGACTTTTTTTTTTAATTCTGAATGCTGACAATAATTTCAGAACAAGTTATACATATCTAAGGTAAAAGTTAAGGTATGCTGGATCAAATTAAAGGGAAATACCGTCCTTACTAAGTCAAATTTTCTCGGACTCAGATCTTGACCTCATGATGTATACAAAATATCTAAAAATTTCTGCACTTCCTTCAGATACTAATGGGGCCATATCAGGAATACATTTAAAATGGTAATAATAACTAAGTGAAAAACTGAAACAAGATAATAGAAAGCTGGTAAAAATGAATAATAAACTATAGTCTTGTAATGTTTTCAGTCATTTGAAAATTTGAATTTATAATTGCATAAAAAATGACAAAGTCTACTTGAGCAGGATATGAATTCACATGACATTCAGAATAAACAAACTTTTGGTTATGTATTGAAGCTTGTAGTATATTGTAAGTCTGGACTTTTGGGGATCCCATAGTAATAAGGGATTATGGGTATTAGAGAGCTATTAGGAAGTAGAGACTAATAATAAAGCTGTGTAACGTGTACAGTAATCCCTCCTCGATCGCGGGGGTTGCGTTCCAGAACCCCCCGTGATAGACGAAAATCCGCGAAGTAGAAACCATATGTTTGTGTAGTTATTTTTATATATTTTAAGCCCTTATAAACTCTCCCACACTGTTAACATTATTAGAGCCCTCTAGACATGAAATAACACCCTTTAGTCAAAAGTTTAAACTGTCCTCCATGACAAGACAGAGATGACAGTTCTTTCTCACAATTAAAAGAATGCAAACATATCTTCTTCTCTTCAGGAGCAGAGAATTTCAGAGGGAGAGAGAGAGAGAGCTCGCAAAGAAAAGCAAACAATCAAAAAATCAATACGTGTGCTTTTAAGTTTGCCGGCATGCGTCAGTATCTTCTAAGCAAACAGCCTCTGTGCAAACAGCCCCTCTGCTCACATCTCCTCCGTCAGGCGAGAAACGCCAGAGAAAGAGAGCGAGATTAAAGCAACAATCAAAAATCAATACGTGTGCTTTTAAATATGCCAAGCACCGCATTAAAGCGGCATTCTTTTAGAGGAGCGTCAGTATCTTTTAAGCAAACAGCCTCTGTGCAAACAGCTCCTCCATCAGGCACAGAGAATGTCAGAGAGGGTGAGAAAGAGGCAGAGACAAGCAAATGATCAAGCTCCGCACGGGATGCATATCTTATAGCATTGAGGAGTTTTAAGTAATATGTAATACATGCTCTGATTGGGTAGCTCCTAAGCCATCTGGCAATAGCATCCCTTGTATGAAATCAACTGGGCAATCAAACTGAGGAAGCGTGTAGCATAAATTAAAAGACCCATTGTCTGCAGAAATCCACGAACCAGCGAAAAATTTGTGATATATATTTAGATGTGCTTACATTTAAAATCCGATAGAGTGAAACCGCGAAAGTCGAAGCGATATAGCGAGGGATTACTGTACTCTGAGAACGATCTTAGTAAAGGACTTGTTAGTTACTACTTTGAACCTGTGTCCATCTTCTTCCTTTTTATGATTACAATATTAGTGCCCATAGATAGAACACTGCAGGCGACGTGGATGCTACGAACTTAAAAGTGCACCTCTATTACTACGCAACGTGTAAAGTAAGTTTTGTTTTTTTTTTCTTTCCGCCGGAGAGGAAAGTGAAAAGCGAAAAGCAGCAACTTTTTTTTTTTCCAATACGGTGGTAAAGTTCCTTCGCCATTCACTGAAGATAAGTACAAGGGATAACATGGCAATGATAACGGGACATTTTGGGCCATTCGATGATTCATTTGAGCAATGGGGCACTTATACGGAGCGATTTGATTTTTTTGTGAAAGCCAACGCCATTGACGATGACTTGAAAGTGCCGACATTTCTTAGCGTTATCGGGGCAAAGACATTTAGTCTACTGAGAAGTTTGGTGCAGCCAGGAAAACCCGGTGACAAGTCATTTAATGATATTGTGAGGATCCTGGAATCACATTTTTCGCCTAAGCCATTATTAATAGCTGAAAGATTTAGGCGAGACCAGGAAGAAGGCGAGTCTGTTGCTATATTTGTAGCGGTGCTCAAGAAACTTACAGAACATTGTGAATTTTGTGCTAATTTGGATGACGCCTTACGTGACAGGCTAGTGTGCGGATTAAGAAGTGCGGACATTCAGAAGCGGTTGCTCACTGAGGCCAAACTCACATTACAGAAAGAGATTGAGATAGCAGTGTCTATGGAGCTGGCTGCTAAAGAGGCACAGCAGTTAGGGGCAGCTGCTAGAGTACACAGAGTTCAAGCAGACCCAAGCAAACACAAAGGGGGCACCAAACAGTATTACAGATGTGGAAAGATGGATCACCATCCAGCGAATTGCTGGGCAAAAGAACTCATATGTCGTAGCTGTAAAAAAAAAGGATACATGGAGCATGCATGTAAAGCAAAGAGAAAGGAAAGCACAGACGGGGGAAACTGGGAAAGATAAAGTCTTGGTCTTGTAAAAAGAAGACTTTGCACGTGGTACAGAAAGAAAATAAAACCGATAATGAGACTGATTCTGACGCTGAGCTACTAATTAAAACACTGAATAAAAAAAGAGGCCCAGCAGCATATACTGTTACTGCCATGCTGGAAGGGCACCCTGTGATAATGGAGGTGGATACTGGAGCAGCTGTCTCTTTAATATCAGATAAACTGTTTAAGAAAAAATTAAATCACCTCCCACTGAAACACCCTAAGATCATAATAAAGACATACACTGGGGAGAGTGTGCCCATGTTGGGTAAAACAAAGGTTCAGGTTGATTTAAATGGGCAGAGAACCAATTTGCCCATATATATAGTAAAAGGGGATTATCCAGCTCTGATGGGCAGATCATGGCTAGAAAAAGTACAGTTGGATTGGACCAAGGTGAATGCTGTATCTGTTGAACAGTTCGAGTTGAATTTGGTCCTGAGAAAGCACCAAGCTTGTCTTCCAGGAGGAACTGGGGAGTGTGACAGGGATTAAAGTGACACTTCGGGTGAAACCAAATTGTCAACCAAGGTTTTTGAAGGCAAGGAGTGTTCCTTACACTTTAAGACCTAAGGTGGAGGTGGACATTGACCGGCTTATCAAACTAGGAGTCCTAGAACCTGTTTCTCATTCAGAGTGGGCCACACCTGTTGTTCCGGTGGTCAAGTCTGATGGATCTGTACGGTTATGTGGGTACTTTAAGGTAACAGTTAACCCTGTACTCATAGCTGAGCAATACCCCCTTCCTGTGATTGAAGATATTTTTGCTGGATTAGCTGGGGGAAACAAATTTAGTAAAATAGACCTCAGCCAAGCATACTTGCAAATGCATGTAGATGAGGACTCACAAAAGTACCTCACCATAGCAACACATAAAGGGCTCTACCGTTATTGTTGCTTACCTTTTGGAATAACTTCACCAGCAGTATTTCAGCGTGCCATGGATCAGATCCTTAGTGGATTACCAGGGGCACAGTGTTACCTGGATGACATCCTGGTCACAGGCTGAGATGATAAGGAGCACATGGCCAATCTGGATAAAACCTTAAGCAGGCTAGGAAAGTATGGGCTGCGTGTAAACAAAGACAAATGTGACTTTTTCAAAATGTCTGTGGAGTACCTAGGGCATGTTATTGATTCTGATGGGTTGCACACAACTCCTTCAAAAGTGAAGGCAATAGTAGATGCCCCTGCTCCAAGTAATGTCAGCCAGCTGAGATCATTCTTGGGTGAACTATTATGGCCCCTTTATTCCACAGCTAGCAACGTTGTTGAAACCACTCCATGAGTTGCTTTGTGAGAGTAGACCCTGGAAATGGTCACAGGAGTGTGAAACGGCATTTAGCAAAGATAACGCTGCACTGGCTGATAAAAGAGTTTTAACACATTTTGACCCATCCTTACCAATTCAGTTAGCTTGCGATGCATCCCCTTAAGGTGTTGGGGCTGTTGTGTTGCATATTATGTCAACAGGTGAGGAGCGACCGATTGCATATGCGTCAAGAACATTGAGTAAAACTGAAACAAAATATCCTCAAATTGAAAAAGAGGCTTTAAGCATCATTTTTGGAATAAAAAAATTCCACACTTACCTCTTTGGTTGAAAATTTACCCTGCTAACAGACCACCGACCTCTCACATCATTTTTTGGCTCACATACTGGTGTGCCATCTATGGCAGCAAGCAGACTTCAGCGCTGGGCATTGCTCCTTGGGGCTCACAATTATGAGATCAAATACAGGCGTTCGGAGGCACATGGAAATGCAGATGGTCTGTCAAGACTTCCCCTACCTGAACAACCCAGAGAACAAGGGCAAAAGATTTCTTACTTTAAGATGGTGGAAAATGCACCTATAACCACCGACCAGATTAAGCAAGAAACCAAGCGTGATTACACACTTTCATAATTACTCGACTGCATTCTTAGAGGGCAGGACCTTAGCACCCTTAATGCACTGCCTGATGTTCAGCCTTACCTTTCACGGGGAAAGGAGCTATCTGTGACAGCAGGATGCCTCATGTGGGGCATACGAGTAATTATACCACAAAGGTTGAGGAAACCCATTCTGGATGAGTTACATCTTGGACACTGTGGCATAGTCTGAATGAAAGAGCCTGCCCGGAGTTATTTTGGTGGCCTGGACTTGATCGTGATATTGAGGAAAAGGCAACTTCATGTTCATCATGTCAAGGCCTCAGAAATATGCCAAGTCCAGCACCATTGCATCCATGGGAATGGCCTTTCAGTCCTTGGCAATGCGTTCATTTAGATTTTGCAGGACCTGTAGATGGTGTTATGCTTCTTGTTGCAGTGGATGCACAATATAAGTGGCCTTAGGTCACTATCATGCCCGCCATTACATCAGAAAAGACGATCCAAACATTACGAGAGATGTTTGCACGTTTTGGACTGCCAGAGCAGATCGTGACAGATAATGGGCCTTCTTTTGTGTCCCAAGAAATGGAAGTATTCCTAAAAGGCAATGGTATTAAACATCTCCTATCCAGCCCTTATCATCCCTCTACTAATGGTCTGGCTGAAAGAATGGTGCAATCCCTTAAACATGCTCTTAAAGCATCCAAAAGTGAAGCACCTTTCAAGCAATGTCTTTATACATTTCTTCTTAAATATAGTAACACACCCCATGCAACAACATGATTGTATATGTATATGGAAATACAGTAATCCCTCGCTATATCGCGCTTTGACTTTCGCGGTTTCACTCTATCGCGGATTTTAAATGTAAGCACATCTAAGCATATATCACAGATTTTTCACTGGTTCGCCGCTTTCTGCGGACAATGGGTCTTTAATTTAGGTTACATGCTTCCTCAGTTTGATTGCCCAGTTGATTTCATACAAGGGACGCTATTGGCGGATGGCTTAGAAGCTACCCAATCAGAGCATGTATTGCATATTAACTAAAACTCCTCAATGCTATAAGATATGCTTCCCGCTGTGCTTGTTTGCTTCTCTCTATCTTTCGCTCTCTCTGCCTGACGGAGGGTGTGAGCAGAGGGCTGTTTGCACAGAGGACACGGACGCTCCTCTACAAAATGCCGCTTTATCGCGGTGCTTCTGTATACTTAAAAGCATGTATTGATTTTTGATTGTTTGCTTTTTCTTTGCGAGCTCTCTCTGACATTCTCTGCTCCTGACGCTCCTTTATGACGCGCTCCTTTGAAGATAAGATATGTTTGCTTTCTTTTAATTGTGAGAAAGAACTGTCATCTCTGTCTTGTCATGGAGCACAGTTTAAACGTTTGACTAAAGGGTGTTATTTCATGTCTAGAGGGCTCTAATAATGTTAACAGGGTGGGAGAGTTTATAAGGGCTTAAAATATATAAAAATAACCACACAAACATATGGTTTCTACTTCGGATTTTCACCTATCGTGGGGGTCTGGAACGCAACCCCGCGATCGAGGAGGATTACTGTATAAAGGTACAAAATAATACCTTATGTTAGCTGGGTGTAGAGGTTGATTAACCACTCTCCTTTGTTAGAATGTAATTGCATTGACAACAGTATGTGTTCTGTTTCATGTTGATATTCCTGTTTCTAATAGCAGATGTTGTTGTTATGTTAGCTGCATTTACAATTGTAAGGGGGGAGGAATATGTAGTATATTATAAGTCTGGACTTTTGGGGATTCCATAGTAATAAGGGATTGTGTGTATTTTTGGGGTTTTCGTAGTTATAGGGTTATAATAAAGCTGTGTAACGTGTACTCTGGGAACGATCTTAGTAAAGGACCTGTTACTACTTTGAACCTGTGTCTGTCTTCCTTTTATGATTACAATATTAGTGCCCATAGATAGAACAAAGCTAGTGATTATTCACAACTATTTTACCAGAACAACTGAAGTATTAAGGGGAAGCAAAGTTTTAGGTCAGTTACTAATTCTATTAAATGTTTACATTTTTCTGTATTAGAAACAACTGTTTTTTACTTAAAGGTACAAGGATTGGCACAAAGATGTGGTGGCCATATCGCAGTACAACAGAACATATGACTATATCTTTTTACTGTACACAGGAAACCCCAATTTTTTTTGACAACAAAAATTGAAAAACTTCTCTGACAAACAGCATTACTTTCATAAACATTTAGCTCACATCACTATATTTACTGTCATTGAATCCCAGAGTAAGAATTTCATTCAGCACATCTGGTTCTTGCTGGTAAGCAGAATACACTTTGATTGGTAACACAGACAAGGGGGTAATTTCTTGACCCCCTGTGATATAGCAGTTCTGTGGCATGAGCCTTTTAAAATAATAAATAACCAGCATGCTCAAGGTTTCGGGTTGGACATAGGTAGCATGGAGAAGCAGCTCCAGCAGTAGATGAAGGAATGGGCAATCCCGCATTCGCATGAAGACATGGGGGATTAACCTGTTACCTCATTAGTGTTGGGAGTCATGATTGCTGCACCTTCTTCCCACAGTAGTTTACAAGTAAGCTGAAGCATGAGACCTGTGGAGAATAATGATGGAAAGAATAGGAGAGATTGGAGGTTTAAAATGAAGCTAGAAGTGAAAAAGGGTCAGGATCGCAGAGGAGCTGGTGCTGCAGGACTGAAGGCAGACAGTTGGGAGTGGCCCCAAAAGTAGCATTGCTTTCCTGCATTCCATGAGGGCCTTCACGGACATCAAGCTAATAGCAGTGTGAGTAAAAGCAAGGCTCGGCATGGCACCCTGCAGAATGCTGAGGGACTGGCGGCAGGGGACCTGAGCCAGGATATAATGGTTAACTGTACCTGGTGGGAGGACGTCTCCTCATGCTTCAGGACCCCATCCTTGGTAAGCAGATATCATTTTTTTTTTGAAGCAGGAGCATCGTGGCTCAGATGGTTGACTGTGCTTCTTGGGAAGATGTCTCCTCATGCTGTAGGTGCCTTCTAGGGTAAATGTACGAGATGTCAGTTTTTAGAGAGGAAGCACTTGGATTGTGTTTTAAATCTGCTCTTGATTTTAACCTTGATTTTAACTTTTATATTTATTGTTTGGTTTTTGGACTCTTTAACCACCATGATTTTCACTTTTTACTTGCTTTGCTGGATTATTTTTGTGTTTTAAATAGAGGCACTGCACTAATTTTGCACACAGAGGATTTGAACCCATATTTGGCTGTTCGGAGTTTGTGTGTTTGGAAATAAAAGCATTTAAAACACACTTACACCATTTCTTCACTGTGTGTGTCCTCACTTGCTGCAGCTCATCCTTGGGTACATTATCTGCAGTTCCAGGTTCAAGTCTCTCCTAGAAGTGTCTCAAGGATTGTGTGGCCAACCCAGACCACTACACCCCCTCACTTGTGCATTTGCCAGTCCTTTAAACTAAACAGGAGTTCAAATAAAATACATAAAGGAATACTTTAGACGAATATATATTTTATGTATATTTGTTAGGTTACTATACCAATTAACTTTGAGCAGAATTGAACAACTGTTCACTTAGTACACTGACTGGAGATACTGACTGAAATGAGGAATTTCAAAAAACTCTGTAGAGTGATACTTTATAATTAAAATGCACCACAGCAACAACATATGACTCATCTATGGATTTTGCTCATTTCTCTGCACTTTATATGAGTTAGCATTACTCTCAAAGGAAGGTATCTAATATTTTGCTGAATTTCAAAATGAGTCTTTTTACTTTGTTTCCACATATTGGTATTTGTATCATGATAATGCCTCTAACAAATTAATTTTGGCTCCCCACTCTCTATCAAATTTTAAACCTATTTTTATCCTGTACAGGTTTGCAGGGAAATGAGAAGTCAAAACTGAAGAGAATGCTGTATATGTCCGGGCACAACTTCACATTTCCAAAGTTATTGAAGATAACAGAATTTACAGTCACCAGTCTAAAAATTCTGATGCTTTTATTGTTAGGATGACAGAGATTGCTAAATGGCAGAAACAGGAGTAATTGACAAGAATCAGAGTAAAAATGTTAAAAAATTAATAAATGAATAAAAAAAGGTCATCACTGCAAGCTGTAAGAAAGAAAAAAAGGGGTTCAATACACAGATGAACAACCAACTTTTAATGATGTAACACTGTGATGCCAGTAAAACTACAACCAAAGACTTTATTGTCATTACTATTAAAATATAAAGAACAGGAAAAGCCAGCTGAAAACAGTAAAACTACAAATAAGTGTGCTCCTAATGAGGGAAAATTCGGAATTATTATATTAGTATGTGAAGAAAAAAACTAAAATCTCTCAGTGAAACCTTTGCAAAGACCTACTGATTACAGGTCTGAGTGTCTAGAAGTTGTTGTAATAAAAGTATGTGAGTCCCAAAATCAGTACCAAAACAAATCCCATAACAAAATCCCGGCTAGTGCCATAGAGGCCAAGTAGAGTATTTATGAAATAGAAAGGTTTAATCTTAATGAAAAATATTCATACATAACATTAAGCTCCAAAAGACATAAAGGAGTAGCCCAAACAACCAAGCAATCTAAAGCAAAATGCACAGTCCAAAGGCGAAGACGAAAATAGACCAAAAGATCAAAAATTCCACAGTCAGAAAAACACAGTAACTCTCCACTCTCTTGCACATTCAAAATGAACCACCAGGAACTGTGGGAAACCCTCCCTTTTATAAGCCAGTCCCTGGCAGTGATAAGCAGGTGGTCCCATCTCCTGGGGAATCACCCACAAACCACAGGTACGTACTGACATTTAAAGAGGCATAGTTAACACAATAACACAAATAACATAAAAATAAGACACGATAATTCCTAATTAACAAAAATAACCATAAAACACAAACACATTAATAAATTCCCAACTAAAGTAGTGTTATGTCTCAGATTTAGTACATGCTCAAGCTAACAAGCATATAGTCAGTATAGAAAAGATCTAAATGGTATCAAAAATGCAGAGCTGCTAACAAACATACAGTATTCTGTGTTTGCTGTCCACCTAGTGATCTCCGTTCTCAACACATTATTTCACAATGAATGAAACTAAGCTGGAAACAAAATGATGTTTTATAACTTTCTTACTTCTAGTGCCTTTCAAGCTGTTTATTTTTGCTATGCCACCTTTTATTTTACCGTTGGGGTTACCACTAACCACTGTTTACAATAATAACAGATCTTCCAATTTTTTATTTAATAAAAAAACTCCCATTGACTTCTTTTTAGTGGATGAGTTAAGGATACGAGAATCAATTTTATAACTTTAATGGGTACATATACCATTGTTAAAATGAAAGTAAACAAGAGGAGCAAGTAATTATTTGAAATCACTAATCTATTCCCATAGCCTCACACACCTTTCACAGTAGCTGATTGGACTTCTTCAGAACATTTTGGATGGGAGTTCTGAAATGTAAGGCATCTAACTAAAAATCACCATCATATCAAACTGATGCAACAAAGCAGATTTAACATTTTAGCTTTTGTGTATTTGTGTAAAATATTTTTTCTAGCAGCTTCTGCTTATTTCTGTGAGCCCTAGTAGATTCCAGTTCTCTTTGAATTTCCTTGATTGGCAGTTGCCATATTGTGCTATACATTTCTAGCAGATGTTGTACTGCACTGCAATGTGTGAGAAAGAGGCTAATGAAGGTGCGTACATCTGGTCCTCTGCATACACTAGCACCATGGAGTGTAGTGTATTGTGCTCTGCTTCTGAAAGGCATACTTCAGGCTATGCACCACCACCTAGGCTCTGATAAGGTAATGGTTGTCCTTTTTCTCTGAAAATTCTTTTAAACAAATCAGTTTGCTGTTAGCTTTCTTCCTTATACCCTTGTACCCTTATGTATTGCTAGAATTGTGCAAATCACACCTAACCTGTCTGGAACAAAAACTCTTTGACTACCAAATGCGGTATGTTTCCCTTTTCATCTATTTTGGTGTGGGCATACTTTCACTCTTTAGTAGCTTTAGCATGGCCATTTCCTGCTCTTACAGTATTGCTTCATTCTCAGCCGACTGCACTATGTCACCCTGTTCTTCTGGTACAAGTGTAGAATAGTCTACAATGAAATATGCAATACTGCTTCCTTCCTTATTACTTGTAAAGCCTTAACTTTTGCCAGTTTCAGTATGACATCTTTTTTTGTCTGTTGTAAATTTAGTTTCCTTCTCCAACAACTATGTGTTGCATTATGGTTTTGTTAGAGATACATTTTCTTTCTTTATCATTTGTCATTTGACCTTGTGCTAAATATGTTCATCTGTCTGCTGATACTTAAAATATTCTTTACATTATGTCTGTGTTGCCTTACTCAGACACCTGAAGCTCTTACTGTCTTGCACATGTAGTTCTGACATGCAAACTTAAATGAGAGACAGTACCAATCTCTGTGCACTCTGTAATTTTGTTAAGAGTCCATCCCTTAAACAAATCTAAGAACATGTGACAAATGGGAGGAGACCACTCAGTCTTTCAAACCTGTTTGGTTAATTAACAGTTATGTTGACTCAGTTTCTAATTGATATACTTTTTAAAAGTTATTGAAGGACTTTTCAACTGCATGACTTAGCAGTTTGCTCGAGATTTCAACAACTCTTTAGAAAACTTCCTAGCTTCATTTTTAATTACACTTCTCTTAATTTTCACCTGTGCCCTTAATTCCATGAGTTACTATTTGTTTACAATTCTGCTTGATTTGCTTATAAAAGCTTTAGTGAATTCTGAAATTCTGGATTAAGGATACACACAGTCTTTTCTCCTCAAGGCAAGAGTTTTATTAGGGTTTAATTCCCTTAGCCAGTAAGAGTAGGACAAGCCCATTAATTCCTGCCCTTTAATGGTTAGCAGAAGCACACATAGCACTCCGTCTGAGGCCTCATTAACGCTTTATACAGTATGGGCATAATTCTTCTTGATTTATGTTCAAAAGTTTTTGTACCATAACCTTTTTATTTGCTTATATGTAGACAATGAGAATTTTGTGTTAATGTAAAATACAAATCCCTTTCAGAGGTTCCTTCTTGTTGATCAGTGTTACCCATCTTGTATTTATAATCAATGTTCCTTTTGTTTTTCTATAGCACTTTGTGCTTGTCTATATTAAACTACATTTTTCAAGTGTCTCTCCAGTTATGAAGATTGTTCACTTTTTTTAAATTGCATTTGAAATCACTCCAATTTTACTGTCATCTGAAAATTTCACAGATTTTTAATCAAATGAAGTTCCCTACATATGAACCTTCAAGTTAAAAACTTTCAAAGATGTAAAAGTGCATGCCCAATAAATTAAAAATTATTTAAATTAGTGAAAAATTAAAATTGTAGCTAACTTCAAATTTTGTGGGAGCATGTAAGTTAGTTTGCATGACTGACACCAGACAGAGCACAAAATCCACACTATTATTGTTTGGCTGTATCTCTGTTTACATTGAGTTAAAGTGCTTTATTTCAAGCCCAAGATGTCCAGAAATAAGCATGTCCAATAACAATACAGGGACATAGGTGGAAACTAAGTTAGGGTAAGCTCTTCTTCACTTAGAGAACCACATTAACATGCCATACAAAAGAAAGTAGTGTGGTGGAGTGCAGGCACAACAGGGACCTTCAGTCAGATCTCATGAACAGCTTCTCCTAATCGACTCTAATGTATGATCTTTAGATATGAGCATCTCATCAGGAGTACCGCAGGCTTAGTATGGGCTTTTATTTTGATACACTCTAACCAGAGTTAGTAGCAGAAGTATTTCTTTGTGATATTTTTTTTGGTCCTCGCTTAGCCTTCCATGAATATTCACCACAAACACATACCAGGCTTCAATATTAAGTATTAAGTGATGGGATCTAGATGTCAAGTGATGATGCCATCAGATTGCTCACTTTGTGTGTGGTGGCTGAAAGTGGATTTGAAGACAATCACGTAGGCTCATTCGCTAGTGGTAAGTGAGTCTACTGTGCAAAGATCAGCTAATGGAAAACAATGCGAATAAAAAATAAGCTTCAGTTGTTTGTTGTTAAAATGCACTGGAAATCTGTAACAAAAATTACAAATATTAACTTCTAAAAGCAGTTTCTTGTGTACTGTACAGTACAAATATGTTTTCGATAGGAGCTGAGGAGAGGCAGGTTAGGTCTGCATATGTAGGCTACCTAAATAGCGATATCAGGTTTGGTAACAAAAATTAACTTTAGGTTGTTTATTGTTAAAATACTTAATGTGACAGGTGGCCACAGCTATTACCCAGCCTCGATGCCAGCTGGATGGAAGGACTGGGGGAGAGAGCATCCACAAGGCACTGCCTTCCCTGGATCGATAGAGGGCAGCCCTCCTGGGTGGCTGTGGCACGCTGGGAGTTTGACTTTCACACAGCCCTATTGAGTACCATTGGGGCTGCCAGGGGAAGATGTAGAACCCTACTTTGGGTTTTCTATCACACCTAGAAGTCAGTCAGTCAGTCATTTTCCAACCCGCTACATCCTAACACAGGGCCACGGGGGTCTGCTGGAGCCAATCCCAGCCAACACAGGGCGCAAGGCAGGAACCAACCCTGGGCAGGGTGCCAGCCCATCGCAGGGCACACACACACCAAGCACATGCTAGGGACAATTTAGGATCTTTGGATTGTGGGAGGAAACCGGAGCACCCAGAGGAAACCCACGCAGGTACGGGGAGAACATGCAAAGTCAACGCAGGGAGGACCTGGGAAGCGAACCCAGGTCTCCTTACTGCACGGCAGCAGTGCTATCACTTATGCGCCATCTGGAATACTCCTAGGTGTAACATAAAAAGAGCTGCCTCACTCCATTCGAGGAGCCAGAGTCAGGAGGAAGAGGGACAAAGCATGATCATGGAGGAATGGAGGCAGAAGAGAGAGGAAAAGGAGACAGAAGGGACTGTGTATGTGGTGCTTTGTGTACTGAGCTGTTATAGGGAAGAACAGAAAAGTGCTACCCCACCTGTAAATAAATGTGTGCTTAGCTAGAACTCATGTCTCAGCTTCTATGTCAGTGTTGCGGCATCTGGAGCGCCTCCGGTTTCCACATCAAGAAATCTGTAAAAAAATATACATATTAACTTCTAAAATCATTTTCTTCTGCACAAATAGCTGCACATGTACATTTTTTTTATAGGAGTTGGGGTTGCATTGTGTTCATTGGGTGCCTAGGTTAAATTTGCTGGACTTACGAACAAAGTGGACTTGCAAACCTGCTCTCAGAACGGAACTTGTTTGTATGTAGGGGACTTGCTTTATATCTGAATCATTGTCATTAATGTAAATAATACAAAGTTATGGCACAAGGACAAAATCCCTGAGGGACGGCACTGATGACCTCACCTCCATCTTCCTCCTATTTGTCTTCAGCTTATTAACCAGTGTTATAGGTTACTTCTGATACCAATGGCTTCTAGTTTCAAAATCAATTTTCAGTGTGGAATGTTGGAATGTCCTGGCATCTTCCTCCACTAACCACAAAAGACTGTGATGCAGAATATTCATTATTTTGTTTGATGAAACTGGACGTTTCCAGGTAATCCTTTAGTGAGCAATTACTATTATAGTACTGAAGTTGCATCTGGTTGCTGCTAATCATGAAGGAAATTGCAGTTAATGACTGTCCGGATGGTTCAGAATCTCAGTTCTGCTGCTTGTTGGTTATTTTTTCATAAATAAATACACCATGGTTAACCAAGGGTCAAAATCAGTGGAATTCATTTATAAGCCATGGTTTGTCCCACTTGATGGACTTGTGCAAAAGCTTTACGCATTTGTTGTTCTGTTTAGAGCCAATGGGTATAGTGTTCTCCTAAATATGTAACGCAGGAAAGAAAAAGAACTTCAGTGCATCAGGTTTGTAGACGAGAGTAACATGGAGATTCACAAAACAACCAGAAGCAAGCTTTAAGTCCATAACCTGGCTAGTTACATTTTGCTCAGAGTCTTTATTATATAAAGAATCTCTGTTGGAAAATATTATATGTTCTTTTTACCAATTCATTAAAGTTATTCATAATAGTCAAACCAAATATTCATGAATGCACTGTTAACTTAATATTCATGAATGCACTGTTAACTTAATATAAAATGATTTTAATGTTTTTTTTATTGTCAAAAACTTATTTTATCTTTATCTGTTCTCACATACTGTACTCTACTAGAATGGCATGTTTAGAAATGTAACAATGTCTGGATGAATGGATAAGGCATATACAGTATACAGTGTAGCACTTTCTCAATTGCATTCTACAGTATTTTATAATGCAAACTGTATTTTATGAAAGTATTATGGTAACTTCAGCCTTCTTACATCTAGGTTTAAAGAGCACCTAAGGAGCAATTATTATTGTGCTTTGTTGCATTGTAAATAGGGAAAAGGCTGCCTAAATACTCCCATTTTATTATAACACTGGACAACAGAGAATTTGTTCAATAACCACATTGCTTCCTAATTCTCAAATAAACTTATTATTAAGACATGTAAACTATTAAAAAAAATATTATTGTAAATATAAACTTTTATTCCACAAAAAGGTTGCACCTGGATAAAAACAACAATATACTATACTGCATGCATGAGTAGGATGAAGTTCTGACACAGAGATGAAGCATTTACTTTTGTATAAACAGATGGTGACCATATTCATGACTGACTGAATTTATGAGCTTGAATTTCAAATTGGTCTTTGCTTAAGCTTATCCATACTTTCCAAATGTTTAGCTGAAAAGAAATCCTGGCATTAGCACATTAAACATTCTGCATTCTATTATGGTTGATAATACAAATAATATTTAATTATTTAAAATAAAAATAGAATTAATACAAGCTTTATAGAATACAATAAAAGAAGGTGGAATAATTTAATTGTATAAAAAATGTTCTTATCCACTTTAATTATTAAAGAAAAAATCATGTACAGGTAACTAAAAAAAAAAAAAGAAACAAAATGTTTGTATGTGCATTATTATATCATTAAGGTCTCAATATCCTATTCTACTTAACTAAGGTCCTACAGACAAATGCTCATAATGTTGCCAACAATGGCCCAAAAGAGATTTCATTGACTCTAAGAGAAAGCTGTTTTGTTGGGCAGGTACTCCAACAGCAGATATGGCTTAACTTACTAATTTTTTCATGCCAGAATTTTACACTGACAGCTATGGATTAAAGGGTGGTCTCTTTGATTATAAAGTCTGTAAAATCTATATGCTAGGAAAAAGGAACAGGCACCTCTGGATCATTTAACAGCAAACACCATCATAAGGTGAAAGCAAAAAAATTAATTTTGAATAATCTGTTGAGAAATGAACAGCGGGATAGGGTCAGGTTGCAGCATCACAATTTCTTATTTAACCTCAAAACTCACTTATGTTGGTAATGAAGTGAAAAGAACAAAAGCAGAAATCTTGTGAACCATGGGGAAATCGGTCAGTTTGTTCTGAAAATGTGTGAATTTAGTAAACATCAATAAAGTCTAATGGGTCAAATGTGTGTTCCCAACAGTAAGCAGTTATCATGTTATAGTCTAGGAGGTTCCTTTACTTAGCATAGTTTGGTCCACTGATTCACTTAAAAAGATGTCAAAGAAAACAAAGTGATTGGGAATAACTGTTCTGATGGTAGTGGAATCTTGTAGGATGAGACTGGAAACATCCACAGGGCACAATCAGTTAATCGTTTGAACAGATGACCAATGATTGAACTGGTACAACATGGTAGAACCAGTTATCAGACTTCCTGGCAGCTGACCATGTCTACTGTTTCAAAGAAGTACATTTCCATGAACCTAGCACCCCTCCTGGCAAGAATATTTATTCTGTGCGAGAGTCCCAGCTACTATCTTTGTTGATTTTCACTTCTGACATTCCTAAGGCATGTGCTAAGTTATTTTACCTTTTATGAGTGACAGTAGATGTGTATGTGAGTATGCCCTGTGATAGACTATGTCCCATCCATAGTTGGTCACAATTATGTACCTGATGCTTCCAGGGTAGGCTTCAGCTCCTCACAATTCTAAAATAAGACTAAGTGGTTTATTTAAAAGTTAGGATTAATTTCATGCTTGGACACTGAATTACAATTGCTTTGTATTTTACAGTATATACATATATATATATATATATACTGTATATATATATGGTGCTATATAAGTAAAATGTATTATTAGATTATATACACACATATACATATATACATACACACATACATATACACATATACAAATTCATATATACATATACACACACACACACACACACACATATATATATATATGTTTTCCTCTATGGCAACTAATATTAATATTAATATTAGAATGTGCTGTTTTTTGTCATGATTTGTTTGCATTTCTAATGACAAATGAGTACAGGGTAGTTTTTTGTTTGCTACACGTTACGAGTTTTATGCATAGCTACTGCTGAACATTTACGGACTGCTAGCTTTTCATTCTGTCACAACTTTTAAGGCAGCATACAGAAATGATGTATGCTTTATCTATACACTAGAATTGTTTTCTTCTCTTTTGTAATAATGTATTTCTGTTTTGTATTTGCCTAATTTATTAATTTTAAGTTATCTTTGGTAATATTCTAATGCTGAAACTAAGTTATGACAATTCTAGGGCTTGTATTGATATTTCTTAACACTAGAATTACCAGAGCCTACGAAAAGCTCGTAATTCCGTCCCACCTTAAACTGCTTCTTAAATCCCTTCACACCTCTCCGCCAGCGTCCTTTGTCTTCTAAATGTGCTGATAAAGAGAAGCTAGGAGCAGCCGGCTATTCCATCACCCCACCAATTTAGAACGTGCACAAACTTCTCTCAGCTCATGCCTTGATTGAGTATCTGGGAGTGAAGTGGAGTTTTAGAGTGAAATAATAGATCGTTGTTTGGAACACAAGCTTTTCATGTCTGTTCCGTTTCTACAGTAATCTGTGTCAACACATTGTTAAAACAGAAACGTTTTTATATTCTAGTAGTAGATGACAAAATGTAGGCATGAACTATATAATGTATGAAGCCTGAAGTCCAAATAGCAAAGAAACATTTTCACAAAATAACACAGTTGCGCTTTTATTCAAACATATAACTGCAGAAAGAAAAGCCGCCTTAACATGCGACATTGACACCAGTTTATTGTAACTGCCTCCGTGGTTCAATAGACTCAGCCTCCGCTTGGGAATCAAGGGGTCACGAGTTCGATCCAGCCTTCGGTTTTGAGAAGTAAACTGCTCTTATTATTACTGTTTTAGAATAAAAGCATACATTTGATTTCAGTCTTTAACAGCCGGTGCAATTTATGATCCTTGTAAAGGTTAGCTTTTTTTTTATTCACTTTTCATTCTCTCAGTCGCGTTCAGAATCAATCCATACAACCCCATCTGACACGGCTGTTTTCACTAAAGACGCGCTTATAGCTCTGCAGTGTACCACGATGCATACTAATGCAAAACACCTAAACCCCCACCGTGCACTTTTATTCAAGTGCACTTTTTCCATCGCCTTTTCCTGTAAGAAGCAATGTACACACTTCTCTCTATGCTGTGGTTTCTATTACACACCTGAAAGAAAGAGACAATATATGTGAAAATATAATCGCACTAATGCAATATTATTTGAAAACAAACAGCGCCAGATCGGGTGTGAATTTATGCAGGAACTGGAAATTCTCTGATGCGGACCTTCCACCAGGGAAGAAAGTACAGTGTCAGGTGCTCATTCAGTGTAATAGAAACCATAGCACAGAGAGGTGTGTACACGGCAACAAGTACACGTGTCGTAAATGTAGGAAGGACGGTCCTTGGGTGTGTGGGAACTGTTAATATTTGAATGTGATGATTTTATATAGCACGGAATGAAAATCTGCACTTCTTAGCATTGCACCATGCAAGCTGTCGATCAATCGCCTACTGTAACTTGCTTTCTTTTTCTTCGGTTATACAGGTAGTTTTGAATAAAAGTGCACTTGTTTTGTTTGCGAAATGAAGTGTCTGCGTGCACTTTTCGTGGCATTACACGTGTATTTTTGAGCATGCCCGCTTTGAGCAGTATAAAAGTATTGAAAAGTATAACAAAACAACGGGCAGATGGGGAGTGTCTGAAGATTGCATATAGCACCGAACTTACTGCTCGTTACCATTCTCTCCTCTGCATGGAGTACAAAAGAAACAGAATACAGACGCGCTATAGCTCTGCGTTGTACCACGATGCATACTAACGCCCCCCCCACCCGGTTCTGACACACAGACGCTGGCAAAGCTGCCTTCTTCGTATCTCACCGTCACTTGATTTTCTTTTTATTCAGTTTTATTGAGTGTTCCTGCCAGTCCCCGCATGTTGCTGTATGCTGGATATTTTCACATGTATTGTCTCTTTCAGGTGTGTAATAGAAACCACAGCATAGAGAGAAGTGTGTACATTGCTTCTTACAGGAAAAGGCGATGGAAAAAGTGCACTTGAATAAAAGTGCACTTTTGTTATACTTTTACACCAATATATGTTCCTGTGTTTGAACGACACGGGCAGATGGGGAGTGTCTGATGATTGCATATTGCGCCGAAGTTACTGGTCTTTACCATTCTTTCCTCTGCATGTCCTGGAGTACAAAAGAAGCAGCATACAGCAACATGCGGGACTGACAGGAACACTCAATAAAACTGAATAAAAAGAAAAGCAAGTGACGGTGAGATACTAAGAAGGCAGCTTCGCCAGCGCTTGTGTGTCAGAACCTTGGGGTGTTTGGCGTTAGTATGCATCGTGGTACACTGCAGAGCTATAGCGCGTTTTAGTGAAAACAGCCGTGTCAGATGGGGTTGTATGGATTGATTCTGAACGCGACTGAGAGAATGAAAAGTGAATAAAAAAAAAGCTAACCTTTACAAGGATCATAAATTGCACCGGCTGTTAAAGACTGAAATCAAATGTATGCTTTTATTCTAAAACAGTAAGAATAAGAGCAGTTTACTTTTCAAAACGAAGGGGCGCAGGATCGAACTCGTGACCCCTTGATTCCCAAGCGGGGGCTGAGTCTATTGAACCACGGAGGCAGTTACAATAAACTGGTGTCAATGTCGCATGTTAAGGCGGCTTTTGTTTCTGCAGTTATATTTTGAATAAAAGCGCAATTGTGTTATTTTTGTGAAAATGTTTCTTTGCTATTTGGACTTCAGGCTTCATACATTATATAGTTCATGCCTACATTTTGTCATCTACTAGTAGAATATAAAAACGTTTCTGTTTTAACAATGTGTTGACACAGATTACTGTAGAAACGGAACAGACATGAAATGCGTGTGTTCCAAATAACGATCTATTATTTCCACTCTAAAACTCCACTTCACTCCCAGATACTCAATCAAGGCATGAGCTGAGAGAAGTTTGTGCACGTTGTAAATTGGTGGTGGGATGGAATAGCCGGCTGCTCCTAGCTTCTCTTTATCAGCACATTTAGAAGACAAAGGGCGCTGGCGGAGAGGTGTGAAGGGATTTAAGAAGCAGTTTAAGGTGGGACGGAATTACGAGTTTTTTCGTAGGCTCTGGTAATTCTAGTGTTAAAGCATTGTTTGATTTTTTTCAAATATAAATGTATTACATTTTAGAATTTGCACACCATATTTTTAAGTTTGTTCTCATGATGTGGTGTACAGACTTTTAACAGCCAGGTTAGAATCATTACTACATCTATTTTGCTTTGTTGTCTGAATTTCTTATCTACACATCTTCAAGGCAGTTAATTGCACTACTCTTGTGATTTTGTGTTTGTCACTGATTAAATGTAATTTCTTATATACTTTATAATAAATCAGTTCACAAGTTTAACATTGCACTGTTCTTTCCAAAAATTCAAGCAAAATTCCACTTAACATTATTTAGTTAAAAAATATCTATCTATTTATGTTTAAATAAAACTACACCAAAGTGCATATTGCATTTTTTGTATTTGCAATGAATGCTCCAGTGAGGGCTTTTTGGCCCACAAAAGCGTTATACTGTATACTGTATAGTAAACTATATAACCTGCTGCAATAAATATTGCTCTATTTTTAAATTTACTCTTATGACTTTTGGTATTAATAATTTAACACTGACGCACAAGATGATATGTCTTTTTCATCTGTTCCCTTTTAAAAAATACAGTTCAGTTATATATTGTTATGCACGCTTTAGGTCACTTTTCTCAATAAAATGTGTTGACTTGCACTTTAGGCTCTCACAAATTCTTTTTGTGATTATGCATATGAATAATAAAACAGATAAAAATATGTAACTTTATACACATTATAAAAATTATTCAAACATATTTTGACATGTGCCTTTGACATATGAATTTGCCATATAGAGGATTTCCTTCCAAGTAGCTTTGAAATGAGATATAAAGAGAAATATCTTAAGTATAGTGTTGTTTTAGATACAATTAGGGCTTAATGTTAATTGTATGGAATTTTTTGTGAACTAAATTTAAAAACCTGAATGATTGTTTTTATAGTTTTAACTGTTTTTTTTCTGTATACCTCATAAGGTTTTCCACACTAGCCCTTGGCTCCACCCACGTAGTAGTGAAACAGGATAAACTTTAAAAAGCAATAAAAAAAAATGTAATTGTAGTCAAGTGGAAGGTAGGTATGCTCCAACGTCAAACATTGGCACTGTATGTGATCGTGTTCAGATCTGACGGGAGAGTGTAACCCCACGTGGGGACAGGAGCACATGGTTGTGATATCTCTGCCAATCACAAGGGCACTGCCCCCTTCTATATAGATAAAGTATAGGATTATTGATTTCCCATCATCATGAATAAACCAAACTTTCATCAGTAAATACAACTCTTTAGACCTTTTAATTTTCCTTCTCAATGGCCTAAACTAGACCTTCACCTGTTACTTCATCTCTGTGGTTTCCTTACTGCTGTCCAAAATTCCACACTCAATATCAATATTGTCATCTTTTTGCCCTTCTTTCCCTCTGTACTCTTCATTTTAAAGCAGTTTTATATAAAATTGCTTTCACTATGTTTTTCTTTTTTTTACTAGTTCATTATTCAAAGCACTTTTCATTACATTAACTGCTATCCATTTTCATATTTCAATTTTTATCATACCACCCAAAATATTTCTAGATCTATTATGAATTATCCTTACTAAATATTCTTTGGACTTTCTTTTTACTTCTGAAGCACTTCTTGGTGCTAACACACCCAGAGACTTTGGCATTTTGGCATTCTGGCACACATCAGATTTTCTGCCAATTTTAGCTGCTAAATTACCTTCATGATGACCTTATTCACATAGGTGAACATGCTTCAAGCACTGGCACAACCGTTGGCAAACTGGCTGTGTACACTGCATTCAGGAAGTGCTCAAAATGGTCCTACTACTTCCCACAACATCCGTAGTCAAGATTAATAATTTTTCCAATGTCATTGGCAAGGCTGGAGTAAATGCCCTTTGGAAACTTTTAAAAAGCTGGATATTGCTGGTGTGTTTACATCAACATGTCTTTGTAATCATTGCATGGAAGTTGGAAACAGCCCCACTTCTTCCGGTGGATTGGAGTTGTTGCCCTTGTTTACAAAAAGGAACACTAGAGGTGTGTTCCAGTTACTGGAGATCTGTAATGGAAGCTATAGCCAAGATGGAGTGGTGTGGCTTCTATTCTCACTGACAAACAGCCAATGCAAACTTTTTGCTTTCTTTTATATTAAAGAGATATACATAAGATATCCATCTATCAACCCGCTATACCCCAACTACAGGGTCACAGGAGTCTGCTGGAGCCAATCCCAGCCAACACAGAGCACAAGGCAGGAATCAAACCCTGGGCAGGGCACACACCTGGCACACACTAGGGACAATTTAGAATCACCAATGCACCTAACCTGCATATCTTTGGACTGTGGGAGGAAACTGGAATACCCAGAGGAAACCCACGCAGACACGATGAGAACATGCAAACTCCATGCAGGGAGGACCCGGGAAATGAACCCAGGTCTCCTAACTGCGAAGCTGCAGTGCTACCCACTGCGCCACTGTGCCGCCCATACATAATATTAATAATAATAATAAATTTTAAGATATATAAGAGGTAAAGTATATACAAGAGGTGGTGGGACTTGGGCAATATTGTCTTCATACATTTTGTGGACTGTTAAAAGGCTTATGATCATGTACTTTGAGGTATCTTGTGGGAGAAAAAGCATTCACATAGGGTTAAAGCTCACACATCTCTTATTACACCAATCTCTTATTTACAGTTCATGTACAGTGGCTCAAAAAGAATAGGAGATTAACAGAACCATAAAAACAGTGTAACTGTATATTAAAAGAAGTGAGTACAACTATGGTAAAAATACTACAGTCCATTGTGCTGGTTTCAGCAATCAATTCAGCAATTCTGGTCGATAACCAGCTCCTTGGATTTGCAGATGTTTTGTTGCAGACAGTTCTCTTTGTACCAAGAAACAAAGCTCTCCACCTGACTGTTATGCTCTGTCTCATCCTACTTCTTAATACTTCCCATAAGTACAGAATCATCCCAGAATTTCTGCAAGTGACATGATCTGGTGTTATATTTATAGTCTAAAGTGTACAGAGTGAAGAGAAAAGGAGACAGGGCTGTTTCTTGTGGTGCTCCAATGTGGCTAACATCCGTATCACAAACATAGTCCTTAAGTCTCATAAACTGCGGTCTGCCTGACAGATAGTCCACTATCCAGAACACCATAAGCGCATAACCCTGCATATTCCTGAGCTTACCCATAACAGTGATGGCTGGATGGTAATGAAAGCATTGGAGAAATTAAAAAAAACAATCACCAGAGTACTGTCAGCTTTTCCTAGATGGGACTAAGCCTTGTGGACATAAAATATAATTGCATCTTCCACTTCAATCTTAGGCAAACTGCAGTGAATCCAGGCAGTCTTTCACAAGAGGACTCATATATTCCTGGACAAGCATCTCAAATGTCTTTGTGATGTGGAACACAAAGTTCATTGGTCTGTAGTCATTAGATGAATATACCTGTATGTCTACCTTCTTTGGAACAGGAATAAAACAGCAGCAGCAAATTCTAGAGCCTTAATATAAGATTGAACAGGTAACAGAGGATACCAAAAAAGCTGCACAAGCCTTAAAAACTCAATGATTGACTTCATCTGGTCCTACAGATTTTCCTGTGTGTAGCCTCATCAATTTTCTCGTCACTGGGTCACTGAGAGATAGTTTCAATGCAGTGTTCAAACTAAAGGGGATAAAGGCAGCCATCTAACTTACGTGCAATTTTAATTAGTATCTCTAAAATGGTTTAGTGTGAACATAGAAGATGTTTTAGTTACCATTCATATAGTTCAGGGAGTTTGTTTTGATAGGCAGAAAAATTATACTGCCTTTGAACTGCCTTGTATCTAAACTTGCTACAATGGTCTCTGACACCCTGCAGCCATGACTACGACTAAGTAGGTCACGAAAAGCTTAAATACTTTGAAGGTTTTCTGTTTGGTGCCATTGCACATTAACAAATTGTCATTGACTAAGGTGAGTGAAAAAGTGATGTATCAAGGCTAAAGTAGGTCCTGACTTTTGGGAAAGTTGTAACCGAAACTAACTGAATGGTTTTAGAACAATGGGCACAATGGATAGTTGAAAGAAATCATATAGTTTCTAGTTTTGATATAAATAACAGAATCTATGAAAAAAATTGGCAATTAAACCAAAATTTTAATGTCTGTATTAATTAGAACAAAAATATTTAATATAAAAGGCAAGTTTTAGCTAATATCTAATTTAATATTTTACACATTAAGACAGAAGGCTTACAAAAATAATATTTTCCTTTCATCTTCAGGATATCAGAAACATAATTCCAAGTAGAGTAGTCCTTTTTTTTATTGTAAAGAGCACACTCAGTTACTAATCTTATAGAATCAAATTTAGCAATTCCTGCTTTAATATAGAAACATGCTTGCCTTAGGCTATGTCAAATGAAAAGAGATATGCTAAGGGATTTCTTCTAAGTTGGTTCATGATTATCTTCAAGAAGTATTCTTATTATTTTTCTACTATTTTCTTTTTCACTACTTATAAATTCTACATGAGTGTTTTAATAAAAATGTCCATGATGCATGGGGAAGATGGAACATATGAGGCAAGTACATGAGCTAATTAATGACTCCCACGCTCAGAATGCTGATTCGCCAATAATCCTACATTAAAAGTGCAGCAGTTACCCCCTGTCACTTTGACAATATCAGCTGCAGCCCAGTTTCCAGATTTAGAACTAACCATATGTATGTTGATTAATGGCCATACACTTACTTAAGCCTGAATAGAAAGATGTCAAAGATTTGTTGACGATGCACATATCTTCATCAAAGGTGTATTTTAAAACTTTCTAAGAAAAGTGACAAGAGTTGACATTCTTGACAATTACAAAGGAATACATTGCATTTAAGACACACCTGGCCTTGGCAAAAACAAGACTGATCTGTGAATTTGATGGAAAAATAAGTCGCTTTCTTTCAATTTAGCTTACTTGATATTTTGTTTTAACTAAACAGCCTAGTTGTCACAAGATGAGGGGAATTTTAAGATTTGAAAAAAAAAAAAATCAATAATTAATGCATAAAGGGCTACAGTTGTAATTCAATTATGGGAAAATATGTTTTGAGTCTGCTCGATGAGTAACATGAAATTCATTTAAAATTAGAACATTAAAAGGATTTCTTAAATTGGAAAATGACTATGAAGATATAGTACCAATTGAGGTACTAAGGGCATGAAATAAACAAGCACATGCATACTAGAAGGGATTGCTGGATTCATGTGTCCTGCATGTATTATTTAATTTAAGATAAGAACATAAATTTTACCAACAATTACTACTTAAAAATGTAAAAATGTAATAAAATTAATTAAACTTGAAATAGTGCTAACTTGAAGATGGACAATGCTTATTGAATGCTAGCTTATTTTCCATTTCTGCAGCTATTGAGGAGTAGGGTTACACATTTAGGCAGCCAACTATTATCTTTAAAAAATTATTAAAGATTAGTATTTAAGAGTGCTCTGTATTATACATGAAGCAGGTCATATAACAGTACCAACTTTGATGAACAGGACGATGAAAAAAATAATGTTCTACTAGGTTCCTCAAACGCTGTTTGTCAGCAATGCTGTCCATAAGTCACTTAAATGTCCAATCTAGTGAGTATTTTCAGGTGAGGAGGTGTTTGAACAGTATAATACTGTTCAAAATTATCCTCAAGGTGCTCTATTTTCTTCAAGTGGAAACTTAATCTTGTTTAGCAACAGTCACATGGTGTTACAGCCAGCTTAGTGGTTTCTTGAATTATTGTGAGGTAAAAGACCAGGAGGTGAAAAATACTAAAATGACTAAGGCTACATTGTTAACAAGAAGCATGCTAGGATAAAATAAGAGAGATGACAAGACAAATGTGAACATCAGAAACTGAAAGGGAGAAAAACAACTCAGAAGTAAAATAATAAAAATGAAATTTTTACCCCCAGCCAATGTATCTTTTATTTAATTATTTGTCATGACGACAGCCATTGTCGCAGTTACCGATCAGTGTATCAAATCAGAAGCCCAATGATGTCATACACTGCATCATATAGTAGCAGTACACCCCCAGCAGTCAAAACAACAAGGTAGCATTTAGGACCTGAGATGCCACAAAAAGACATGTAAAGATATAAGCATTTATACAAATAAGTTATTTAGATTTATAAAAAAAAAAAAATCTACTTAAGTTCACAGAATCTCATATGCACTTCCTAAACTACTGACCTTTATGTCTTCATATCTGTTTGAAGACTACGAACTTGGACTATATAACATGGAGATCAAAACAGAGAGAAATATACATGCATAGAAATAAAAAATATACTAAATTTTACATTCCGTATTGCTAGATTTGTTAAAAATAAAAAGGTCATATTATTGAAGAGGTACACCAATTAATAAAGTTTTTTTTAGAAAATGAAACTTGCCTGAATCATTATAATGAAGAGACCTATGGTACAACTCAATATAGTTTGTGTTTTTTTTTTGGTTTTTTTTTTTTTAGAAATTATTGACAAGCCTGTATAAGTGAAGAGTGACTGCAAAAAGACATTTTCAAATGGGAGATAAGATTCATCTTAGTGTGGAATTTTGAGTATGAATGTCAAGATAAGCAGATAGAAGAATGCCGCTCAAGTTGTGTTATAGACCTCCAAAGTAGACAGTAGTGTTAACAATCAATTTTATAACAGTGGTATGCAAACGTTTTGGCATCCTTGCTTAAAATGTCCGTTACTGTGAATAGTTAATTGAGCAGAAAATGAATAAATCACAACAGGCATAAAGTTAAAGATGACACATTTCTTTTCATCTTGGGGTCTCGGAGAACTTTTACCAAAGTCTCAGAGCTTAATTAGCTCTTTAGGGCTATGGCTTGTTCACAGTCATTGTTAAGAAACCCAATGTGTTGCAAATTGCAAAGCTGTATAAATTCTCTGACTTCTCAAAATTTGTCACAACAATCAGCAGTCATGGGTTCCTCTAAACAGCTGCATAGCACTCTGAAAAATAAAATATTTGATGCTCACAAAGCAGGAAAATACAGGAAGACAGCAAAGCATTTTCAAGTAGTTTTCTCAATTTGTAATATTATTAAGAAATGGCAGCTAACAGGAACAGTGGAGGTCAAGTTGATGTCTGGAAGACCAAGAAAACTTTATGAAAGAACTGCTCATTGGATTTCTAGAAAAGCAAACAAAATCCCCTGCTTGACTGCAACAGACCTTCAATGAGATGTAGCAGAATCTGGAGTGGTGGTGCACTCTTCTAATGTGTAGCGACACCTGAACAACTGCAGTATAATATTTATGGCAGTGTGACGATGTGGGTTCTGGCTCCACACTCCCATTGCTGTTCGGGAGCCCTTCAACCCAACACCGTCAGTAATGTTACCGATTGAGCTAGTCAGTGGAGGCAATAAACATCTATGCAAGGGGATGGTTGAAAGTGAAACAGTGCTTTTATTTAAAAGAGTCAACAAAACAAAGTGTTCTTAATAAAGTGCAGTTCCAAAGTTGTTCAATAAATAATCCATAAAATGAAAACGTGGAGGTTAAAATCAATAAGAAAAACAATCCTTTAAAACGAGAGGTAAAATGATCAGGATGCAGTCTTAAAAACAAACAATTGACAAACCCAGTGCCTTCATTTAAAACTAGCGTCCCTCTTGCTTCACCCATCAGGGCCCGGCAAAAAGGGTGACACTCACTCTGCAGCTGACCTTCTTCCTACTACTGCTACTGCTGTCAGTTGCCTCGCCGATCCTTGGCTCTGGTCGCCTCCTCCAGACAGCGACTTGGGAATCCCTTTAACGGCCAAGGCTCTCACGTTAGGGACACCGCGTCCCAAGTCCCGACTCCCACCAACTCCCGCGGAGAGTCCTGCACCTTCCCAGTCACTCCCGCCCTACAAAACAGCCTTCAGCTGCCTGCGGGCCTTCAGCTGCCTGCGAGCTTTCGCTCGCCTGCTTCCTCCTTCCCTCTAACCTCCGTTCTCTTCCTTCTCCTTCGTTCTTTCCTTTTTCACCTTCCTCCCGCGATCGACTCACGCTTCTTTTAAATGAAAGAGGGACCATGACAGCTGTAACCTATTAGCCATGGGAGCAATCACGGATGTGGGCAGTTCCTCACCTGTGCACTCGGTGAGAAACGCCCACACCACGAGCGTCCCGCGGCTCGCCATGGCCCAACGTCCTCTCGCTATGCCGCCGCTAGAGCGGGGATTATTTATTTAAAAATTAATGGCCTTTGCTCAGTGAGCTGTGGACCACCCCCCATAAAACTCCAGTTGCATGGGAAGGCTCCACACCACTGCCAACCCAATGCAACTGGAGCTCAGGTCAACAGCCGTCACTCTACACTGCACTAAACCAATAAAAGCACTAAAACAACTCCCCACAATAAAACAAACCCAAGCCCCCTTCATTAAAACAGGACATTAAAAGAATAAGAACTTTAAAAGACAATTAAAAACCAGCAATAAATAAATGTCCTTAAAAAGCTCAGTCCTTAAAAATGTCCTCCTCCGGCATGGGTACGTGGGTCCTCAATCAGGTACCAATCCCGCTTGCTGCTCTGTCTCCTCTTCTGGCCTCCACTGCTAGTGTCTTAGCCACAAAATTCAGCACCTGAAGTCTGGAAATGAACATCTAAACAAGCCTGATGAATTTTGGAAACAAGTCCCATGGGTTGATAAAGTCAAAATAGAACTTTTTGGCTATAATGTGCAAAGGTATATTTGGAGAAAAAAGGGTGCTGAATGCCAGGAAAAGAGCACCTCTCCAACTATTAAGCGTGGGTGTGGATCAATCATGCTTTGGGCTTGTGTTGCAGCCAGTGGCACAGGGAACATGTCATTAGCAGAGGGATGAATGGATTCAAATGAATACCAGCAAATTCAGGAAGCAAACATCACACCTTCTGTAAAAATTTTGAAGTTAAAAAGTAGATGGGTCCTACAACATGATAATGATCTGAAACACACCTCAAATCTAAAATGGAATACCTTTAAGAGGCACCAGCTGACTGTTTTGCCATGGTCCTCATAATCCCCCCAGCTAAACATTGAAAATCTTTGGATAGAATCTCAAAAGAGTAGTGGATGCATGATGGCCCAAGAATTTTGCAGAATTAGAAGCTTTTTGCAAGGACAAATGGGTGAAAATATCCTACATAAGATCTGAAAGACTGTTAGCTGGCTAAAAAAAGTGTTTACAAGCTTTGATACTTGCCAAAGGAGGTGTTACTAAATACTGACTATGTCAGATGCTGAAACTTTTGCTTCAGGCCCTTTTCATATTTTTGGTATTTTGTTCCTATGAATGATGTAAAAAAAAAGTGTAATCTTGCGTAAAATATTAAAGAAATGTGTTATCTTTAACTTTATGCCTTTTGGAGATCAGTTGATCTTCTGTTCACTTAACAATTATTGTGAATTTCCCCTTGGGATTAATAAAGTATCTATCTATCTATCTATCTATCTATCTATCTATCTATCTATCTATCTATCTATCTATCTATCTATCTATCTATCTATCTATCTATCTATCTTTCTATCAATTCAAAGGGCAGGCATTTTAAACAAGGGTGAACAAACATTTGCATGCCACTGTATTTAAAAAGTTTAAGGATGGTGCCTTAAAAACTAATGATATCGGTTTAACTTATACATACTTACTTTTGAATACCCAACAAACAGCACCCCCTAAGAAGTGGAAATGATAGATGTAATCAGTGGTTGTTTTTCCATTCAATATTTTCTTAAAACTATAACAGAATGCAGAATTTAGAATTCAGTGGACCAATCCATTTATCATAATGTATACAGCAAGTAAGGCAAACAGCCTAAAATTAATTTCAACAAAGAAAACGTCAAACACATCCTTTAAGAAAATAAACTGAGATGTTCTTTAAGCTTTGGACAGCTAAAGAATAATGGGCTATGTTTAAAGTACATTTCATGCAATCAGGGTAAGCATATATCAAAAATAAGAAAATTTAAATGATCTCCTTAATGAAAAAAGGTAAAGAGTTAAAAAGGAAATTGCTAGAGTAAAGACTACTTTATAAGGCATGAGGTGAATAACAGCAGCAATAATCATAGAGCTTATGAACATACAGTATGAAAACAACAATAAAAGGGAAAATTGGAAATGCCAAAATAAAGGTAAAGAAGATATCATTAATGACGCAAAACACACCTAAAAGACAAGCTTTGCATATTATACCAGTAAGCCGTCACTTATGAATATATTGAAATTCTGAACTGATCCCACTGTTTCTGATAAACCTGCCATGTAGAATAGTGAACAGCACATTTGAAAACTGCCCTGCACACTTGTTACATCATAAAGTGGCACCTTAGTTTACTATCTGATCAAAATCATCACCTTTGTATGCTTCACTAGAAACTATCATGATGTCACTGGCTATTTCTGAATACAGTGTAGCTGTCACTAGTATGACACAGCAAATTGATTTCTTCTACATGATCTGTGTATTACATATTCAGCTCTCATGCTGTCACAGACACTCAGCAGTTCATTGCAGACAAGGAAATTTGGGAATGGTGGGGTGTAGGTGAATAGCGTTGGACGAGTTACCTCAGGGATAACAGTAAATGTGTCAGAAAGATTGCAGTCAACCAGTCTAGGTGTAGGAATATTTCTTTGAAAAGCAAATAACCATTTTTTTTCATACATCTTGATTAATTTCAAGACCCCTGTAAATGGGTGGGTCATGGGCTGCAGCCCAGATAAGCTTGTGCATAAACCATGCCATGCACCCAGCAAATTAATTGAAAACTGGACTACATCAGCTTTGTTTTTCAAATCCCTCCTCTCTATTTTCCTGTGATAGAGCCATCTGTTCCCCCTTTTTATTATTGCAGTTCACTACTTAGTTTCTTCTCAAAAGTACACCTCATGAGGAGGATATAGAAGTCGTAGTGGACTTAACACTATCAACTATCGGACAGTGTTCAGAGGGCATTAAGAAGGTTAATTTTAGGTTATATAGCACCAGGGGTAGAGTAAAAGACCAAGGAGGTTATGTTAAAGCCTTATAACGCACTGGAGAGGCCTCATCTGGAGTACTGTGTACAGTTTTGGTCTCCAGGCTACAAAAAGGACATAGTAGCACTAGAAAAGGTCCAGAGAAGAGTGACTAGGCTAATATGAGGGCTACATGGGATGAATTATGAGGAAAGATAAAAAGAGCTGAGCCTTTTCAGTTTAAGTAAAAGACGATTAAGAGGAGACATGATTGAAATGTTTAAAATTATGAAGGGAATTAGTACAGTGGAGCGAGACTGTTATTTTAAAATGAGTTCATCAAGAACACGGGGACACACGTGGAAACTTAAGGGTAAATTTTGCACAAACATTAGATTTTTTCTTTACAGAGAACTGTAGACACTTGGAATGAACTACCAAGTAGGGTGGTAAACAATAAGACTTTAGTGACTTTCAAAACTAGACTTGATATTTTTTTAGAAGAATTAAGTGGATAGGACTGATGAGTTTTGTTCGGCTGAATGGCATGTTCTTGTCTAGATTGTGCTAATGTTCTCTCTCCTTTTCTTCTGGGGTCTGTGTTCTCTTATAATATCTCCGCCTTAACTCGGGTCAGGGTGACATGGATTGGGTTGTGATCCTTGTTTAACTTCCTGTTATTCTGTTTTGTTTTTTTTTTCTTCGTTTATGGATATGGTCCCTTGGACAGTTTTGGAGCATCATGAAATCTGAACATTTTGATTTTTGTTTGGTAGTAGTACATTTCAGCCTTATGTTCTTCTGTAAGGCTGTGCCTATACTTTGAGGATACCTTGGCAGGCTTTCACTGTCCTGTTTTTTACTGTCCTTTGCTGTTCCAAAGTATTTTTGTTTTTTTTTCTTTTACTTCAGCCTGATACTGAATGCCCCTTTTCTATTCCTAACTCTAAAGTGGAAACGCTTCGATTACAGAAATGGCAATAAACTAAGAAAAACATTTAAGTTTTGAAATGCTACCTGGGGATAATTTTGAGAAATGCATCTATTGGTATGTATCCATTCATCCATCCATTATCCAACCCGCTATATCCTAACTACAGGGTCATGGTGGTCTGCTGGAGCCAATCCCAGCCAACACAGGGCGCAAGGCAGGAAACAAACCTGGGCAGGGCGCCAGCCCACCGCAGTTGGTATGTATCATGTATTGAATTATCTTGCTCTTTATCTTGTTACTTTTAGTGATTTTTTTTTAATGTGTCTAAAGCAAATTTTTGCAGTTTATTGCGAAGGGCAGTGTATAATGTTAAGACAAATGCTCCAAGAACAGTAGGCTGAATCAAGCATATAGGATTTCATAAGGTTGTTGATGCAGCAATAAGGTTATTTAGGTCAAACTTTCTATTCCTGTTCAGTGTTTTGCGAGCAGTATACTAAGAAATTTACTTTGTTTAGATCCCAGAGATATTTAATGGCTCAGGTGCAGTGTTTGCACACAGTCACTTTAAGAGAAAAGAGAAAGGAAAAACAGCCATGGGTATTGTTGTATTTAGAAAAAGCTTTGGGCCTAGTTAAAATAAACCTGAAATTTGGTTTACATATTAAATGTAAATTTTGCCAAAGGAGTAATTTGAAGAATCAGTGAGATTAAACTGAGTGCCCTAGAGAGAAATATTTGTAATATACAGGTTTTGGCTGCTAAAATAGTCTGCAGCTATTAAAGTAAATCTGAAGAGTAATGCCATGCTCTCAGAAATTGGTTCAATGGAGCAGAGAAATTAATCAAGGGGTGTGAAAGTGTCATTAATATAACAGCTGAAATATTGAGGTCTTTTCTATTGATGCAGTCTTGAGTAGAAAATAATCAAAAGCATGCACTTGCAATAGTTTTATTGTAGCAAGAAGCAAAAGAAACTGTCAGAAGCCATCATCTCATAAAAGCTAGAATGGCAGTTGCTGCTGAAACCATTTCTTGATTGTTATCGAGAATAGTCAGTGAGTGGCTGTGGGTCACTGAAATTTAATTGGTAGAGAAAACAATTTTTAAGGGTTTTGCTATGTTAGCCTTTATTCATTGATAAAATATGCAGACACATTAATTTTTTCTAAATGGGATATGTAATATAAGCTACATACTGCTGTCATTACAGATCAAGAATTATGATATCACTGACAAAACAAGAAATGGTTAGTATTAAAGACATCACCAAGTGTCAAATGTTTACACTGACCATTCTTTCATGACAACATTGATCTTCTGGATTGGTTAGCTTTTCAATTTTATCTAACAAGTATTTTTTGGCCATGACTATCTTGTACTGAAAATGTATGAAGAGTGGTAAATTGATCACACAGGTACATTAATTAACAGCAGTTGTATTTCCATTTATTCATTATTACAAGATAGTTCTAGTCCAGGACTAACAGATGGATTTGAGTGCAGCACTCAACGTACTTCACCAAACTGATTACCTGTAATAGCCAAAAGATGTGCTGTTAGATTGACTTACAGTAAGCCTTTGCAATCATTCAGCAATGCGTGTTTGCACTGGACTGAGCTACGCAAAGGATTGGCATCCAACAAAGAGTGATAAACAAAGCTGTTTAAAAAAGAAAATCTTGCTTACTGTTAAAAATGATAATAAGCATAATAAGGAAAGACTTGAAAGTATTTACAAAAGATGACTTCACAGATTAGTTGTAAAACTAAAATGATCTTAAACCGCTGGCAGCAATGAACACTGGAAGAGCATGATACCAGTTTGTCTGTTGGCACATTCGAGTTCATCTCAACAGCCTTATGCTTTATTTAAAGTTTAGTTTGTTGGCCTTATATGTATTTATATGTATGTTTTTAGCGTATAAGAGGAAAACTAGACTACCTGGAAAACGCCCACACAGGCAAGGCAAGGAAGTACCCTAGCTGAAATCTGAACTTCTGCCGACCCTAAAAAATTAAACCTAATTTTCATATGCAAAAACTCCTTAATTACGGGTGATATAAATTTGATTAATTTTTATTATCACTACAAAGTTAAACAAATAAACATGCATAGATTTAAACAGATTAGCAAACACTGTATCAAATGTTTTTATGTGATTTTGCACAAAATGTACAGAATTCCATAAAACACTGGTACATGATTACTTTAAGGTGATAATATACTAAGATACATTTCAATCAAACTCATATCAAAAAAAGGAAAGAGTTGCTTTACTCATTAACTCTTTTTTATATACAAATGAATGTTACTTAGTTCAGTAGTAGTAATTTATCATAAATTTCATACATTTCAAACAGCATTCAGCATAGAGTTACATTCAAAAATCAGGTGGGGGTTGCAACACATCATGCAGTTGTTCCTTATTGTGTTTTTGTTTCTGTTTATACATCTACCTACTGTGCTTTATGTTAAATGAAGAATACATATTTTTGAAACAAGAAGAAAAATAAAATAAATTCACCAAACTGACTCACAAAAATATAGTCTAATAGTTTCATAATCAGTTGATGATCTTACTATTGAGAAGCATATCTAAAAACAAGAAACTGCAAAAATATTTGTATTATTAATGTTAAGAAAAATGCTAAGAGAGGCAATTCCATAGACTTTTAAAGGAGCTCTCACCAGATATGCTTCCTAGTCAGTGATTTCTTTCCACTAACTAAAACATATCACAGGGTATATTCGCCCAATTCAGATTCATGATGCCTGAGGTCCCTGCTAATTTGTTCATTTTACTAAACATCAGAATATTTTCATTGAAACCTGGAAAATTTATAATCTATCAATGAAGGACAGGGAATGTATCTTGTAGTGCCTCCATAAATATTAAAGAGATAAGGAAATAATATGTTAAAAAGCATACTGAGAGGTAATAGAGCCCCTTTTTTATATGAAAAAAATACAAAAATTAATTGGACATAACCCTCAATCTTATTCAAAATGACAGTGAACACAAAGATTTTAAAAAATTCAAAGCCTTTGCACACTGGGAAAATTCCTAAAGACCAGAAGCCAGCATATAATTTTCCATTGTATAAAAGGGCGGATCCAAGTTACTGCAGCCAGGAGGTTAATGTACAGCACACATAAATTAATGGAAGAAATTACTTAAGAAAAGACCAAGCAGCACATGTTTAGAATATGTACAGTATGTTAGCAAATAGTCAGCATGGGTCTAGACAAGGAAGTCTGTGTATCACTAATATGCTGGAATTCTAATCAGCATATTCTCATCACTTATTTAATTTTATAAGTCATCTCCTGAATCTACATGCCTTAGACAGCTACATACTCACCACCTTGGACATTGAGTCAATATACACCAGCATTACGCAATCATAAGGCACTTTATTACATTTCTTTGCTTATCAAATAAACTTCATAGACTTTATAATGCAGTTAACATTAACTTCTTTAAACTAGAACCTTTTCAGTGCTTAGCCCAAGCATAGGTCACCTATTATATATATATATATAATAATAATTATAATAATATATATATATATATATTGTCACACATTTGCAATTAGGAGGCAGTCAAAGAACCTAAAAGTGAGTGAAACATTGCGAGATAAGGGGTTGCCACGTGGTACTTACCTGAACTCTTTTCATCAACAGAAATCAAGAAGAAAGATAATCCCCGCAACTTCTGGGTTCCAAAATGGCCCTGATGACGTCACTTCCGGCCCATCAGGATGACATTTCCGGTTCCTACTGCAGCGTCACACCATGCCAACCATTTCTTGTCACATGTTCTTATTCTGTTATATAACCGCAATTTTGTCCCAGTAAATTCGTTCATTGTATTCCAAGACTTTGAATCGCTTCTTTTTTTTTCTTATTGTCTGGACGACAATATACAGGGACGGTCCCCAAAACTTTGTTTTGTCTTTGTGAAGGATTATTTTCTACCACAATTGGTGTAGTCGGCAGGATTTTTGTTTCAGTATGTCAGAGGAACAGGACCTGAACACCGTTTTAAACATCATTATGGGAGATCTACAAACCTTGAATATCCAAATGGGTGAGACGAGGACCCAATTAGCCGAAGCGGAGTCTTGTGCTGCAGCTGGAGTACGGACGGAGGTCGCTCGGTCACAACCCATTGCGCTGACAACACTGACCGAATCAGATGACATTGAGACGTATTTTTTGATCTTCGAGTGTACCGCTAAGCGGAACGGATGGCTGAGGTCGGAGTGGGCGTACCAAATGGCTCCCTACCTGAAGGGAACGGCGCAGAGAGCCTATTATGATTTAACTGAGGAGCAGGCTGCTAATTATGACTCTCTTAAATTAGAAGTATTCAAACACTAAACCGGAGCAGCAGGCAAGAGAATGGAGGGAGTGGCAGTTCGACCCAGAGAGGCCACTGAGAACCCAGGGCTTTGAAGCCCAGGGAAAAGTCTGTCGTTGGCTACGGCCTGATATCAATAATTCTCATAAAATGGCTGAGCTTCTTGCATGTGAGACCTTTGTGCATGCCCTCCCTGAACATATTGCCCATCAAGTCCGGAAACATAACTTTGACGACATGGATACTTTAATCAAAATCGTGGTGCGCCATTGGGCGGCTTGCAAATCAGGGCGATCAGAATGGTTCTCTCGCCGAACCCAACAGGCACGTGCGGCAGCTTCTGTGCCCCCCCGACAAGCTCCCGAACCTATACAAGCTAATCTTCCCTGCTGTAACAAGTGTGGGGAGATTGGACATCTATCCCCTAACTGTTCCTACTTGCACGTGGATTGCTCGTTGGTGAGGGGAGAAAGGTATTGTGCCACAGGGAATAACCCTTTGTCTCTTCCTTATACAGGTGCAGTTATTATAAATGGCAGAAAGGTAAGGGCTATGTTTGATTCCAAGAGTAACATTTCTATTGTTGCTGCCCGTTTTGTTTTACCACAACAGTGGACTAAGATAAAAACTAGTCTTAAATGTATTCACAGGGATATCCGCTATTATAAGACAGCCAGATTTGTAGTCGCAGTAAATCGTAACCTGACAAGCATGACCATGGCTGTATTACCGGATCCTCCATTTCCAGTCATACTTGGTAGAGATTGGAATAAAATTACCAGCGGTAAACACGTAACTGTACCAAAGAAATATTTAGGCTTAGTCATGGAGAATACTGTTCCGACTGCCTCCATGCCATGTCCCACAGTAGCACAGACTGATACAAGTACCCAATGCGAAGAAATCGATGTCCCATCGTCCTCTGCGGGATCTAATACAGTTAACGTGGAGGATGTGGAGGCAGAAGCCCCTCCCCTTAAGGTCACGCAGGACCCAATTCAAAATTTATCTTCACAATAGCTTTTAACACCATCATCATTTAAAAGAGAACAGTGGAACGATGATTCCTTAAAATTTGCTAGGAATGCTGTAGTGTCCACTGAGGGTTATGCAACTCTGGATCCCATGCCACCAATGCCATTCTTTGTAATTAAAAATGATTTATTATATAGAGTGGCAGAACACGGGGGTGAAGCGTGAGCATTACTGTTATTTCCACGCACTTTTCGGCGACAAGTGTGTGAGTTGGCACATGCTCACCTTCTAAGAGCCCATTTAGGCTCCGATAAAACTTTAGAGAGAATAAAACTCTGATTTTATTGGCCGAGAATAAATAAGGAGGTCCAGCGATTTTGCTCTTCCTGTCCAGAGTGTCAACTTCACCAGATTCCAAGACGGACTCGAGCTCCTCTTGTTCCCCTTCCCCTTATTGATATCCCATTTGAACAAGTCGGAATTGATCTCGTAGGACCCTTAGAACCCTCGTTAAAAGGATTTAAATATATTTTGGTGTTAGTTGATTATGCCACTCGCTTTCCAGAAGCTGTTTTGTTGCGCTCAGCTAATACAAAAAACATTTCACGGGAATTAGTAGGGATGTTTGCACGTGTTGGGATCCTCAAGGAGGTGTTAACAAACCAAGGGACTCCCTTCACTTCGGAGACGTTCAGGGAGATAGCCAAATTACTCTGTATAAAACATCTGAAAACATTGTTCTATAATCTCCAAACTGACGGGTTGGTAGAACGTTTTCATCAAACGTTGAAACAGATGTTACGTAAGGTAGTTAACGAGGATGGAAGAAACTGGGATCAGTTGCTTCCTTTCATTTTGTTTGCTTACCGGGAAGTCCCGCAGACCTCTACAGGTTTCTCTCCTTTTGAACTATTGTATGACATGATATCCAATATGGTGTTCCACAAGGCTCTATCCTGCTTCTATTAGGTCTGATTATCTCAGGGCACAACGTGAGCTACCACAGCTATGCTGATGACACACAGCTGTACTTATCAATAGCACCTGATGACCCCGATTCTCTTGATTCACTAGCACAATTTCTGACTTGTATCTCAGAATGGATGAATAGTAAATTTCTCAAGTTAAATAAAGAGAAAACTGAAATCTTAGTGATTGGCAATAATGGATACAATGAGGCTATTAGAAATAAACTGGATACATTAGCATTAAAAGTCAAAACGGAGGTAAAAAGCTTAGGGGTAATTGTTGACTGCAATCTGAATTTTAAAGCGCATATTAATCAGATCACCAGGAGCCTCATGTATAAACGGTGCGTACGCACAGAAATGTTGCGTAAGAACTTTTCCACGTTCAAATCACGATGTATAAAACCTACACTTGGCGTAAAGCCACGCACTTTTCCACGGTACCTCATACCTTCTCGTACGCAAGTTCTCCGCTCGGTTTTGCAGACTGGCGGCACCCAGCGTCAAAGCAGTGCTACTGTTCCTGTGTGGTTACTCATTATTTTCCTGACGCGGCTTTATAAATACACTGAAACTAACCGCATATTGTTTATTATTGTAACGCATCTGATTGTATTTAACTTGTAACAATATAATGGTCCAGGGAATAGCCATAGTATTCCAAATACCATAACTGCTTTAGCGTTGTTACTCTCACTGCACCTTCTTCTTTCAGCTGCTCCCATTAGGTGCTGCCACAGCGGATCATCTTTTTCCATATTTACTCTCACTGCAGCACTCGGAGTATTTATATCACTGTATCTGAGTGTGAATCACAGCAGCAGCTGTTCGGAAAGAGAATTATCGGTATACAGCATCAGGCACACGCTACCTCAGCCACGGCAAAACGTTTTAAAGCCTTTCCTGTACGGACCTCGCGGTTCAGAAACAGTTTCATCCCAAGAACTATAAACGCACTCAATCACTGCTCCTTGTAGAACTGTTTGTACTTATAAGTACAATTACCTCACTGTAAACTTGTACTACAGTTATAATATTGCACAACCTGAGCCACTTTATAAAGTGCGTATTTACATATGATGACAATATCATTTTTAGATGAAATGCAGCAAAATATGTTTATTATATTATACAGGTAAAACTTTAACTTCATTTAAATAATCTATATTCTTCACTGGGACTGGCGTGAAGGATAGAATAATTAAACATGTACTACGAAGATATTTCAATGTTCCTTAAACTTTTTAAAGAATCAGTGCTCTAAGTTTACAGATGGGTTAACATCTATTACAGAGCTAATTGTGTGGCAATCGGTTACTTGGAGAAAGAAAAGCAAGAACTGCATCGGTGGCCACGCCAATACATATTGAATATAAAACAGAAAGAGAAAATAACGACAGCTAAAAATGCAGCGGCAAATTTTGACAAAAGTTAAATGCTTGTGTCATGAGCACGAGGCGGCTAGTGTCTGCAACGGACGTGGCCATCTGCCGTGCATAAGCTATCTCACTGACATTGGCAGGCGAAGGAGCCACCGATTCTTTTTCTGCCCAGTGCCACCACAAACCTAGAGCCGCCCCTGAGTACTGCTGCAATAAATAATTTCATTGATGGTCGTGCACAATCGCTGCGCTGTAAAACCCATGTTTAATAACGTGCTTTAACTCTTAATGATATCACGTATACATCTCAGTATTTTAGTTATTCAGAGAGCTGTAATATCACGAATGTAATGGATTCTGTGTACAGTCGGAGGAAGAGAGCCGGTTTAAGAAGCAAGTAGTGATTCACACACATAGATCACATAGAAGATCAAATACAAAACAAAGCATTTAACGTGCTACTTTAATTACGATGTGATTTGAGAAACTGGTTAAGTAAATGATTTTAAGATGACGTTTATGATGTTCTACTTTAATGACAAAATAAACTACGTGATTAAAGTGGAAATTTCGAGATTGAAGTTGACATTTTGTGCTTTTTTTTCCCCACTGTACCTTTTTTTTCTCTGTACCCTAAAAAGCTTTCATATGACACTCAGACGGTAGGCTACGACTCACCTTTTCACGGCGACTGATATCTGAGCTTTCAAGTTTCTCCAACACGCTATGTCACTCGATAAACTTCCTTTTGTTGATTATACCACGGTTTAATTAAACAAATAGTATATTTTTCCTTTGCCTCCACTTGGTATTCGCTGAAATCGTTATATTTTCCCCCGTGCTTTTCCCATTGTCTTTTCACAGAAGGCTGAGCTTAAGGGTGATTTATATTGATTTGCATATTCAAAGAGGCGTAATTCTGGGAGGAGTTGGGCGTTACATAAAGCGCGTGCACGAGCGTTAGTTTTCACGCTGATTGGGATTTATATAGCGGAAGAACGTGGAAGTTGGAGTACGCACAGATTCCTGCATTTTTCTGTGCGTAAGCACATTTCGGCTTTTGTGCTTACGCCATGTTATAGTGCGAGTTCTACGCACAGCGTTATACATGAGGCCCCAGGACAGCATTTTTTCACTTAAGAAACATAGCTAAAGTTAGACCTCTTATATCACTGAAAGATGCTGAGAAATTAGTTCACGCGTTTGTTTTCAGTCGACTAGATTACTGTAGTGCACTCCTCTCAGGACTACCCAAAAAAGACATAAATCGTTTGCAACTATTGCAGAATGCAGCTGCTAGAATCCTAACTAGGAAACGAAAATCCGAGCACATCTCTCCAGTTTTGATGTCACTACACTAGTTACCTGTGTCATTCAGGATTGACTTTAAAATTCTGCTTATGGTTTATAAAGCCTTAAATAATCTCGCCCCATCTTATATATCTGAATGTCTGACACATTATATTCCAAATCGTAACCTTAGATCCTCAAATGAATATCTCCTTAGAATTCCAAGAACAAAACTTAAAAGAAGTGGTGAGACGGCCTTCTGCTGCTATGCACCTAAAATCTGGAATAGCCTGCCAATAGGAATTTGCCAGGCTAATACAGTACAGCAATTTAAAACACTGCTGAAAACACATTACTTTAACGTGGCCTTTTCATAACTTCACTTTAACTTAATCCTGATACTCTGTATGTTCAATTCATCATAATAACTATTCATGGTGGCCCTAAAATCCGTACTGACCCCTACTCTCTCTTCTGTTTCTTTTTCCGGTTTCTTTGTGGTGGCGACCTGCACCACCACCACCTACTCAAAGCATCATGATGCTCCAACAATGATGGATGGATTAAAAGCCAGAAGTCTATGTGACCATCATCATCAAGTCCTTCTGTGAGAACCCTGAATCCAAAGAGGACTGTTTCATTTATGTTAGGTAGAATGCCCAGAGAGGACTGGGCAGTCTGATGGTCTGGAATCCCCACAGATTTTATTTTTTCTCCAGCCATCTTTTTTTTTTTTTTTTCTGTCCACCCTGGCCATTGGACCTTACTCTTATTCTATGTTAATTAATGTTGACTTATTTTATTTTCTTACTGTGTCTTTTATTTTTCTATTCTTCATTATGTAAAGCACTTTGAGCTACTTTTTGTATGAAAATATGCTATATAAATAAATGTTGTTGTTGTTATGGAAGACAACCCAGAGGGCTTTTGGATATATTAAAAGAAGGATGGGAAGAGGATGTCCTCCCTACTTCAAATATTCTTGAATATATCGCACAATTATACAATAGACTAGAGAAAATTAGACCCATTTTAAAAGACAATTTGGAAAAAGCACAAGCAGCGCAGTCTCGTTATTATAATAGAAACACCACCATTCGGATCGTCCCAGGTGATCGTGTAATGGTGCTCGTCCCAACCTCTCATTCAAAATTGTTAGCACATTGGCAAGGCCCCTATGAAATAAAGGAAAGAAAAGGGCTCGTGGATTATTTGGTTAAACGACCTAATCGTTGACCGAGTGAACAAGTATATCACATTAATCTGCTGAAACCGTGGAAGGACAGGGATATCGATCCCTCCTCTGGTCAACCTCGTTCTCTTTTCACGTCATGGGCCCACCTTAATTTTGGTCCTGATTTGACGTCTGAACAACGACAAGATCTCGAACGGGCTATCTTGTCTGTCCCTAAACTTGTGGACGTGACACCTGGACGTACTGAGTTGATTATTCATGACATTATTACTGACCCTGGGGTGATTGTCAGAGAGAGACCTTACAGGCTCCCGTAGGCAAAGAAAGCGGAAGTGGAGTTGGAAATTAGACGAATGCTGGAACTAGGGGTTATTGAAGAAAGCTATAGCCCTTGGTCTAGTCCAATTGTCTTAGTTTCTACACCTGATGGCTTGTGGAGGTTTTGCAACGACTTCCGACGACTTAATCAGGTCTCTATATTCGATGCGTATCCCATGCCGTGAGTGGATGATTTACTTGATCGGTTAGGGAATGCTCGATTCCTAACTATTCTTGACATGACTAAAGGGTATTGGCAAGTTCCCTTAACGGACTCCGCTAAAGAAAAAAACGCTTTTAGTACACCCAGTGGACACTGGCAATACATGGTCCTTCCTTTTGGTTTTCACAGGGCGCCAGCTACTTTTCAACGTCTGGTAGACACACTGCTACAGCACCACAATTCCTATAGTGCCACCTACTTAGATGATGTAGTCATTTATCCTGGCACATGGAAGGATCATGTATGGCAGGTTAAAACAGTGCTCTTCTCACTAGCGTCAGCAGGGCTTCGTATTAATCCAAAGAAATGTTTCTTCAAATTGAAGGAAGACAATTATTTAGGCTACGTGGTGGGTAGGGGTGTTGTTAAACCACAATGTAATAAAATTGATGCCATCATGAATTGGCCCCACCCGATGAATAAGCGGTAGGTACAAGCATTTTTAGGGTTGGCGGGTTACTATCGCCGTTTTGTACCGCATTTCTCTGAAATTGCTTTGCCCTTAAGTAATTTAACAACGAAACGAGCACCTTTAAAAGTGGTATGGGACAATTCGGTTGATAAAGCATTCTGTGACCTAAAGTTGGCCCTTACATCAGCACCTGTGTTGAAATCCCCTGATTTTTCTGTTCCTTTTATTCTCCAGATCGACGCATCGGCCACAGGATTGGGTGGCGTGCTGAGCCAGTGCGTCGATGGTGCTGAACACCCCGTTATGTACCTTAGCTGGAAATTGTTGGAACGTGAGACCAAGTATTCTGCAGTGGAGCGAGAAGCCTTGCCGATCAAGTGGGCTATCACGTCTTTAAGGTACTACCTGTTGTGACGCGAGTTTACTGTAGTGACGGATCATGCCGCTTTACAGTGGATGTCCCTTCATCGTGAGTCTAACCTGCACAGCACTAGGTGGTTCTTAGATTTGCAACCTTATTGTTTTAGTGTCATTTATCGTAAGGGTTCCTTGCAGGCCAATGCAGATGCTCTCTCTCTCGTGTCCACGACCTCGCGGTGCAGGTCGCCCGACCTGAGGAGTCTGGGCTGTGGGAGGGTTGGGGGGGGTCATGTCACACATGTGCGATTAGGAGGCAGTCAAAGAGCATAAGGTGAGTGAAACATCGCAAGTTTTGGGGTTATCACATGGTACTTACATGAACTTCTTTTCATTAACAGAAATCAAGAAGAAAAATAATCCCCATAACTTCCAGGTTCCTAAATGGCTGTAATGACGTCACTTCCGGCCAACCTTGATGACGTCACTTCCGGCACCCACAAATCACCTCACTTCCAGTCCATCATGATGACGTTGTTTCCGGTTCCTGCTGCAGCGTCACACCGTGCCAACCATTTCCTGTAACATGTTCTTATTCTGTTATATAACCGCCATTTTGTCCCAGTAAATTTGTTCATTGTATTCCAAGACTTTGAATCGTTTCTTTTTTTTCTTATTGTCTGGACGACAATATACAGGGACGGTCACCAAAACTTTATTTTGTCTTTGTGAAGGATTATTTTCTACCACTATATATATATATTTATATACTAGCAGGAGTATGCGGTGTTGCCCGGGAATCTATAACCGGTGAATTTCCCAAATGAAAGAAACAGAACATAAAAATAAAATAAACTGTTTTCTGATTCACATTTTATTGTAAGTTCCTCCACTCTGGATTCTGTCTGCTGTGGAATTTCAGACACCGTTGACTTTCTTCTGGCATCTGAAGTGGACCTTCCAATTCTACGTCTTTTTTTCGGTGGCATGGGTATATTAGCGAAAAGTATGACAATTATAATGTGTTACATGGTACTACGTACGGAATAAGCACCACAGTGAGATGAATTTACGTTATTTACAATACGTTGGAAAGCGAACAAATAGCACCAGTCAGTCAGAAAGAGCAACACTGAAATCGTACTGTGAGTTGGAAAGCGAGGAAATGGCACCACAAATACAGAAAGTCAATGAGAGAGAGTAGCACTGAAACCGTACTGGGAAAAATGGCGGGGAGGGGTGGTCTGTTTGTAAGGAGCATCTGTGTTGAACTGTGATGGCATATAACGGATGTTGGCGATAGTAACTACAGAGAGAAGTGACATACATCCGGTGTTGCTTTTGGGGAAAATGGTGGGGGAAGGATGCTGTCTTTTTAAGGTGAGTCTCTGTTCAAATGTGCTTGCATATAACGGACGTTGGCGAATGAAAATACAGCACTATCAGTGCGTGTGGGAGTGTGACATGCAGAAACGTGGGTGTGTCAGCCAGTGTTGTTCACGTTTTACATCCATATGGCAGTTCCCCTTCACCCGATCAAAGCAATCGGCCTTCTCGTACTTGGACACTTCCGCCATCTCTTGGCAATTTAAAGAAACATGGGTGCTAGATGGCACCGCGGTCAACATCTGTTGCAACGTGCGGCCATCTTGTCAATGATTAGTACGGGGACGTGTGACGAACGTTGTGTCAGTGAAAAGGTGCCCTGTAGGTCACCATGAATATTTTTCCCCACCAAACTTACCCCATGAAGTTCTTCTGGTCACAAAGGAGCCCCAACCCCAGTTTCGTACCGATCAGACACCCGGTGCAGATTTGTATGGCAGACAAACAAACACACATATATGTATATAAATTGTGGGGAACAGGCCGGACACAAACAGGTAGACATGATGTTAAGCGCCACAACGCGTTTATTCACAATATATACAACACACAAATCCAGTGCTGCAGCACCAGTCACCCCTCAATGTCCTGGCCTTTCACAATGCCTTTCTCTTCTTCTGGCCACCTCTTTGCCTCCTTCAGAGACCTTGTCCTCTTCCGCCTGACTCTAGCCATCGAATGGAGGGAGGTGGCCCCTTTTATACACTCCCGGATGTGCTCCAGGTGCTTCCTGGCAATCTTCCATTGACACGCCCCCATGTGGTGGAAGTGCCAGTTGTATCCCTGGAAGCACTCCGGCTGTCCCTGTTCCTCTTCCCCCCAGCACTTCCAGGTGTGACGGAAGTGCTGAGGTCCAGAGCTCCCAAGGCATTGGGGCACCCCCTGGCTGTGACCACAGGCCCCTAAAGGCACTAGAGCGGTTGGCCCCACATGGTATGGGGGAAGCATAAGCCCTCCTCCGGTCCTCCTGGGTGTCCCAGCCGGGTTGCCCCCCAGCCATGTGCAACACTGCCCCACCGCCAGCGAAGACCCATTGGGCTGAGCGGCTCGTCTCACGAGGGTAGCTCATCCCTGAAGTGGGTCCTACTCCTGAAGTTCCTTGGTCTGATCCGGCACCCCGAGGCCTACTCCTTCGGCACCCCTCCGAGGTTCCCGTGCCCTTTTGGTTGGAGCCTCTCGCACCTCCGTAGCCTCCGCCAGTTGCAACAGTGCCCCATCGCCAGCGAAGAGCTATCCAGCGAAGTGGCCCGTCCTGTGAGGGCAGGTCCCCAACAAAGTGGGTCCAGGGTCCGGTCCTGCAAGACAAACAGACACAGGGAGAGACGCTGCCTGGACACCACCCTCTTGCATCCTTCCGTGCCACGCACCGGCAGTGCTGCCCCCTCTGACCGGTACCCCACGACTTGCCTCTTCAGTACCCCCTCTACGGGTTCCGTGTCCCTCCTGTTGGATCAACAGACGGGACCGCCTGCACTCCTGTCCTCTCTGCTGACTTCATGGTTTTCCTCTGCCTCCGCAGAGGGTGACCTTTCTCCGGACGTGAGCAGCCTGCCTCACGTCCTCCCTTATCGGAGGAACCGGCATTCTCCCCTTGATTCCTCCTCTTTCTCTGGGATGCTGTGACTATTTGGGCCTTCCTACGGGAAAGGCATAGACCCTGTCCCATCTGCATCCCTATGGAGCGACACAAGGCCGCTGGAGGCTCAGGGCATAGGGCGCTAGGACCTGGGGCACTCATCAGCCCCTGTCCTGCCATCCCTCTTGGTCTTTCTCCCCTCACTGTGCACACAGCACTCACCGCCGCATCCACTGTTGGAGATCCCCCTACTTGGTTCCGATCATTTCTATCACGGGCCTTTTTGGTGGGAGCTCCCTTATGCTTTATGGGGTCGGTTCTACTCACCATCCCTGCCGTACCGCTCCAGCCAAAGGATCCAGCATCGTGCCGTTTTGCCGATGTACACAGAGTCTGTAATGACGAGACCGCCTTACCCTCCAACTTCTGCAACTCCACACGAAGGGCACGTAGCACCTGCAAAAGTGACTCTGTGGGCTGAAAGCACTCCTCCAACTCACGCAATACTGCTGGCAAGCACAGAAAGCCAGCCGGTGATTGACTTACCTGACTGTCAGTCATATCCTCTGGCTGCTTCCTGTGGGACCTCTCCTCCAGCCCAATCTGGTCCTTCCCCGGCACGAAATGGACATTCCTTGTTCCCACCTCCATCCAATCATCGGCGGGCACGCAAGACACACCTTCCATTCCCATGCCTCTTTCGGGGAGGGACTTCCGGTCTGCGGCCTTCTGGGGTCTCCCCCTCCCCCTATGTGGTGGTGTTCCTCCGGGCAGCCTCGCAGCTGCCGCGATCCCTCGAGCTGCACAGTCTCCTCCTTCGCAATCTCTCCTGCTGCAGCCGCTGCGGCGCTGGGAAAGCCCCTCAGCACGGCACACATGTGCCACCAACGCAGAACCGGGCAGTCTCTGCCTACATCAGAAAAGGTAAGACTGACCCCGGAGGGCCGACCGTCGCTGGGCAGGGCACTTACCTCCTGGGTCCCGTCTGTCCAAGGCTCCTGCCTTGGCATGGCCTTCCTAGAACGATGCCATCCCGGCCGTCCTCAGCCATGGTGCGCTCACAGGAGCCAGCTGCATTCCGGCAACGCCCGTTGTCCTCCTTCCGCACCAGGGGGAAAAGGCCCTTCTGCGGACCGGTGGCGGCCCTTTGGGTGAATCACTCCCGCAAGGTTGTGCGTGTGCTGCTCCCGTGATGCATATGTCGGCTCACCTGCTGCGCTGGACTGCCCACAAAATTATTTAAATTGGGCCCCTGCCTTGTAACAGGCAGAGAGTCCCATATGGGATGCCATTGTGAGGAACAAGCCAGACACAGACAGGTAGACATGATGTTAAGCACCACAACATGTTTATTCACAATATATACAACAGTGAAGCACACACAAACCCAGTGCCGCAGCACCAATCACCTCTCAATGTCCTGGGGCCTCATGTATAAACGGTGCGTATGCACAGAAATGTTGCGTAAGAACTTTTCCACGTTCAAATCGCGATGTATAAAACCTACACTTGGCGTAAATCCACGCACTTTTCCACGGTACCTCATGTCTTGTCGTACGCAAGTTCTCCGCTCGGTTTTGCAAACTGGCGGCACCCAGCGTCAAAGCAATGGTACTGTTCTTGTGTGATTACTCATTATTTTCATGACGCGGCTTTATAAATACACAGAAACTAACCGCATATTGTTTATTAGTGTAATGCATCTGATTGTAATTAACTCGTAACAATATAATGGTCCAGGGAACAGCCATAGTATTCCAAATGCCATAATCTTCTTCTTCTTTCAGCTCCTCCCATTAGGAGTTGCCACAGCGGATCATCTTTTTCTATATTCTCTCACTGCACCACTCGGAGTATTTATATCACTGTATCTGAGTGTGAATCACAGCAGCAGCTGATCGGAAAGAGAATTATCGGTATACGGCATTAAGCACATGCTGTCTCTGCCACGGCAAAACGTTTCAAAGCCTTTCCTGTACGGACCTCGCGGTTCAAAACAGTTTAATCCCAAGAACTTTAAATGCAGCCAATCAAGTGCTCCTTGTAGAACTGTTTGTACTTATAAGTACAATTACCTCAATGTAAACTTGCACTTCAGTTATAATATCGCACAACCTGAGCCACTTTATAAAGCGCGTATTTTCATATGATGACGATATCATTTTTAAGGTGAAATGCAGCAAAATATGTTTGTTAAATTATACAGATTAAACTTTAACTTCATTTAAATAATCTATATTCTTCACTGGGAGTGTCTTTAAGGATAGAATAATTAAACATGTACTACGAAGATATTTCAATGTTCTTTAAACGTTTGTTTTATCGAAGTGAAACATGTTTAATAACGTGCTTTAACTCCTATCATCATGAAAATGACATCACGTATACATCTCAGTATTTTAGTTATTCAGAGAGCTGTAATATCACGAATGTAATGGACTCTGTGTCCAGTTGGAGGAAGAGAGCCGGTTTAAGAAGCAAGTAGTGATTCACACACATAGAGCACATAGAAAATGAAATACAAAACAAAGCATTTAACGTGCTACTTTAATTACGATGTAATTTTAGAAACTGGTTAATTAAACAATTTTAAGATGAATTTTATGATGTTCTACTTTAATGACAAAATAAACTACGTGTTTAAAGTGGAAATGTCGAGATTGAAGTGGACATTTTGTGCTTTTTCCCCACTGTGTGCCTTTTTTTCTCTGTACCTAATAAGCTTTCATATGACACTCAGACAGTGGGCTTACAACTCGGCTTTCCACGGCTGACTTTGATATGTGACTTCTTTTTTATTTCCGGCACTGTGCGATTTTGTGGATGTGAGCTTTCATGTTTCTCCAACACGCTATGCCACTCGATCAACTTCCTTTTGTTGATTATACCACGGCTTATTTGAACAAATAGTATGTTTTTCCTTTGCCTCCACTTGGTATTCGCTGAAATTCTTATGTTTCCCCCCGTGCTTTTCCCATTGTCTTTTCACAGAAGGCTGCGCTTAAGGGCGATTTATATTGATTTGCATATTCAAATAGGCGTAATTCTGGGAGGATTTGGGGCGTAACATAATGCACGTGCACGGCGTTAGTTTTCACGCTGATCGGGATTTATGTAGCGGAAGAACGTGGAAGTTGGAGTACGCACAGATTCCTGCATCTGGATTTTCTGTGCGTAAGTACATTTCGGCTTTTGTGCTTACGCCAGGTTATAGTGCGAGTTCTACGCACGGCGTTATACATGAGGCCCCTGGTCTTTCACAATGCTTTTCTCTTCTTCAAGCTGCCTCCTTGCCTCCTCCAGAGACCTCGTCCTCTTCCACCCAACTCTAGCCATCGAATGGAGGGAGGCGGCCCCTTTTATACACACCCAGATGTGTTCCAGGTGCTTCCCGGCAATCTTCCATCGACATTCCCCCAATGTGGTGGAAGTGCTGGCTGTATCCCCAGAAGCACTCCGGGTGTCCCTGCTCCTCTTCCCCCCAGCACTTCCACCCATGTGCGACAATACATATAAGAGATTCATTAATTATCTCCACACTTTTCTTTCACCATGTTATCCTACATCTGTAGAGTCCAGGCCATTAGCCTTGCCTGAAGTGTAGTTGCGTTACTACATAAGAATAAAATAGCTACAATGCGGCTATTGCACATACATGCTGGAGTAAAGGTGTAGCGTATTTATTAGAGTGTTACAGCATATTTATTAGTATGTCCATGCATATTGTTATATACTGGTAAGACATTATGGTTCATTAGAGTTAAAAACAGAACATGAAACTGATAACAGAACACTTCAACAGAAATATCCTTTTCTAAAACATTTTACAAATACAAACCTCTCTGTTTTGTTTCTTGAAACATATTAGCTATATATGGATTACCTGCAACCACTTGTCATCTATCTTGAGTCCTTGTTTGAATCAGATACAGTTATTTTGGTGAGAATTATTACTACACTTTAGAATTTTACAACAGTCTTGTTCCCCTGTCTTTAGACGACTTTCTTCCAAATTATTGTCTTAATCTGACATTCATGACTGATTTCTTTAAAGTTATTGAAAACCGCATCGCAGTTATTGAGGGAGATGTATAATCCACTACAGGCTCAATTCACCCAACCTGAGTCTTAAAGAAAGCTACAATATTGACAACATTTGGCATGGCTTTAATTTAATTATAAAAACACTTAAGCACACACTGACTGTTATGAGACACATGCTGTCTCTACTGAGGAATTTCTGAGGAATGTATTTTTTTCCATCTTTGTCTATTCTTTCCCATTCTCCATTTGTCTGATGTCTGTCCTGCTCAGATTCCTTATATACCCTTGTGGATGCAGGTGCTTTGCTTAACAGCCTGATCTACAGTATGTAAAAAAAATCTGTGTCTATATCTGACAGTGTCAATATTAATTTTCAAACACTGAAAAATAATTTGAAGACAAAAGGAGTGAAATCAAATCAGGAAAGAGACATTTAGGCAAAGTACATTTAGTAGAATTATCAGGACATTTTAAACATGTCGTTGCAGTAGTAGCAAAATATCAGTTCTTTTAATAACGTGATGCAGAAAGAATTCATATTTCAAATATGGGCTTATCCACAATATTAAAGAGACAATTATTTTTCAGTACAACAGGCCATTATACTTTAACATCAAACCCCACAGGAAGAGCTCCAGCATACACTATGATACAGCTAGTTGTCAGAAGAGATCCGTCATGAGAAGTGATGTCTAAACAACTAGTGGACTAAATTAATTTTTTGCATCCCTTTTGTCTTATTTAGCTTAGCCCACAGAGAAATTGTTCTTTCAGAGCTACAATATAAACAGTGCATAGAAAATATCAGCCTGTCAGAAAAAATGGCACCTGTCAAAAGCAGATGAAGATCTGCATGTACAAGATCCACCATTGCTGTCTATAGTAGGAAAATGTGTTTTGCACCTGACAAGTCCGTCATGTTTGCGTTAATATACTTCTGTAAAGCAGAAAAAAACAGCATTTGTAGCATGCTCAGCATGGAGTTTATTCTGTTGGGAACTTTTGTTAGATACTATAGATAGGTTTAATACTTAAACATTATTGATATTCTACCAAATGACTGCTTTTGAGCTCTTGTTTGCCATGAAATGTTGTAAGAATTATGATGAGCATTTATAATAATTAAATTTAATTTAATGTTATTGAGATAAGCCAAGGGGACTCTTACTAGTTTTTAAGCGCTTTTTAGTTGAACTTTCATTATACCAGAAATATAATGAATTAAATTACAACAATCATTATATATTTTTAACCAGTAACTCTATCATATCATTTTAACCCTTTTAAAATTACATCACACAAGCACTGATTATTAAAGCAAATTATTTTTTTTATTTATAGCAGTATTATCTATGATAAAAGTCTTAATAAACTAACACATTTGTTGCCTAGCCACTGTGTAATATATATGGCCTTTCAAACCCAGTTACTTACTATTGATTGAGTGTCACATGACCCAAGCTAATTAAAGGCAAGATTACATGAGTAAGAAAAATATACAAAACCACATTGTACAAACTATTCAAACATATTAAATAAGCAAAAAAATTATATGCCAGGGTGATAACCCTGGCTGAAACATAAAAAAACTGATAGACTAATGAGAAGACTGCAGTATCAAACAATTGCTGCATTCATGTTTACAACATTAAAAATTGACATAAATCATCATCAGTATAGCAGTGGACATTAGACATACATTTCCTTCTGTATTTTTGTTGACAATTTGGTATTTACATGTGTTAAAACTCCGATTAAGACCCCCAAAAGCCCTTGACCTAATGAACAGAGTTCCTTAACAGAAAGTTGATCATACTTTTGACAGTGCAGCTCACAGATACTTGGTCATTTCATGCAACTTGGTGATGCAGCACAAACGGGGGTGTGGTAAGGGTAAGGGATTTCTCCCTGTACATTTTGTTTTATGACTAGCTGTCCCCAACGGCTCTACCCACGTAGTAATGAAACAGGACAAACATTAAAAGTCAAGAAGAAACGTCCCTTTTTCAGGACTGTGTATTTCAACAATAATGTTTTAAAAATCCAAATAACTTTACAGATCTTCATTGTACAGGGATTAAACAATGTTTTCCATGCATGTTCAATTAACCATAATCAATTAATTAACATGCACCTGTGGAATGGTCGTTAAGACCTTAACAGCTTACAGAAAGTAGGCATTTAAGGTCACAGTTCTAAAACGCAGGACACTAAAGAGACTTGTCTACCGACTGTGAAAAACACCCAAAGAAAGATGCCCAGGGTCCCTGCTCATCTGCGTGAACGTGCATTAGGCATGCTGCAGGGAGGCATGAGGACTGCTGATGTGGCTAGGGCAATAAATTGCCATGTCCGCACTGTAAGACGCCTAAGACAGCGCTACAGGGAGACAGGAAGGACAGCTGATCATCCGCGCAGTGGAAGACCCGCGTGTAACAACACCTGCACAGGATCGGTACATCCGAATATCACACCTGCGTGACAGGTACAGGATGGCCACAACAACTGCCTGAGTCACACCAGGAACACACAATCCCTCCATCAGTGCTCAGACTGTCCGCAATAGGCTGAGAGAGGCTGGACTGAAGGCTTGTAGCCCTGTTGTAAGGCAGGTCCTTACCAGACATCACCAGCAACAACGCTGCCTATGGGCACAAACCCACCTTCGCTGGACCACACAGGAGTGGCAAAAAGTGCTCTTCACTGATGAGTCATGGTTTTGTCTCACCAGGGGTGATGGACGGATTCGTGTTTATCGTCGAAGGAATTGAGCACGTCTGGGACCTGTTGGATCGCAGGGTAAGGGCTAGGGCCATTGACCCCAGAAATGTCCAGAAACTTGCAGGTGCCTTGGTGGAAGAGTGGGGTAACATCTCACAGCAAGAACTGACAAATCTGGTCCAGTCCATGAGGAGGAGATGCACTGCAGTACTTCAAGCAGCTGGTGGCCATACCAGATACTGACTGGTACTTTTGATTTTGAGCCTCCCTTCATTCAGGGACACATTGTGAAACATTTTTAGTTTATGTCTTATGGTGTTGACTCTTTTAGTGTTCATACAAATATTTACACATTAAGTTTACTGAAAGTAAAAACAGTTGAAAGTCAGAGGACGTTTCTTTTTTTGCTGAGTATATTTACATATCTACATATACACACATACATATATAAACACATACATACATATACATACATATACATACATATATAAACATATATATACATATACATACATATCTACATATATACAATGAACACACACACACACACACATATATATATATATATATATATATATATATATATATATATATATATATATATTGTGGAGGACTGCCGGCTTCCCATGCGGCTCCGCATCCCAGGCCTCCAGGAGGAGCTCTCCCGACAGCAGGATCGTGCCCCGAGGTCCAGCAGGGCCTTATGGACTTTGTAGTGTTTATACACAGCCCTGCTGGATACCTTGGGGACCACCAGGAGTCGCTGTGGGGGGGGCTTATAGGCTCTGTGATGGCATATGACCCGGGAGTACGTCACGTGACAGGAAGAAATGTCGTGCTCCCGGGTTGAAGTAAAGGACTGATTGCCCTGAGCCGGAAGGAATAAGGAACTGTGGACTGTTGGGACAGAAACACCTCCGGGTCAGGGGCTATAAAAGGGCGGTGCCTCACTCCAGACAACGAGTTGTGCTGGGAGGGAGAGGAGCAACGTGTCTGGGAGTGGAGGAGAGAGTTTATTGTGTTTATTATAGTTAGTAGAGTTTTGTATAGTGTGGAAGGTGCTTGGTGCACTGTGGAATAAAATAAAAAGTCTTGGACTTTTACCTGGTGTCTGGAGTTGTACCTGAGGGTTCAAGGGAGCACTAGCGCCCCTACTACTAATATATATATATATATATATATATATATATATATATATATATATATATATATATATATATATACACACTCTTTGGGGTGCGAGCATCTGTTGCTGGGGGTGCCAGAACCCATCAAGGAAAAAAATGAAAAACATTATTTGTACAAAATCTTAATTTATTTATCCATTCCTAAATAATTAAATGGGCAGGCTATTTTGTATCAGTGCAATACGCTGTTTGTTAAAATGGATGTCTCCCGCTCTTACGTGCAAGTCTGCGTGGATATTATGAACTATGGTATCTGTTCAAGTTCTATTTAAATTTTAAATAGAAGGAATTTTTATTTAGTCGACAGAAATATCTTTGGTAGGAATGTAAGTTAAATGTAGGCATCATTGCATAGTTTTTTCTTCACCATACAAATGTAAAGTGTAAATTCGCCTTACATTCCAACCAAACATATTTCTGTCGACTAAATAGAACTTGAAAAGATATATTTTTTTAAATGTGATCGCGCAATTCAGATCGAGTTGACGTGCACCGCCGCATCAAGCCCGCGTGCTATTGTGGTTTCGCCTGCGTGCCTCAATAAGTCACCCTCCCCTCGCTCTTACTTTTTTACCATTCATCTAATGAATACACTGAGTATGGCTTTACCAAAACAATCATTGATGGCGAAAAAAGTATTCATTATTCATAAAGCTTCGATTGGTGATCTGTCTTTCTGCGTTAACCGCATATTTTTTCATACGTCTCAAACCAAGGGGATGTGAGGGTAAAATAAATCGGGAAGCGTGCGTACATACTCAGTGCACCCGCTCTCGGGAATCGAACTTCAGACGTCGGCGCTAGAGGCACCATTGCGCCACGGCGTGTGGTTTGTCTATTTGAGAGTATGTAGATCGGGGTATATATATACATATACAGTATATATACCCGTGCTTCGCAGTGGAGAAGTAGTGTGTTAAAGAAGTTATGAAAAAGAAAAGGGAACATTTTAAAAATAACATAACATGATTGTCAATATACAGTACAGAGCGAGCGGAAGCAGAGAGCGGATCAGCGAGCGGAAGCAGAGAGCGGCGGCGTCTCCCACAGGCACGTAGCCCTTCGAAAGCACCCGAGCAAGTTCACCTGAGGTAAAGCCGGCAGCTGACCAGTAGAAATAACTGGCAGTGAGAAATTAAAGTCGATTGCTCAGCGGGTGGTGGAAACTGAACACGGAAAGCACCGAAGCACCTATAAAAACGGCAAAGATGACTTCAACACTTAATGTAAGTTTTATCTGCTCTCTGCCCATCGAGGGCACGTTTATATGTTGTGTGTCCTGCAGTATGTACAGCTCAGGTTTTCCAGCCAACAGTGCAGATAGCTTCACCTGCCAAAAATGTTTATTTAATTTAGAGTTGGTCGGGAAAATACGAATTGGAGGACGCGTTAGGAATCTGATAGCGATTAGGCAAACCGAAAATTGGATCGACTCGGTTTGTTTAGACAATTCGGCTACATCTGATTTGGCTTCAGTCTCTCCAGGTCCCACTGTAGTCAGTGCGAGGCCGAAATCAGCAGCACCAATTCAGCCACAGGGCGAGTGGGTAACAGTAAGACGGGGGTCTAAGAATCCAAAATTTAGTCCCCAGCACCCAGGTCACCAATTCGGACCCAGAACAGGTTCTCAGCTCTCGCAGCCTGTGGAAACTGAGAATAATAAAGTGCTCATAATTGGCGATTCCATAGTGCGGAATGTTAGAATTCCAAACTATGTTAAACCAGCAGTTAATGTTAAGTGCCTTGCAGGGGCCAAGATTTCTGGCATAAAGGCGCATTGGACCGTGTTGCTGATGATGAAGTATCTACCTTATTGCTGCATGTCGGCACTAATGATATTTATTTACAGCAATCTGAGGTATTAAAGCGGAACTTCATCTCTATGCACCAAAGCTAAAACAAAATGTCGGAATTTAATTGTATCTGGTCCCTTACCAAGATTATATAGAGGGATGTGATTTATAGCAGATTGCATTCCTTTCACTGCTGGCTAGAAACCTGGTGTGCAAATAAAAGCATAGCATTTGTGAACAATTGGGATGATTTTTGGGAAAGGCCTGGATTTTTCAGAAGAGATGGTCTTCATCCTAACTGGATGGGATCTTATGTATTATCCCAAAATATGGCAGCAAAACTGCCTGGTTGACTGATTAGAGCACCATCCAGGCCGCAGTCATGTGATCTTAAATCACAGGCTGTTCTTTATCCCACCTGTTATTTTCCTGAAGCTGTTACCCATAATCCCTGTTGTGGGGCATCCAGTAAATTTAGTCTTGATACAAACCATAAATTAATTGATAACCAAAAATAAGGTGTATAATTAGACCAAGGGATAAAACCAGACACTCCACCAGGGGCATCTGTAATAGAAATTTAATTCAAATTAAAACAAAAATATATCAGCAGTTCAGAAAGAACCATGCAGTTTTAAATGCTGTTTATTGAACATTCGCTCTCTTGGCACTAAAGCTGTTTTGGTAAATGATATAATATTAAGTACAAAATCTGATCTGTGTCTTCTTACTGAAACCTGGCTTAGTAAATGTGACACTGTTCCCTAGCTGAGGCGTCACCAGATGGATACTCGTTCCTTCATAAGTCTAGAGATTCTGGTCGAGGAGGAGGCCTTGGAATAATTCATTGTAACAAAATGCAAATCACTCCTAAAAATTTAGGCAACTTTACATCCTTTGAGGCATTCATTTTAAATATTAAAACAGATTCCAACACAATTATGGTGCTAGTCTACAGACCACCAGGGCCATATTCATTGTTCATGACTGAATTTAGCAACCTTTTGTCTGATTTGGCTATAAATTATGATCACGTAGTTCTGATGGCGGATTTTAATGTACACATTGATGTGGAAACTGACACTTTTAGCAAATGTTTTACTTATTTGTTAAATTCAGTAGGATTTTGTCAGATTGTCAAAGGTCCAACTCATAATCATAACCATACATTAGATTTAATTATAACTTACAAAGTTGAAATTCAAAATTTAAATATTACTCCATTAAATGTAGTTATTTCCGATCACTTCTTAATTACATTTGATTTAGTTCTGCCCATGCCAGCACTCGCAGATTAAAACAAAGACAGTGCGACATCTAGATTGTAATTCTGCTTCAAAATTTATAGATACCTTGAGTAAGTCGAGTGTAATTGTGGAAAACCATTTAGATCAGTTAACATCAAATGTAAACGTGGAAAACAATTTAGATCAGCTAATATCACATTATAATGTGACCTTGAGAGATGCTCTGGACACAGTGGCTCCCCTAAAATCAAAAGTGATCAAAGCACATAGAAACTCTCCCTGGTTTAATGAAAATACTCGAGCTCTTAAATTAGAGTGTCGAAAACTGGAGCAGATGGAGAACAACAAAGCTACATGTCTTTCAAATTGCATGGACAGAGAGTGTAATAAATATAAAAAGCCCTCTTTAAAGCTCGCTCAGAATACTATTCTACATTAATAGATAGCAATAATAAAAATCCTAGGGTACTTTTAGAGCAGTGGCTAAATTAACAAATGGGAATTCAGATCAACAGTGCAAAATACCAACAGATATTAGCAGTACAGACTTTATGAACTTCTTCAATGAGAAAATTAAAAATATAAGATCCCAGATCTCAGCATCACAGTACAAACCAAATACTAGCTTAGCAGACCCTGCCTCACATTGCATTCAGCACTTTAATAATTTTAATCCTGTAACTCACCAGGAAGTCTTAACTTTAATTACTAAAATGAAGCCCACTACTTGTTCCCTAGATCCAGTGCCAACAAAATTAGTAATAAGTGCAATTGATGTTCTTGCAGCCTATTCTAACCATTATCAATAGTTCATTACTGCATGGCACAGTACCTGATGCACTAAAAGTGTCAGTCATTAAACCTTTACTTAAAAAGTCAGACCTAGACCCACACATACTAAATAACTATAGGCCTATTTCAAATTTACCATTTCTCTCTAAAATACTAGAAAAGTAGTCGCCAGTCAGCTTCAGTCACACCTTACGCATTACAATTTATTTGAGAAATTCCAGTCTGGCTTTCGCACTGGTCATAGTACAGAAACGGCACTAACACGGGTTGTAAATGACATTCTGATATCCTCTGATGAAGGAAATTCCACTGTAATTATGTTGTTGGACTTAAGTGCAGCATTTGACACCATTGACCATTCTATTTTACTGCACAGGCTAGAAAACGATGTTGGGCTTACAGGCCCGTGCTGCTTGGTTCAGTTCTTATTTATCAAATCGATTCCAGTATGTACAGAAATGTGCAGACAGTACTCCATCATTATACACAGAAGTTCAATATGGTGTCCGCAGGGCTCAGTACTGGGACCTTTACTGTTTTCACTTTACATGCTTCCACTGGGATCTCTCATTAGGAAACATAATGTTAATTTTCACTGTATGCAGATGACACCCAGTTATACCTTTCATTTAAATCAAATGAAGTTTCTCCGATGTTGTCTTTAATTAGTTGTGTTAGTGAATTAAAGGAATGGATGAATGAGAACTACTTGTCTTTAAATACAGATAAAACAGAGATGTTAATTGTTGGAGGGAATGACGCTGATCACAGCAATATTTTGTCGTCATTTAACTCAGTTGGAATCCCAATTAATTTTACTGAATCAGCCCGCAATCTAGGAGTTATCTTTGACTCTAGCATGTCATTTAAAGCGCATATTACAAAGTCGTCCAAAACATGTTTTTCCATCTTAAAAATGTTAGGAAATTAAGGCTTTCTAAATAAACAGGATTGTGAGAAATTAATTCATGCATTTATCTCTAGTAGGATTGACTACTGCAATGCGGTGTTCACTGGCTGTTCAAACTGTTCTCTATACAGCCTCCAGTTAATCCAAAATGCGCTGCAAGAATTATTACAAGAACAAGAAAATATGAACACATAACCCCAGTTCTTAAATCTTTACACTGGCTCCCAGTTAAGTTTAGGGCAGATTTCAAAATCCTCCTTTTAACATATAAAGCATTAAATGGCCAAGGTCCGCTTACTTGTCTGAACTTATCATGACTTACAAACCTGAGCGCATTAAGATCTCAAGATGCCGGTCTGCTTAGGATTCCAAGGATTAATAAAATAACAGTGGGAGGTCGAGCTTTTAGTTACAGGGCCCCTAAACTGTGGAATGGTCTTCCTGCTTCCATAAGAGATGCCCCTTCAGTCTCAGCCTTTAAATCCCGGCTGAAGACTCACTACTTCAGTTTAGCATATCCTGACTAGAGCTGCTGATTAACTGTACATACTGCATCTCTGTTGTTAGTCATTAGCACTATAACATAAGTAACATGATAATTATATTTGAATACTAACCCTCACCTATTCTGTTTCTTTTCTCGGTACCCAAATGTGGCACTTGGTGCCACGGCCCACCTGCCAAGTTGTTTGCCTGCCTATGGTAAAGTCATCCCTGATGGAAGATCACAGGAATCATGGGAAAGAGGGGTCGTTTCATCGGAGCAACGTTTCAGCCGTGGCATGGCCAAATGGGGAGGCAGCTAGATGGATGAGGTCTCCAGGACTCTAAAAATATCCAAACCTAATCATGTCATATCATCTACTGTTAAACCGTACTTCTAAAATTTTTATTATTATGCTGTCTTAAGGAATTGTTCTGTTCTGTATATTGTATTGTATTGACACCCACTGCACGCCCAACCTACCTGGAAAGGGGTCTCTCTTTGAACTGCCTTTCCGAGGTTTCTTCCATTTTCCTACAAGGTTTTATTGGGAGTTTTTCCTTGTCTTCTCAGAGAGTCAAGGCTGGGGGACTGTCAAAAGGCAGGGCCTGTTAAAGCCCATTGCGGCACTTCCTGTGTGATTTTGGGCTATACAAAAATAAACTGCATAAACTGTAATTGTTTTGTGAGTGTTATGAGTGTTGCTGTCATCAAGGATTTGATTATCATTATTTCTTTCAATCAGGTTAATATTTGTAGGATGTGTTGTGTTCAAGTTACATTCCGTGTTTGTCAATCGTTGTAAAGATAACAGGTTTCATTCATCGAATCGTTTCTTACTGCATCAATAAACAGCTCGTCCTCCTTTTTATCTGAGACGTGACACACTGCATGCATGGGTTTTTTTTTACACTGTCTTCCTTTAGCGTGACATTGACTTTTCCCACCCCACGGCTGTATTTAATGTTAGCTAAGACCCGGCACTTAAAAGTTTCTCTCGCAGTTTCGCTGAGTTTGTGCCAAACACCACCCTGACCAACTCATCTTCCTCTGCATAAACACAGTCCTTCACCCGTGAATATTTATCGGCAGTGTTTCTATTGGATTGCCGCTGACGGACGGCCTTATATGGGCAGGCAATAAATTATGTGGGAGGCGTAACTCCGCCTCCCACGGGCATCGAGCAGAAGTCTATTATAGTATATGGACGAAAAAATAGGTTCCACTTATGACCTTTACGCGTAGAATTTTGAAATAAAACCTGCCCAACTTTTGTAAGTAAGCTGTAAGGAATAGGCCTGCCAAATTTCAGCCTTCTACCTACACGGGAAGTTGGAGAATTAGTGATGAGTCAGTAAGTGAGTGAGTGAGTGAGTGAGTCAGTGAGGGCTTTGCCTTTTATTAGTATACTAGCAGAATACCCGCGCTTCGCAGCAGAGAAGTAGTGTGTTAAAGAAGTTATGAAAAAGAAAAGCAAACATTTTAAAAATAACGTAAGATGATTGTTAATGTAATTGTTTTGTCATTGATATGAGTGTTGTCATATCTATCTATTTATATATATATATATATATATATATATATATATATAGCAAAATAGCTGCGATTGGCAGCGGAGAAGTAAAAGAAAAAGGAAACATTTTAATAATAACGTAACATGATTGACAATGTAATTGTTTTGTAATTGTCATGAGTGTTGCTGGCATATATATATATATATATATATATATACACACACACACAGACACATATATAAACATATATATACATATAAACATATATATATATATATACACATCTATACACATATACAGTGGTGTGAAAAACTTTTTGCCCCCTTCCTGATTTCTTCTTCTTTTGCATGTTTGTCACACAAAATGTTTCTGATCATCAAACACATTTAACCATTAGTCAAATATAACACAAGTAAACACAAAATGCAGTTTTTAAATGATGGTTTTTATTATTTAGGGAGAAAAAAAAATCCAAACCTACATGGCCCTGTGTGAAAAAGTAATTGCCCCTGAACCTAATAACTGGTTGGGCCACCCTTAGCAGCAATAACTGCAATCAAGCGTTCTGATAACTTGCAATGAGTCTTTACAGCGCTCTGGAGGAATTTTGGGCCACTCATCTTTTCAGAATTGTTGTAATTCAGCTTTATTTGAGGGTTTTCTAGCATGAACCGCCTTTTTAAGGTCATGCCATAGCATCTCAATTGGATTCAGGTCAGGACTTTGACTAGGCCACTCCAAAGTCTTCATTTTGTTTTCTTCAGCCATTCAGAGGTGGATTTGCTGGTGTGTTTTGGGTCATTGTCCTGTTGCAGCACCCAAGATCGCTTCAGCTTGAGTTGACAAACAGATGGCGGACATTCTCCTTCAGGATTTTTGGTAGACAGTAGAATTCATGGTTCCATCTATCACAGCCAGCCTTCCAGGTCCTGAAGCAGCAAAACAACCCCAGACCATCACACTACCACCACCATATTTTACTGTTGGTATGATGTTCTTTTTCTGAAATGCTGTGTTCCTTTTACGCCAGATGTAACGGGACATTTGCCTTCCAAAAGTTCAACTTTTGTCTCATCAGTCCACAAGGTATTTTCCCAAAAGTCTTGGCAATCATTGAGATGTTTCTTAGCAAAATTGAGACGAGCCCTAATGTTCTTTTTGCTTAACAGTGGTTTGCATCTTGAAATCTGCCATGCAGGCCGTTTTGCCCAGTCTCTCTCTTATGGTGGAGTCGTGAACACTGACCTTAATTGAGGCAAGTGAGGCCTGCAGTTCTTTAGACGTTGTCCTGGGGTCTTTTGTGACCTCTCGGATGAGTTGTCTCTGCGCTCTTGGGGTAATTTTGGTCGGCCCGGCCACTCCTGTGAAGGTTCAGCACTGTTCCATGTTTTTGCCATTTGTGGATAATGGCTCTCACTGTGGTTCACTGGAGTCCCAAAGCTTTAGAAATGGCTTTATAACCTTTAGCAGACTGATAGATCTCAATGACTTCTGTTCTCATTTGTTCCTGAATTTCTTTGGATCTTGGCATGATGTCTAGCTTTTGAGGTGCTTTTGGTCTACTTCTCTGTGTCAGGCAGCTCCTATTGAAGTGATTTCTTGATTGAAACAAGTGTGGCAGTAATCAGGCCTGGGGGTGGCTACGGAAATTGAACTCAGGTGTGATACACCACAGTTAGGTGATTTTTGAACAAGGGGCAATTACTTTTCACACAGGGCCATGTAGGTTTGGATTTTTTTTCTCCCTAAATAATAAAACCATCATTTAAAAACTGCATTTTGTGTTTACTTGTGTTATATTTGACTAATGGTTAAATGTGTTTGATGATCAGAAACATTTTGTGTGACAAACATGCAAAAGAAGAAGAAATCAGGAAGGGGGCAAATAGTTTTTCACACCACTGTATATATATACAGTTATATATATATATACATATACACACATACATATATATACATATACATATATATACACATACTGTATATATACACACACATATATACATACTGTATATACAACATATACATATCTACAAATATACTGTATATACACATATATATACAAATCTACATATATATATCTACATATATATATTAGGGGTGGGACTCGATTAAAAAAATTAATCCAATTAATTAGAGGCTGTGTAAGAATTAATCTTGATTAATCGTATGTAATCGCACACGTAAATTTGCCCCAAATCGCAAATGTTTTTTTTTTTTTTTTTTATTTAAAACGGTTTTAGTGGGCGACAGAATCAAATAATAGACATGGACATGAATATTGTAAACTGAAGCTGTTTTAATTTCTGAAAAAAAAGCTTTTAAACTGCATTTGAATTCAAAACAGAAACAAAAATATCATCCCTGGTTAAAATTGGGCAGACTTAAAAATAAAGTGGTAGTTTAAGTACTTTAAGTACATTTTCAGAATAGTATTGTCTTTAAATAATAATAACCAAAATTTCACCATAAAGTGCAGTTTTTCTTCTTAAAAAAATAAGTCAGAAACATAAAAGGTAATTTGACCAGCTTACTCTTTAAACTCTGAGTAACATTAGCCAAAATTATTTTGTACATTAGGCTAAAACAGTGTGATCATTGAACATTTTGTAATTAGATGTATTTAGAATTACTAACGGTCACGGAAGTCCAATGATCCCCAGTAAGAGCCACAAAGTCCGCTTTCTGTAATGCATCTAATTTTGCTTGCTTTTCAGTGTGCACAAAACCATGCTTTTATCAAGGCTTCGCTCGGAGTCGAAATGATCAGTCGTAGGAACGCGCTTTATTCCGACTCTAACATTTTTGTAGCTGTGATGTGTGCATCAGTGTAATGGATGTACCAGGAAATCATTCATTGACAAAAGTTCCCGTTTGCTTGGAATTGAAAGTGTGATTAAATGCGTTATTTTTTAACGCGTTATGGAGTACATGCATCGAAGCTTCTCAACTGTGCTTGTGCTAAGAAAGGTAAAATTTTAAAAATAACGTAACATGATTATGCGTTAACCTAATATTTTTTCATACGTCCCAAACCAAGGAGATGGGAAGGTAAAATGAATCGGTAGCGTACATAGTCAGTACATCCCTCTCGGGAATCGAACCTCGAATGTCGGCGTTAGAGGCGAAGACTCTACAATTCGCCACCGCTTGTCTATGATAAAGTATATATTGTAGATCGGGCTATAGATATACATTTATATATATACCCGTGTATCGCAGTGGAGAAGTAGAAGTTATGAAAAGAAAAGGGAACATTTTAAAAATAACGTAACATGATTGTCAATATACAGTAATTGTTTTGTGAGTGTTATTGAATGTTGCTGTCATCAAGGATTTGATTATCATTATTTCTTTCAATCAGGCTCGTATTTGTACGATGTGTTCAAGTTACATTCCGTGTTTGTCAATCGTTGTAAAGATAAGAGGTTTCATTCATCGATTAGTTCCTTACTGCATCAATAAACAGCTCGTCTTCCTTTTTATCTGTGATGTGACAAACTGCATGCACGGGTTTTTTTTTTTTTTTTTACGCTGTCTTCCTTTAGCGGGACATTGACTTTTTCCACCGTGTGCTTTGTTTCCACAGTAGCTGCATTTATGAATATGCTTATCAGACGCTTCATATTTTTTGCTGCCTTTTCAATTGTGTAATTCGGTTTTTGTTCAGCGCTCTTTGGAACTGTTGCTTTTTATCTGTGCACTGCATCAGTTCACGTGAGCCACTCGGTGTACTTGCATCGAAGGTTCCCAGCTGTGCTGGTGCCATCTCGTGCTATGTCCATAGCTTTATTTAATGTTACCTTAGTCCTGGCACTTAAAACTTTCTCTGGCAGTTTCGCTGAGTTTGTGTCAAACACCACCCTGACCATCTCATCTTCCTCTCCATAAGCACAGTCCTTCACCCGTGAATATTTACCCGTGGCAGTTTGCTATTGGATTGCCGCTGACGGATGGCCTTATATGGGCAGGCACTAAATTACAAACGCCAGCGGCAGCCTGTCTATGAACTTAATTTAAAGTGTAGGTTTACATCGTGCTTTGTTTCAGTAGCAGAACTCGCTTCTTATTGTTTCGCTGCCTTCTCAATTATATAATGCATGTTTTCTTCAGCGCTTTTTGAAGTCTTCCTGGTTTTCTATGTACTGCGTGATTACGTGGGAGGCGTGATGATGTCACACGAAACTCCGCCCCCACGGCGTTGAAGCTCATCTCCATTACAGTAAATGGAAAAACAGCTTCCAGTTATGACCATTACGCGTAGAATTTCGATATAAAACCTGTCCAACTTTTGTAAGGAAGCTGTAAGGAATCAACCTGCCAAATTTCAGCCTTCCACCCACACGGGAAGTTGGAGAATTAGTGATGAGTCAGTGAGTGAGTGAGTGAGTGAGTGAGTCAGTGAGTGAGTGAGTGAGTGAGTGAGGGCTTTGCCTTTTATTAGTATAGACTAGCAGAATACCCGCGCTTCGCAGCGGAGAAGTAGTGTGTTAAAGAAGTTATGAAAAAGAAAAGCAAACATTTTAAAAATAACGTAAGATGATTGACAATGTAATTGTTTTGTCATTGATATGGGTGTTGTTGTCATATCTATCTATTTATATATGTATATTTATATATATCTGTATATATATATATATAGCAAAATACCTGCGATTGGCAGCGGAAGTAAAAGAAAAGGAAACATTTTAATAATAGCGTAACATGATTGACAATGTAATTGTTTTGTCATTGTCATGAGTGTTGCTGGCATATATATATATATATATATATACATATATACACATACTGTATATATACACACACACACATATATACATACTGTATATACAACATATACATATCTACATATATACTGTATATACACATATATATACAAATCTACATATATATCACATATATATATATTAGGGGTGGGACTCTATTAAAAAAATTAATCCAATTAATTAGAGGCTGTGTAAGAATTAATCTTGATTAATCGTATGTAATCGCACACGTAAATTTGCCCCAAATCGCAAATGTTTTTTTTTAAATTTAAAAGGGTTTTAGTGGGTGACAGAATCAAATAATAGACATGGACATGAATATTGTAAACTGAAGCTGTTTTAATTTCTGAAAAAAGCCTTTAAACTGCATTTGAATTCAAAACAGAAACAAAAATATCATCCCTGGTTAAAATTGGGCAGACTTAAAATAAAGTGGTAGTTTAAGTACTTTAAGTACATTTTCAGAATAGTATTGTCTTTAAATAATAATAACCAAAATTTCAACATAAAGTGCAGTTTTCTTCTTAAAAAATAAGTCAGAAACATAAAAGGTAATTTGACCAACTTAATCTTTAAACTCTGAGTAACATTAGCCAAAATTATTTTGTACATTAGGCTAAAACAGTGTGATCATTGAACATTTTATAATTAGATGTAATTAGAATTACTAACGGTCACGGAAGTCCAATGATCCCCAGTAAGAGCCACAAAGTCTGCTTTCTGTAATGCATCTAATTTTGCTTGCTTTTCAGTGTGCACAAAACCATGCTTTTATCAAGGCTTCGGGTAGTCGAAATGATCAGTCGTAGGAACGCTTTATTCCGACTCTAACATTTTGTAGCTGTGATGTGTGCATCAGTGTAATGGATGTACCAGGAAATCATGCATTGACAAAAGTTCCGTTTGCTTGGAATTGAAAGTGTGATTAAATGCGTTATTTTTTTAACGCGTTATGGAGTACATGCATGGAAGCTTCTCAGCTGTGCTTGTGCTAATAAAGGGAAACATTTTAAAAATAACGTAACATGATTCTGAGTTAACCGAATATTTTTCATCGTCCCAAACCAAGGAGATGCGAAGGTAAATGAATCGGGTAGCGCGCGTACATACTCAGTGCATCCCCTCTCGGGGAATCGAACCTCGAATTTCGGCATTAGAGACGAAGACTCTACAATTGCGCCACAGCGTGTGGCTTGTCTATGCGAGAGTATGTACTGTAGATCGGGGTATATATATACATTTATATATATATACCCGCGTATCGCAGTGGAGAAGTAGAAGTTATGAAAAAGAAAAGGGAACATTTTAAAAATAACTTAACATGATTGTCAATATACAGTAATTGTTTTGTGAGTGTTATTGAATGTTGCTGTCATCAAGGATTTGATTATCATTATTTGTTTCAATCAGGGTCGTATTTGTACGATGTGTTGTGTTCAAGTTACATTCCGTGTTTGTCAATCGTTGTAAAGATAACAGGTTTCATTCATCGATTAGTTTCTTACTGCATCAATAAACAGCTCGTCTTCCTCTTTATCTGAGATGTGACAAACTGCATGCACGGGTTTTTTACACTGTCTTCCTTTAGCGGGACATTCACTTTTCCACCGTGTGCTTTGTTTCCGCAGTAGCGCACTTATGAATATGATTGTATGTATGTATCAGGCGCTTCATATTTTTCTGCTGCCTTCTCAATTGTGTAATTCGGTTTTTGTTCAGCACTCTTTGGAACTGTTGCTTTTTGTCTGTGCACTGCGTCAGTTCACGTGAGCCGCTTGGTGTTCTTGCATCGAAGGTTCCCAGCTGTGCTGGTGCCATCTCGTGTAATGTCAGCTAAGACCCGGCACTTAAAAGTTTCTCTCGCAGTTTCAATGAGTCTGTGCCAAACACCACCCTGACCATCTCATCTTCCTCTGCATAAGCACAGTCCTTCACCGTGAATATTTACCGGCAGTGTTTGTATTGGATTGCCGCTGATGGACGGCCTTATATGGGCAGGCACTAAATTACAAACGCTAGTGGCAGCCTGTCTATGAACTTAATTTAATATAAACTTACGGTTCACGCCATGCTTTGTTTCCACAGTAGCTGTACTTATGAATATGCTTGTATGCATCATTTGCTTCATAATGTTTTTCTGCCTTCTCAATTGTGAAATGGCGTTTTGTGCTCATCGCTGTTTGGAGTTCTTCCTTGTTCTCTACGTACTTACGTAGGAGGCGTGATGATATCACACGAAACTCCGCCCACGGCCATCTCTAACTCAACTCCATTACATTATATGTAGAAAAATAGGTTCCAGTTATGACCCTTACACGTAGAATTTCGAAATGAAACCTGCCCAACTTTTGTAAGTAAGCTGTAAGGAATAAGCCTGCCAAATTTCAGCCTTCTACCTACACAGGAAGTTGGAGAATTAGTGATGAGTCAGTGAGTGATTGAGTGAGTCAGTGAGTGAGTGAGTGAGTGAGTGAGGGCGTTGCCTTTTATTAGTATAGATATATATATATATATATATATATATATATATATATATATATATATATTGTGACGGACAGCCGGGTCCAATGCCCGGCCGGGACGCCCCTGCTGCATATGTTCTGGGGGAGCCACCATGGACAGCTCAATACCTCCCCCGGGATGCTTGGGGGCAGCCTCCCTGGCCGTTGTTCATTTCCTAGTCTCCCACGTGGCTCCATGGGTCATGGAGTCCTCCACAGCCTGGTTGGGAGATGGGGTGGCCGCTAGGGGGTGCTGCCGAGAGCCAACAACCATGGACGAGTTATCAGCCCCACTATAAAATGGGCCAGCCTCCCTCTATTCGAGGCCAGAATCGGGAGGAAGAGGACGAGGTTGCCTGGGAGGAGTGGTGGTGCCAGGAAGGGTTGTTGGAGCTCTGTATTTTAGTGCTTTGGGACTGTGTTGGGCCTGTGGGACACGGAAAAGACGTGCGCCCACGGGTGAAGAGAAATAAAAAGCCTGTTTGTTTTACACATGCCTCTGCATAGTCTGTGCCGGGTGAGGCGCTATATAGCGCCTTTTACTATATATATATATATATGTATATATATGTATATATATATATATATATACTGTATATATATATACTGTACACATATATAGATGACACTCAATCAGTTCACTGAATGTGGGTGGGAAGTCCCTCTAGGTGATTGTTTGAACCTAGAATGCCCTGATGGTACACCACCCCAACATGTTTCTGTTACACATAAATAACACTTTTTATTGTTAAAATAAATAAAAGTTTTTGACTTGTTTTTATGGGGTAAACAAAATGCTAAGGAGGCTACACACACCAAAAAGTAATGTCCACTGATATTATTATTGAGATATACAGTGCCTTTCATTATGTTTGGGGCAAGGACACATGTATCCCTAATTTACCCTTCTGCTCCATGATTTAAAATTACAAATCAATCAATTGAGATGTGATTAACATGCACATTGCAGACTTTCATTTAAAGGTATGTGTATACATTTCGGTCACACCAAGTAGAACACTTTTTATACATCCTCCCAAGTTTCAGGGCAGTACAATGTTTGGGAAGATTGGCACCACAATTGTTTGTGATTACTCAGGTGTGTTTCATTGTTACCTAGGCTTGCTTCTACCCTTTAGAGTCTGTAGCTGCCATTGTTCAACATGAGGACAAGAACTATGCCAAGGAAAGTCAAATAAGCCATTATGACGCTGAGAAAGAATAATAAATCCATTAGAGACATTGGTAAAGCATTGGGATTATGTAAATAAACTGTCTAGGATATCATTAATAAGAAACAATGCAGTGGTGAGCTTAGTAATCACAAAGGGACTGGTAGGCCAATAAAGACCTCCACTGCTGATGACAAGAATTCTCACTATGGTAAAGAAAAAGCCCAAAACGCCAGTCCAACAGATCAGAAACAGTCTTCAGGAGCCAGATGAGTATGTGACTACTATCTCCAGAATACTTTGTGAACAGAAATACAGAGGCCACACTGCAAGATGCCAGCAACTTGGTTAGCCACCAAAACTGGATGGCCAGATTGCAGTTTGCAAAAAAAGTTCTGAAATGAAATACTGCAGAATTCTGGATAAAGGTCTTGTGGATAGATTTGTTTTTAAGCTAAAAAATTTAAAATGATTTATTGGCTTAGCCTTTCTTTAGCCTTCGCCACCTTTCTCTTCATCTTACGATTTATCTCCTTATACTCTTGTCTACTTTCTGCATCTCTCAGAATATCACACTTCTTCTTCACCAACCTCTATCTTTGTATACTCTCTTGTACTTCCCCATTCCATCACCAGGTTTCCCTTTCTTCTGTCCAGATGTCACACTAAGCACCCTTCTTGCTGTCGCCCTTGCTGCTTTTGCCAGATAGCTGGGCAACTACAGCAGCTCTTTACTGTCACCCAGTGCCTGTCTTCCCTCCTACCTGAACTCAACCTTGCAGTCTTCCTTTTTCAACTTCCATCATTTGAACATTGGCTCTGCCCTCACTCTCCTCTCCTTCTTGATCTCCAACGTCATCCTACAGACCAACATCCTATGTTGCCTTACTACAGTACACTTTCCCCTGCCACCACTTTGGAGTCTTCAATCTTCTTCAGATTCACTCTCCTGCATAGGATATAATCTACATGTGTGCATTTTCCTCCACTCTTGTACATCACCCTATGTTCCTCCCTCTTCTTAAAATATGTTTTCACCACAGCCATATCCATCTTTTTTACAAAATCCACAATCATCTGACCTTCTTCATTCCTGTCCTTGACACCATACCTAACCATCTTGTACTTATCCCCTCTGTTCCCTTCATCAACATGTCCATTGAAATCCACTCCAATCCTCACTCTCTGTCCCTTGGGTACACTGTCCATCACTTCATCCAACTCACTCCAGAAATCTTCTTTCTCATCCATTCCACAACCCAACTTGTGGGGCATATGCACTAACAACATTCATCATCACACCTTCAATGTCCAGCTTCATAAACGTCATTCATTCTGACACTCTTTTCATCTCCAAAACACTATTGTCATACTGTTCCTTCAGAATAACACCTACCCCATTTATCCTCCCATCCACACCATGATAGAACAATTTGAATCCACCTCCAATCCACCTGGCCTCACTCCCCTTCCATTTAATCTGTTACATGCACAATATATCCACCTTCCTTCTCTCCATCATATCAGCTAACTCTCTTCCCTTACCAGTCATATTGTCAACATTCAAAGTTCCTACCCTCAGTTCCACTCTCTTTACCTTCCTCCTGTCCTTCTGCCTCCAGTCACGTCTCCCCCCTCTTCTTCTACTTCTTCAGCCAACAGTAGCCCAGTTTCCGCCAGCACTCTGTTGGCTAATAGTACTGGTGACAGCCGTTGTTAACCTGGGCATCAACCGATCTGGTGTGGAAATCTGTATTGTTGTCTGCACATTGATCTGGCAAAATTTTATACCGGATGCCCTTCCTGACATAACCCACCCCATTTATCTGGGGCTTGGGACCGGCACGCAACCCGTGGCTGGGTTTATGTCCCAAAGATTATGGTACCCTGAAATAGGTGGACAATGTAGAAAAAGTCATTTTTACATGGTGTGAACAAAATGTGTGCAAATACATTTAAAGTTTGCAATGTGCACTTTAATCATGTCTGATGTGTTTAATTTGTAATTTTAAACTATGTAGCAGACGGGGTATATTAAGGGAAATTGTGTCTTTGTCCCAAACATTATGGAGGACTCTGAACATCACATTTTAACATTTTTTAGCATAAGGTTTGGTATTAAACAGTTTTATACTGTATAGTAAATTACTAGCACAACAAACTACTAACAGTTTTATTTATAGCTGGTGTAGTAGAAGAACTGGCATCCCGACCGGAACAGGGAATAATTCATTACCCAGACGGAATTCCAGTACAATGATGCAGACAAAGTGGCTGGCGGGACAGGAAAATATTTTTGTACCCAGATGGTATGAGTTAAATGGACCAGCAGCAGCCGAAAGTAGAGAGCGGATCCATCCACCATATACCAGGTGGCTGTGTTATACATACGGCAGTGGGAACAACCACAGAGGTGTTTGGGAGATGAAGTCCAGAAACGCAGTCTTGTGGGGGTCTTGTGATACAGAGCACTGTCAGGGGAGTCCCTCTCTACTTTCTCAATGGCCCGAAAGATTTTCCGGGAAGATACTGCATGGCACCGGATACACTCCCAGATTCAGCTTAAAAAGAAACACATTGCCACACATGGACAAGTCAGAGTCAGGAGGCATCAGGCAACAGTCAGCATGAGGTAGAGAAGAGGAAGAATTGTTGAATTTATTTGTAATGTTTCTTTGGCTGATTATTGGAGGTCTGTGAAGAGGTGCTTGTAAGATTAAAAAATCCTTTATTTTTATTAATATACTGTATTGTTGTGTCCATAGTTTGGGGCACTCTGGCACCCCCTTGTGGTCACACTGGTTTATTCATTTTTAAAAACGTGTATTTATAGCTAGATCAGGAGAGGGAAATGTCGTTCATGGAGGGCTGCAGTGGCTGCAGGTTTTTGTTCCAACCCAAGTGCTTAATTAGAAAACAATCCTAGCCGATAATTTAATTTCATGGCTTGTTAGTGCTTTAACTCTGCCATGTCAGGGCATTCTCATATCCTAGACTTTTGTTTCCTTTCTAAGGATATCATCCAAATGATCTGAAGTCTAAACCGGATGAATAATTCTCAGTCCTTCACTTATTTCTCTTCACTTTCCTTCAAGTATTTAATTAAACCAAACAGTGCAAGATAAATACACAAAGGTGAAAATGGAAACAAATTAAATGGAGAAATGCTGGTTTATTTTGATATTTGCATCTTATTGCTAATAAGGAGTAATTAAAAACTGAGAATGCAGCTGTTTATGACTAAAATAAGCAGTAAGAGTTTAAAATGTTAACAAGTGAGTAACAGCCGTAAATACGTAGGATCAAAGTGTATGAATGGAGGGCCAACTATCGTATGAAGAGAAGTACGGAAACATTGCTTTTCAGTAACAAGGCTACTATTGGAGTAACATTTAAAATCATTTGTTAAAATCCACGTTTGCACTCACTTGATATAACTAAGAATCATTGAATATGTAGTTGTTTCAACGACCAGCTGTCATGACCAAGGTGTGTATCGTCACAAAAAAAAAAAATCACTGTATCAGACTACTACCACTATTTCTGGACACACAACAACGTGCTGCATTGTGGGTTCAATGTTGGTAGACTATGCAGAGTGCTGAATTCATGGTCTGTACTACTGCAGTAATTTATATAGGAATTTCTGAAGGCTCACAAAATGTATTTTTCTCTGTGTTTCTGGCGGGACCAATTGCTGGGCCACATGTGGCCTGAAGGCTGCCATTTTAATCAGCTGGGCAGAGAGCATACAAATCAACCATCCTCAGTTTTATTACTCACAAAAGAGTTCCAAACTGCCTTTGGAAGCAACATTAGCACCAGAACTGTGAGTTGGAAACCTCATGAAATGGGCTTCCATTGTTGATCAGCTGTACACAAGCCTAAGGTCAATATATTCAATACCAAAAGTCCAATGCAGTGATGTAAAGCACACATACCATTAGATTTTGGAGTAGTGGAAATGTGTTCATTGAAGTGATGAATCATATTTCCCTGTATGGCAGTTTGACTGATGTAGGTTTGGCTGATGCCTGGAGAACGCTACCTTTTGGACTGCATAGTGCTTAGTGTAAAGTCTGGTGGATGAGGAATAATGGTCTGGTGCTGTTTATTAGGATTTGGGTTAGACCTTGTTTGTAATGAAAAGTACAGTTAATGCTACAGCATACAGAGTCATTTTAGACAATTCTGCACTTCTTACATTGTGCCAGTAGTTTAGGAAAGTCTATTTTCTGTTTCAGTATGATTGAGTTCCTGTGTGCAGGAATACCAAGGTAGGTTTTGATGAATTTGGTGTGGAGGAACTGAAGAGGCCTTTACAGATCCCTGACCCCAATCCTATTAAACACCTTTGGGATAATTTTGGAATGCCAGGTCTTCTCGCCCAACATCACTACCTGACCTCACAACTGCTCTTTTGGTTAAATGAGCACAGATTCCAACACACACACTCCAAACTCTTGTGGAAAACCATCCCGGAAGAGCGGAGGATGTTAGCTGCATTGGGGGAGGTGGGACAACTCCGTATTAATGCCCATGGTTTTGGAATGGAACGTTCAACAAATTCCTATTGATATGATGGTTAGGTGTCCACAAACATTTGTTCATATAGTATACTAGGGGGCTTTGCTTCCTGCTTGCTTCGCTCACCCAACCCCGTCTGCACTACGCACCAACCACTTCGCATATCTGCCTCTCGTACTGTGAAGAGACCCCAAGGAGACGTGGTCACTCCTCCGACACCCACTCTTAAATGGCGATACAATGGAAAACACATTATTTTTTTTTTTACGTCCTCTTTGCTCAGTCAGCTGCTGGCTTGCTGCTGCTGCTGCCATGCCGCGTGATCAGCATTTTGCGCAGCGCATTTATGTCATATCACCTATGTCCATATATTCAACCTCTTTTCACTTTTGCCTTTTCGTCAATATTGCATTGAATTTTGGTTCTGTGTTTGGAATTACATCATGACAATGTAATGTATAACAGCCTATGAGTGAATATGGTTTCTTTCTCTCTACAAGAAATGTGTCTGACATAACCACGCAGGACTTTTCCAAATCTCTTTGCATAAGCTCTTGTCTCGCTTGGCCGGCATGGTTACATCGCTTGGCACGGACTCGCCTCGTGGGACGTAAAAATGTCTCTGAGACAATCACGTCTCGTCTCCTTCCAAGTTTTTATTTTTATAATAGACAGATATTTCAGATTGCTTATATTTATATACCTAACTGTTAATGCTTAAGTAATCTCTTTTAAATGATCTCATGCTTTACATATAATGTTCAAAGCAGTTTCAAATAATTCAAAAAGTCAGGATATTTGAACATGAAAAGAGGGTGATAAGCCCAATTCAAATTTAGCAAGCAGGTACAGAGTTAAAATAATTAGAATTCGTTAAAATTCTTAGGCATATGATAGCACAGCAATAAAGACCTTGTGCTCTACCAACTTCAGGATCAAGTTATTTAGACATTAAAAGTAAATGCCTTATTGTATTGAAAGCACATTGAGCAAAGAAAGTGTTGAGAACAGGAGATTAAGTACTGCAAAACAGTCACATTTTTCTTTATGTCTACCACTATTTTTATTGTGCTGCTACTCTTAATGGGAAAAATATCATAAAATATTACACTACAAAAGATAATAAAAAAATAACAGGCCCTGTTTTTCAATCCTTTACAAAAAGAGAAGTAGCTGATATAATTAATTTTAATTTAAAACATTACAGGTCATTACAAGCAGGCACTTTCCAGAACATCCTGCCTTTTTATAAATTCTGTAATGACTTATCAAATATATTTGTTTAGATATTACAGGTTGAATGACCTTATATGTGTCATTATGATAAACAAATTCAGTATTTTACTTTGACGTTTATACAGTTATTTTAATAAATGCCAGCACTTCACTACAGACTCCCAGAGACTTAAAATTTTGACATTTATGAAAAGTCAACTTTCATTTTTGATAATTCATAATGCTTTTTTGATCAGTCTATATTAAAAAAGTTATTCTCCATCTAAGAAATAGGTGTATTGTAACAGTTACCCACCAGCATAAAAGCAGTAATATAATAGTAGTCATAATATGCACTAGTCATTATGCCAACATTGTTATTATTCTGTAAAACAAGATACAGCAGGAACAAAATCTACTGGTGAATCTTATTTTTAGACACTAAAAGGAAAAATATGAAAAATATGGTCAGAAGTTTCACTGACCCGTAAGGCAGATAATTGTCACCATTAGCTACTCTATTCAATGTCTGGATCACTTCAGTTATTTTGGGATATAAGCAGTCAGCCATTAATTTGAATTAGACATTAATAACTGGAGTTTGAAGGAAAGGCTGAAAAGATGTTACTTATGCATAATTACAGAGATATACTATATACTGTGTATCATTCATCGTCATAGACTGTTATTATGAGCAAAACAGGTGATATGTCATCTTAGATCTTATACTATGTTTGCAAATACTGTACTGGACATTTTAAAAAGAAGATCGATAATAATTTTATTAATTATATTGCTTAAGTGTTTTCTTTAACAATAATGATATAGAGCAGGGGTCCTCAATCACAGTCCTGGAGGGCCACAGTGGCTGCAGGTATTTGTTCTAACCTGGTTGCTTAATTATAAAGCAATTGTTGCCAATAATTTAATTTCATGGCTGTTAGTGCTTTAACTCTGCTATGTCAATTCATTCTCATATCCTAGATTTTCTTCCCCTTTCTAAGGATATCATAGAATGATTTGAAGGCAAAAATGGACAAGTAATTCTCAGTCCTTCACTTTTTTCTCTTTACTTTCCTTCCAAGTATTTAATTAAACCCAATAGTGCATATTGAATACACAGAGGTGTAAATGGTAACAAGCAAAATGGAGAAATGCTGGTCTTTTTTGTCACTTGCATGTTATTGGTAATTAAGAGCAATTAAAAAACAAGAATACAGCTGTTTAAGACTAAAATAAGCAATAAGGGTTCAAAATCTTAACGAGCGAGACCACTAAAGTGAAGCAGAAGTGTTACTTGAGCAATAAGGGCTTCTTATTTAGCAATTGGGTTGGAGCAAAAACCTGTAGCCACTGCGGACCTCCAAGACTGTGATTGAGGACCCCTGATATAGAGCATTAATACAACTAAAACACCTTCACTGTCAGGAATTCAAAACTTTTAAAACTTGCTTTTTACTTTTTTTATTTTTACCTCGGGAAAGTGTTGTGGCAGAGAGGTTAAAGCAGCTTCCTCACAGCACCAGCAATCTTGGTGTAAACCCAAATGTGTGACTGTTTTGTGTTCTCTCCGTTCTTGTAGGTCTTTTTTTAGATACTCCTGTGTTTATGAAAGGTGGATTTGTGACTATGAATTGCCACAATGTAAATGAGTGTGATATGCACATGAATGTGAACTATAATTGAATAACTGGTTTTATAAAATGAGTGGATGAATAGATAGAAGGACAGACATTTTCTTTAATTGTTTTACCTTTCCATTTAAGCCATTTAATTAAATTGATTTTGAATAAATTAATAGTCATGGGGAAATAGTTTTAAAGATAAGGTGAAAGTTAGTATCTTGGTTTTTATTCCAAGGGGCCTAGGGCCCCTTCTTTTCATTATTTACCTCCTTTCCCTTGGCAATATCTTTCATAAATATAACATTAGCTTCCACTGTTATGCTGATGACACCCAGCTCTATCTCACTAGCAAACCTACTGCTTCCTTTCCACCCTCCTCCCTTACTGATTGCATAGCAGAAATTAAATCTTGTTTTTCTTCAAACTTTCTTAAATTAAATGGTGACAAAACTGAGGCTCTCCTCATTGGTACAAAATCAACATTATCCAAAACTGATCGTTTTTCATTTGTTATTGATAATTCCTCTGTCTCCTCTTCCCCACAGGTTAAGAGTCTGGGTGTCATCCTTGATAGTACTTTATCTTTTCAGTCCCATATCAATAACATCTCCCGGTCTGCATACTTCGCCCCTTCTTCACTCCCCACACCACTGCTATCCTTGTTCATAGCCTTGTCACTTCTCGTCTGGATTATTGCAATTCCCTTTTCTTTGGTCTTTCTCACAAATCTCTTTATAAGCTTCAACTGGTCCATAATTCAGTTGCCCGCATCATTACTAGAACCCCCTCTATTCATCATATTACTCCTGTTTTGCAGCAGCTTCATTGGCTTCCAGTTCAGTTCCAAATTCAATTCAGAATTCTCCTACTAACTTTTAAGGCTATCCACAACCTTGCCCCTCTATATCTGTCTGACCTCCTCCATGTTGCCATTCCCTCCCGTACCCTTAGATCCTTTTCCTCCATCCACTTGACTGTCCCCTTCATCCGTCTTACCACTATGGGGAGCAGAGCATTCAGTTGCTCTTGTCCATAGCTTTGGAACTCACTACCACCTGAGCTTAGAAATACTAAATCATTTTCACTTTTCAAATCTAAACTTAAAACTCATTTGTTTAAGACTGCTTTTTCTCTTTGATTACAATTGCTCCTGTGTGGAGTTTGCATGTTCTCCCCGTGTCTGCGTGGGTTTCCAGTCCAAAGATATGCAGGTTAGGTGCATTGACGATTCTAAAAATTGTCCCTAGTGTGTGCTTGGTGTGTGGGTGTGTGTGTGTGTGTGTGTGTTTGTGTATGTGTGTGTGTGTGTGTGTGTGTGTGTGTGTATGTGCCCTGTGGTGGGCTGGCGCCCTGCCTGTGGTTTGTTTCCTACCTTGTGCCCTATGTTGGCTGGGATTGGCTCCAGCAGACCCCTGTGACCCTGTAGTTAGGATATAGCGGGTTGGATAATGGAAGGATTACAATTGCTCTGTCTGATTTTAACTTCTGTATTTTACTTTTGTTTATAATCTGTGTTTTGTCTATTGTTCAGTGTCCTTGAGTGTTTAGAAATAAATAAAATGTATAATTATTATTATTATTATTAAATTATATTATTATCATTCCCATATCTTAGATTTTTCTTGTCATCCTCTATGATCTGCCTTATGCATTTTAGTAAACATCTCCCTTATACTGGACAGTAAGATGCATAACTAGAAAAAGAGGGAAATTGTCTTTGTTCTTCCTATTAACTCAGAAGTGAATAATTTTAAAAAGTGCTTTACTTTTATATTATGAAAAGACTGGTCAATAAAAGACTTCAAATGAAATCCAGAAATCTGTACTGTTTTATTTTGGGTAAGATTAAATAGAGTTGGCCAGATTAAAGTACCTTGTAATGAATCACTGCTTATAAAAAACTATAAAAGTGTGTCTCTGATTGGTAGTTTTTAATTTTTATTTAAAAATAACTTATAATCATATGTGTGAAAATTTACTTTTAAATAACCATGGATAATGCAGTGGCATAGTAGTTAGTGCTGCTTCCTTACCGATCCAACATACTGCATTCAAATTCCGCATTTCATTGTTTTCTATGTGAAGTGTGTGTTTTCCCCATGCATGTGGGGGGTTTTCTTTGGGTGATCATGTTTCCCTCACACATTTTGTAAAGACATGTTGCTTAGATTAACTGGCAATTTCAAACTGACCATTGTTAGTGTTCCTGTGTGAGTGGGCATGCTGTTTAAGATTGAATCCTACCTTGTTCCTAATATTTCCAAGATAAGCTCGGGTTCTTTGAAACCCTGAACTGGATTAACTAAGGTTATGTTGTGTAACATATCAGCAACTAATAATAATAATAATAATAATAATAATAATAATAATAATACATTTTATTTATATAGTGCTCAAGACACAGGATAAGGGTAAGCATTGGCTATTAGGCCTGGATTTATAGGATAGGTTTAGTATTTTTAAGTAACAAAATTATGATCTGCCAGTATATAAAATGTTATACTCATTACTGTGTGTGTTTTTTTTTTTGTATGCATGAGCCAGTGCAGTTAGCGGTGCCACCTTCCATGGGTTTGACAAATATAGTATTTACTAGTCTATGGGTTTATTGAACTCTGACTTAAGGTGGGATTTGTCTCAGTGTTTTAAAAACAATACTTGTCATTTATTACCTATTTGCACACACACACATATTTTTATATATATAAGTCTAACTAACTATCATAACTTTCATCCCAAATCAACTGATGTAATAGTGGTGATCAATTTTCACTGAATATTCTGCTAGTTTTATTGGTTACAGTACAATATAGGCCAATGTAAACTATAACATATGCTACAGTAGGGTGCATACAAATAATTAAACAAAAACACACCATGTCTGCTTTGGAGGAGTGTTTATGTGAGGTATAAGAAACTGAGTAATGTCACTCTGTTATCTGCTCTTTAGCTGCTAGGCCATGTGTAGCACATGCATTGTACTGTTTCAGGTCAGGTATTCCTCCATGGGCAACTGAAAAAGGTTGACAGCAACTCTATTTGTTTCCAGGGACAGGACTGATCCACTGACATTCTGTCTCATACTCAGACCTTTACCTCAACTGTCTCTTACATTTCACAGGCAGACTTTTATTAGCAGATATCATTGTGTGCACAGACTTATTCTGGACATACCACTAAACTGGTTGGAGTGACTGTATTTTTTTATCCATCTGCACCATTAGTGCAATATGGTTTTAATTGATTTTAATTGTTCACAAGTAATCCCCTGCACTTTGTAGAGCTAATGCATATATGATGCATTTAAATGGGATGTGAAAGTAAAATTCAAGGCTAATACTGTAAGTGCCAAAGAACTGGCTGAAACAAGGCTATCTAATGAAAATGGCATTAACAGACATTTGGACATGAAGCTAGCATATGCGTGCTTGAAAAGAAGAACATACAAATTATAAGACTTTAAGACAAATACCCACCCAACCCCACCTCATCAATTCCCAACCTACCCTCCCCTACTTATTTGCTATATATTGCCTTAGATTCTTGTAAGTCTAATCATGTTTTATTGATGATGAGGATTCCTGGCAGGAATCAAAAGCTTAGGAATAAAAAATGTTTTAAGATATGTGATTAATTTTCACCCTTTGCGGATTTCCAGCTACAAATATGCAAACTGTATCACAGACTATTGTTTCCATGAAATGAAGTGTATGAAAACATGGGACAAATCATGTCCGTTATTGATTCAATACAGTACTCAGCATTTTTTGTTTCAAATAAGGATGATCCCATAGTATTAAGGACAAATGGCACTGGTGTATGTGAATGAAGTTCATTATCTAGAAAAAACAAAGGAAATGATCAACTGCCAGTGACAAGCTACTACTTTATTAGACTTAGATATATTTGGTACTGGTTCATTACGTATGAAGTCCAAACAGGTCAAGTCAAATTGGGGAGCATGCACTGGTACAGTGCATTGCCACACCCACTGCACGACAAAACAACTCAGGATCCCGGTTTGCAACCCCCGAGGCAGGCATGTGGTCCAGTCCCAACCTCCAGAAATGACCCTCTATCTGCTGCAACCAGGTGTTATGTGGGCAACCCCTTGGTCTGGTCCAGCAACTCAGGTCCCCAACAATGAGGATCTTATGAGCTGGATCACCCTCAGGGAAACTCGTCACATGGCCATAGTGCCGTAATTGATGCTCCCTCACAATGCAGGTAATTTGCCTCATTTGGGACTCCATGAGCAACCACTCATTCAACACAAAGTCAAACCAACTGTACCCAAGGATTTTCCAAAGAGACACAGTACCAAAGGAGTCCATTTTTTGTCTCAGGTCACTGGATAGTGTCCATGTCTCGCAACCATATAGCAGGACAGGAAGCATTAGGACTCTAAAGACTTGGACCTTTGTCATTTGCATAGATATCGGGAGTGCCACACACTCCTTTCCAGCATCCTCATGACCACCCCTTGCCCTCCCAATCTGTCTACTGACTTCATATAAAGACTCAACAGAGACATGAATACCACTGCCAAGGTAAGTAAACCTCTCTCTGCAAACAGACACAATGCTGATGGCTCTGTCCAAGAGGTCATTAAAGGCCTGAATCTTGGTTTTTATCCAGGACACTCGCAAGCCCGGACATTCAAACTCCTTGCTCAGTCTCTCGAGCGCCCCGATCAGAGCCTCTATTGACTCAGTGAAAATCACAGCATCGTCAGCAAAGTCAAGATCCGTGAATCTTTCTTTACCAACAGATGCCCCACAGCTGCTGGACCCCATGACCTTGCCCAACACCCAGTCCATACTCTGTTCAATTACTTATGATCCAGTGAAATTAACTGGGTTAAAACATTTAAGGGTTGCATTAAAAAAAACGTATTTGCTACACATTACTGCCGATAAATCAGCAGCTCTAGTAATTTTATATAATTAAGTACATAAAATTGGAATTTTAAAAGATGGTCTCAGCACCTTTGATGGCATTAAGAATAGTGAATAGATTGTTATGGTGTAGCCAGGGTCTTATCCCTAACTCCTCCTTTCTTTTTCTTCCTTTAATTTATTGTTTTTTGTGTGTTCCTTTGTAAATTATGCTTCATATAATGTTTTGTCTTTAACTTTATCTATTTTACTTTTCTTTAATAAGTTTTTGTTTTACCTATATATTTTTATTTTGTATTTTCATGTAGCTTTTATTTGTTATATTCCTTGTGTGTTGACGCTACTGCTGTGTGAGCACCTTCCTCCCTATAAATGTTTGTGAAAATGCTTCAGTTACTTGTTAGGTATGGGTTTTATCCAATGTTTGTTCGATTCCTAACTAATTTTGCATTTTGATCCTGAACATTTTTGATCTTCTTTCTTTGATTTTTTAAATTTTGTTTCTGCTTTTTGATTTATTCTCTTTAGTTTTTTTTAAATCATTTTTGAAAAGAAACTTTTTTATCATTTGAGCCATGGTTTAATGCCCCCCATTCAACACCCAAAACAAAATCACAATTGGGAATGTTTTATCAGCCTGGTCTATTTCAGCTGTGAAACCTGCCTCTTGAGTTTGGGACCAGGTTGGTTTTGTTTGTAGATGACAACTGGCACCTTGCTGCCTAGTTTTTAAAATAAAGCTTCACTCTGACTTTCATGTGAGCCAGAAATCATAACAAGGATGTTTTTGTAATATCATGAACAGGTACTTTAAGTGTGATAATTGTTAGAATAATTTTGTTAGAACTGAGCCTAAGAGAAAGGTACAAGGGATATCTCAAAATTAATATAATTATAACAGAAGAATTATTATATTGTACATATGTTCTTACATCAAGTTAAACAAGTAAGGGGATCTGAGACACAACAGACAATCTGATAAAGTGAAAAAAGCATACATTTTTAAACATATACAAAAGTAAAATACAACAAAAAACAGTTCATTTTTGTATAGTAGTCTTCACTGAAGTTAGTGCTCAAATCACTATCACTCAATACAGAAAGTAAATATGACACAAAATTTGAAAACTATACCTACAGAGCTTAAGCCAAAGGCACACTAACTGGCAGGTAACATTTAAAAGGGATACCAGTACATTAGCTTGATGCCAACCTCTGATAAAGCCCTGAAGACCTACTCCATAACCATGCTTACAGTTTCTGCTTACTTTTACAGTTTTAATTTATTATTCCTAAATTATAAAAGGAATGAAAATATATGGATAAATGGGTGAATGTTCACAATTTGTTTTTCTTACATTCATCATTAAAAGAGCTAATTTAAATTTCAGCAATCGTTAAATGTCTTCTGTTATAAACCTTTTTGTCCGGGTGGCCTTTAATGCCATCATTATGGATAAGCATGGACCCATTGACCAGGCTAACACTAAATGCTGTTACTCAAAATGTTTTGTTTTCTCCTCATGCTTGGTGCTAGGCAAAATTCCTAATTGGGATTTATTTCTTCTAAATGTGTGCTTCATGGGAAATTGCCCTGTCAGTGGCTATTTACTTACTTTATCTAAATAATTCTGACAGCATCTTTAGTGCAAGACTGTGCCACTGAAGTAATTTAAGCAATGTTGTTATATGGAGGTCATTCCCCAATATCAATGCGTCTAATAATTCATCAATAATTTAGAAACACACAGCTATGATAAAATCTTCAATTATTTGCTTGAAATATTTTCCTTTCTAAAAGCAGATAGAGCAGACTTGAATGAAACAAATTTTGATTTAACTCTTCGCTCATGTTTTTACAGGTATGTAAGTGATAAAAGCTAGGAAATTACTTATATCATTTGGCTAATTTTTTTACAATTATAAATTGACAATACAAAATTTAGGTGAACTATGTACAGAAGATTTTAGAAATATCTATTTTTTGTCTCTTTTTCTTTTTCTCCTAGCTCGTCTCTCTCTATCTCACTCTCTCTCTCTCATACAGAAGGTCATTGATTTAATATTTTGTAACTAATTGAATAACAACTAGATAAATGGAAACATACAAATATTAAATAACTGTTAATGTATTCTTTCATCCCATATTTAACTGACATGAAAAGGTGACCTTTAAAAGGGGAAAGAGACAAAAGTTTTAGATTGAGTCAAGACAACTCTTAAGAGCCTTTAGGTTGTTTGTTTTTCGATCATTCCGAAAGCAGTACCTCATTAAATCTGTGCACAGGTTGCACTGTTTATGAAACCAAATGGGAAAAGGGCACCAGCTGCCTTCCACTTATTTAATATTGATAGAGAGCACAGGTCGCTGGATAAGTTGAATACTTTTCTAGTCTGTGACAAAACATTTTTCAGCCATCTCTTTACAGCAGATGCATTCTGTTTAATATGCCATGTATTGGAGAAAAGGCTTTCAGATTACATTAAATGTAATGGCCTCAAAAGATTAGGTTTGTCTTCAGATATTTCTGCAAAAGGCAAGGTATTAAAATACATTATATATGTTGGTTAAGTTAAATAAGCCCCATTTATTTTTTTATGAGTGGTAATTGAGTAAAGTTGGTTTCCTCACAGCTTTGAGGTTAAATGGCTTGCAACATTTATTTAACTGCAATCAGAAAGGCTACAAAATAAAGCAACAGAACACAGCATCAACTGACCTGAACCTCAGTCCATTCATTTTCAGATCTACTTAATCCAATTAAGGAGCAAAGTGACAGAACCAGCATCACCAAGTGCAAGACAGACTCCAGTCCTGGATGAGGTGACAATCCATCACAAAGCACTCTCATGCACTCTTCATCACAGCCAGTAACGGTCAACCCATTAGGCAACAAAGGCTGCTGTCTAGGGTGCCATCTTCAGGAGGGATGCCGATTTAGTAAGACAAATATTTGCTTTGCTCCACATGCTTCTTGCCCATTTAAGAATGTATACCTTCTTCAACCAGATCCAGTCCTTTTTAACCCCTTTACTGTTATCCCTGAGATAACATGTCCACTGCTAGTCATACAAACACACATATCATCCCAGAGTGTACATGTCTCCAGTGAAACCCAGGTAATAACAGAGGGTGGCTGGTTAAACAGTATTTGGAGCAGTAGGACAGCTTAAAGAGCATAAAGAAAAAAGTGACTTGTTATAATAGTGACAGCATTCTAAATTATCACTCTAGTGATACTGACGCATTAGTCTGGCTGAGCCAGACACATACGTCTGGAGACAACCATTAGTGAACTGTGTCTAAAACTAGGTGGGCAAAATTAGACAGCTCACTGAGTGTCAATTTTTTATCCCAATCCATCACTTCATGAAGGCGGTGCTCAAAGTAGGGGTGGTGATTTTGAACTGCAAAGAGCAGTAGAGCTCTTGTTAACGTGATTTGACAGGCAGCTAGCTTTCGATAATGATAAACTGTACAGCCAAAAAGTCCCCTAAAAAGACCATAAATATATTCATGTTGTGTGTGCTGAGAGCACATTGCACATGTTAAAAATAAGCATAACTGTTGCAAGTGAAAAACCTTTCTGTACACTCAGATTACACACAAGCATTTGAGGAAATCAATTGTGAACAACAGGTTGTCTCACATTATGTTTGCGCTCTCTTTTGTTCAGTGTTATGAAAATAGTGTTGGAGGTGATTCATGCTTGAAAGAATTGGCAGCTATGTTCATGAAAATATGAATAGTGAAGAATTTGTCAAACCCTGCCAAAGGGCTAAGGTTAAGAGAGCTGATAACGAACAGCCACAGGAAATGCAGAATTCATTTCCTGCCAAAGAACACCAATAAAAGAACAATAAGGCAGCACAATATCTATCTTCTGAATGCTCGTCTCAACGAATAACTAAAAGAAGTTAACATTACAGTCTAATTGATAATGCAAACATGACTTGCCAGAATATACCTGCAGTCTTTTAACACAATGTGTATAGGCTACAATGCTTCTGTAGATTCTATTTACTATTATGACATATAGTGATGCAATAGTCAAAAAGACAGAAAGATATCATAGCATACAGAAGCACATCTCAAACACATGCAGCCAAGTAGCTATCTCTTCTGTCATAAAGCTCATTGAAATGTACAAATTAATCATTTAGCTTCAATTATCTTTTACTACTGACTTCATGAATGGATAACAGCAATTTTAGTTTTTCTCATTTTCTCTTTGAGCGAAGTGTTTTTTCTACTTTCTTTTGTTCTCTTCCTGAATCTCCGGCAATGGATTAAAATGCATATACTGGAGGAACAAATAAGGTGTTTTACGAAGAAGCCTTGTGGATGTAGCCTTTGCAGTGCAGAATTCCACTGCTATCCACTACAAACCCTTTATATAGGTTTGTCCTCAGATGTGTATTTTTCTTCGAGAATCACGTCTGGCCCCACAAGACTAGTGAAGTACATGGAGGCTGATGATTTTGCAAAAACAGTAAACTCTGATGCCACTTCTGAATGTACAAGTTTTAAAAGAGTTTTGGGCAACTTTCAAATCTGCCGTTTTCTGAATTCCAAGAAGCAAGTCATTTGTATCATGTATAGATAATCCATTACAGAATTTCAATCTGTTCATAAGTGAAGGCAGTTAGATGTATTTATGACTGAGCTAAATAGACGTGCACAGAAACTTGTCGAGCGCTGAATATTGAAACAAAATTCTAGGGTGCTAATTTGGTCTGATGTCAGTTGTGACAAGTTGCTGGTTTTCTTTGTACCTACTGTATATAATAATTCACAAGCCTGACATTGAACTGTACTTTCAACAAAACATTTACTTAAAACAACTTCTGGACAATCCTGGAAATGGACATGAGTGAAAATCATTTCAGCTTACTTGCCATGTTTTTGTGTTTTGTTGACAACTTACCTGTCACTTTTTACAGAATTAAAAAATCCTTTTTGAAACAAAAATCCTTCTCTTCACTATACATACCTGAACAGAATGTTGGTGTTGATAAACCATAAACTTCACCTCATACATTCACTCAGTTGGTCCCATCTCTGTATACATCTCAGGTAACGTTTTTTAGTAGCTGAACAAACCTGTGCAGAGTGTGAAAACTGGCAAAAACTAAATCGTCAGTGTGTTTTTATTTATTTTTTTGTAAATTAAAAGGAAAAAGTGCTTGAATCTGCCTGCCTGTTAAAATAGGATATCCTGACTAAATTTGAATTAGCATACTTTATATTAGAAAGTGAGATCATATATAACATTTTACTTTGTGTTTTGTTCTGTCATAACAGTTTACATGTAAGAAGTCTTATTCTGTAAGGCAAATGTTTAGACAAGACTTTTAATGATTAACCATTTTGGGACCTCTGGATGTTATTTAACACTAGAATTACCAGAGCCTACGAAAAAACACGTAATCCTGGCCCACCTTAAATCCATTCGCAACTCTCCATCAGTGTCTTTTGTCTTGTAAATGTGTCAACAAACCCAAGCAGCAAGCATCCTTAAAACAGAAATGTTTTTCATGTTTAAGTAATGAATGACAAAATGTAGACATGAAATAGAAGCGTATTTTTTAGAATGTACCCTTGATCTGAGTGCCCATTGGTGTAATTAAAATGTTTACTAGCTACTAAATGTAAATGAACCTAAGTGATAACAGGAGCTGTTCTTTTAAGACTAACCAGAGTTGCTATGGAGAGCCTTTCTGCTCACATAGTGAGCCTCCAGGAGTGTTGCAAATAAAGGACAAATGAAATGAAAAATGAAATCAATTTCTTATATGAAAGACTCATGACTTTTCTGCAACTATTTTTAGATGTATTTTTTTTAATCTATTTTTACTTTTATTTTCTGTTTATTCTTTATATCTTAACAGAAAAAATACTGATAAGTAATCAGTCTGGAGCGCTGTGCAGCAATGTTTTGTCAATTCCCATCTGAGCCTTGCTAAACCTCCAGTGTACCTCACAAGCTAGACACTTTTGTATTATGCAGTAGGGTTCAATTTATCTCAAACAGTATGCATTATCTGGTACATGCCATTTTGCTGGTAAAATCTTTACTAGCTTCCACATAGCCATACATATTGTTTTAGAGAGTCGGGCACTCTCTTGACAGGAAGAAGACACCAATCTTGGGTTAACTTTGCTTACTAACATGCCAAACTGAGACAATGTTTAACTCTCACTTTCTTGTTCTAGTGCACCATACATGAGGACAACTACTCCTGTCCCCTGAAGATATGTCAAGGTGAAAGCAGTAGCAAAAAACAATAATGAAAGTGTTGCTGGGATTTTAAAATTATTTTAGAATATCTTATTTCTGCGTTTGCTAATATGCTTTCAATATATACAATTACAGATTCCTGATCAGAAGGCATGATATGTAAAAACAGGTGCACCTATTCCAAAGGTTCCATAATTACAAGCTAAATTAAATTGGAATAATTTGAATTAAATGTGATTTAGGTGTAAGAAGATTTTATTACATGTCAAGATTTCTGTGCATCTGTCAAAGTTTCTTGTTTGCTTACCTTCAGGTGCAGATTCTCATTTGGAGGAATGTTTTTGAAATTGTTTTTGCGTAGAAATGCAACATAATAAATAAGAGTAGAAAATTAATTTTCATATATAAATTTTATCGTATTTCTACTTTTTTACACTTTGAATACCAATGAATATAATCTGTTATTCTCATCTACATTTATCAGATAATCAATGTAATACTGACCAGAAATATATCTTGAATTTTAAACTGCAAGACCAATTTTAAAGTATGAGTCTTGGCTTCAGTTGTCATCCTGGATTGTGCTTAGTCTGAGTGTTCATGTCATGTCCAAGTGTTTTTCTCAAATACTTCCTTACTCTCTGAAATGACAAGCATTTTAGGTTATGTGGTAGGTCTACATCTAAGGTCTAAGAGCTGGTGTTGACATAGTTGCACCTGAAAAATCTTCTAGCATTGTTATACCATGGAAGACCCAAAGAGTGTCTGATTTAGAACATGTCGTAGAGCTGAGCATAAATGGAGGAAAACTAAACTGATTATCCACTATGAGATATTGAAGGTTAAAATAGCAGAATACAATAACACAGTCCGTCTTGAGAGGCGCTGCTATTTGTCTAAGATTATAAATAACAATGCTAGTAATCCCAGAGTTTTATTTTCTACGATTGATCATCTGCTAAACCCAGGTAGCACAAAGGAATGCCTCCAAAATGCTTCCAGCAAAACCTGTGAGGCTATTGCTGTATTTTTCAATCAAAAAATTATTGATATTAGAAATAACATAGTACATCTCCCTAACACTGCAGATCCTCCTAAGCCCCAGTACTCCATTATAAACAAATGAATTCTTTCACCAGGATAGATTTGCCTGATTTACATAGCATAATCTCTCAACTGAAACCCTCCACCTGTGTCCTTGACCCAATACCAACAAGTTTTTTCAAAGAAGTATCGGGCGTGCTAATTGATGATATTCTTGACATTGTAAACTCGTCATTAGATACGGGTGTCTTCCCAGACTGTCTAAAGACTGCTGTAGTTAAACCCCTACTCAAGAAAAATAATATTGACCCTTCTGCTTTTGAAAATTTTAGACCCATCTCTAACCTGCCCTTCTTAAGTAAAATTCTAGAGAAGGCAGTCATTATGCAGTTAAATGACCATCTCAATTACATCCCATTCTTGATAAATTTCAGTCAGGTTTAAGAACAAATCACAGCACAGAAACTGCACTCGTTAAAGTAGTAAATGACTTGTGGGTAAATGCATACAGAGGCCATTTATCTGTTCTCATCCTCCTAGATCTGAGTGCCGCATTTGACACCATTGATCAAAATATTCTTAGAAATTGCCTTAGTCAATGGGTGGGCCTCTCTGGCAGGGTCCTAAATTGGTTTGAATCCTACCTGGCAGGGAGAAAATTCTTTGTTAGTTGTGGTAATCACAACTCAAAGACGCATGATATTCTATACGGTGTTCCACAAGGCTCTATCCTGGGTCAGCTGCTCTTCTCAATCTACATGCTTCTGTTAGGTCAGATTATCTCAGGGCACAACGTGAGCTACCACAGCTATGCTGATGACACACAGCTGTACTTATCAATAGCACCTGATGACTCAGACTCTCTCGATTCACTAACAGAATGTCTTACTTGTATTTCTGAATGGATGAATAGTAATTTTCTCAAGTTAAATAAAGAGAATACTGAAATTTTAGTGATTGGCAATAATGGATTCAATGAGGCTATTAGAAATAAACTTGATGCATTAGGATTAAAAGTCAAGACGGAAGTAAAAAATTTAGGGGTAACTGTTGACTGTAACCTGAATTTTAAATCGCATATTCATCAGACCATTAGGACAGCATTTTTTCACTTAAAAAACATAGCAAAAGTTAGACCTCTTATATCACTGAAAGATGCTGAGAAATTAATTCATGCTTTTGTTTTCAGTCGACTATATTACTGTAACGTACTCTTCTCAGGACTACCCAAAAAAGACATAAATCGTTTGCAACATGTGCAGAATGCAGCTGCTAGAATCCTAACTAGGAAAAGAAAATCCGAACACATTTCTCCAGTTCTGGTGTCACTACACTGGTTACCTGTGTCATTCAGAATTGACTTTAAAATTCTGCTTATGGTTTATAAAGCCTTAAATAATCTTGCTCCATCTTATATATCGGAATGTCTGATACCCTATATTCCAAATTTTAACCTTAGATCCTCAAATGAGTGTCTCCTTAGAATTCCAAAAGCAAAACTTAAAAGAAGTGGTGAGGCGGCCTTCTGCTGCTATGCACCTAAAATCTGGAATAGCCTGCCAATAGGAATTTGCCAGGCCAATACAGTGGAGCACTTTAAAACACTACTGAAAACACATTACTTTAACATGGCCTTCTCATAAACTCACTTTAATTTAATCCTGATACTCTGTATATTCAATTCATTATAATAACTATTCATGGTGGCTCTAAAATCCGTACTAAGCCCTACTCTCTCCCCAGTTTCTTTTTCAGGTTTCTTTGTGGTGGCAGCCTGCGCCACCACCATCTACTCAAAGCATCATGATGCTCCAACATTGATGAACCAAAAGCTAGAAGTCTACATGACCACCATCATCCAAGTCCTTCCGTGAGAACCCAAAATACAAAGAGGACTGTTTCATTTATGTTAGGTAGAATGCCCAGAGGGGACTGGGCAGTTTCATGATCTGGAATCCTTGCAGATTTTATTTTTTCCTCCAGTCGTCTGGAGTTTTTTTTGTTTTTTCTGTCCTCCCTGGCAATCGGAGCTTACTCTTATTCTATGTTAATTAATGTTGACTTATTTTATTTTGTCTTTTATTTTTATTTTTATTTTTTTTAAGTAAAGCACTTTGAGCTACATTTTTTGTATGAAAATATGCTATATAAACAAATGTTGTTGTTGTTGTAAGTGATCCTGGTAGAAGTGACAAGATACCTGCATGGGATAACTTTTTGTCCATCTGGGGTGCTGTATACTAAGGTATAGGTTTTGTTGTCACTGGGTGTTTCAAGCAGCAACTTTGAAGTAATTCACTGGAAAATGGAAATTTTATTTTCAGATAATACAGTTCTCATCCTACACTGGTGTTTGCATTAGTAGGGGAACCCCTTTGACATTTTTCCTACTGAAACATGCAGCAATATGACAGATACTGTACAAATTTTAACTTCAGCATTTTGATAGCTTTTCAGTCACTTCAGTAGTCTCAGACTTTTCATCAGGGATATAAAAAGTATGATTAGACAAGCATTTGGATATACAGCAGAAGCCATCCAGCAAGGTTTCAAAAGCTCTGAATGAGTGACTAACAAATAAAAAAGAACTTGTTGGTGTCAAATTTCCAACAGGCCTAAAGAGGTACTGCAACACCCGAGTGTTTTGCTTTTTGTTGAAATGTTTTGTTGCTCTTCAATTATTGCTGTTTGTGGTGCTTTTGAAAAGTGATCTTTAAAAGGAGACAATCAACCAAAGCACACGAAAATATGATCAAAATACGCAAAATTCAAAGACAAGCAGGCAGAAAAAGAATCTACAAGGCAAGAGAGAGCAACAAGAAAATGAAAGCCAAAAATTAGCAGCAAACAGCCAAAGAGCTCATATACAAAGGAATGATGAGGATAAAAGAAAAACAAGTAAAACTCAGAGGTGACAAAGGTTTGATTATAATATTATTATGTTGCTTAACAATAGACAAGCCTGAGCCGAGTAAGCTACTTAAGTTATTATTGAACTACAGGAAAGTCTGACAGTAAAAAACACATTGCATAAAATATGTAGTATTTGTAAATAACCTATGTACATCCTCCTGTATACTTTAAATCATCTCTAGATTACTGATATCACAATGTAAATGCTATGTAAATAATTGCTAAACAGTACTACTGTATATTGTTTAGGGAATAATGATAAGAAAAAAAAGTCTTGATATGTTCAGTACAGATGCAACAATGGGTATGCCTAACTACATAAAAATGTTGTGTTATAGCTGACGTGTACTTTCTTTCAACACTAACAGACTGCTTTTGTTTAATGATCTGAAAGAGAAATACATAGAATAAAACAAAATATAAATTTACTTTCTCTCAAACACACTATGTTAAACACTTTGATTGCAGAGACTGTTACTTTGGAGGATACTCAAGAATAAGGTAACAAGACTGAGGAATGATGAGTGGCATTAAATATGACCGGTTTGCTTCTCCAGTGCTCTTTCTGCCATGCCAGTAAGGTTTTCAGTTGCACCACACACTCCCACCTGCGTTGTCCGTTGTCCCTTTGTAACCTCATGCATGCCACCAGGCTTCACCACACTATGCAGGTCAGAGGTAACTCGGAAGCCACATTGTTCCCAACCCAAACCAACCCAATCCCAGGGTCCAAGTCCAAGACTTGCCACTAGCCAGGCATTTGGCCCAATGGGCTGTAGCACCCAAGAGATGTGATCAAATTGTTCTCTGTGCTGTATACGCACACAACCAACTTTACCTACTGCTCATGGGGCTGCTTCATAGCTGTGGAATTAATGGAGAAATCAAGATGGGGTGCACCTAAACGTGAGGGTGTGTTCTGTCTTGATTGCGTCATTAGCTTCCTGTGGTTTGCACTCGAGGAAAGCAGCAAGAAAAGAAAAATGAAAAACCAAGGCAGCAGCGTGGCCGGAGCCAGCATGGCTGAGGTAGTGTGGCAGAGCAGTCAGGGACTCTGTTAGGAAGCGTGAGGAACAGAGCTTCAAGGACAGGTCGCTCACGCTGAATATGATCATATGTGCAAGGTGCGCTGTATACCACAAGTTTTCAGAAGGTTTGTAATTTACTCTACAAGCCCAGGTACATCCAGTACTTCAGTGGAGAGAAAAAATAGCAGCACCATGCAAAATATAATAGCTAATCTTTAGTGGGTCATACACATAGAACATGATAGTGGGAAAGAGAATTGGACATCTTGGCTAGGCTATGAGACAGCGGACAGTGCAAGGTTGCTCTGTTATATGCTTGTGTGTTATTTCATGAGGTGTTTTTCCCATAACAGTATTAAAGATCATCTAATAATGTATACACTGCACAATCTTTCCAGCAACAAAATGCCCAAAAGGGTGATAAGGTCTCAAAATACACAAAATGGCCACACCAGGACCTCACTAATCTGACACAAACCAGGCCTTTCCCCATCCAACCCCCCTGCAGTCTCTCACCAAACTCAACCATCAGGCTTCAAGGCCTGCTCAGGACCAAAATGGGACACATGCTTTATACAAACAAAAACAAAGCACTAGTAATGTCAAGATACAGGTAAAAGAGCAAAGAAATTGCCTAAAAGGCAATCCAAGGTTAACAAATCCAAATTGTAATCAAGAAAATAAAGCAAGAATCCACAATAACAAGAAAAACCTACCAATGATACCTACAGCAGAAATGTAAACCACAACCATCACAATAACACTTTGCTGGAACCATCTCCCCCACCTGAATATAAAAGTGGATGGCAGTGATGTCAGGGTGGACATGTCTCTTGGGGTTCCACCCATCGAACAAAAGTGACATAACCCACATCCTGAGTCCACAACCAGTTCCTTTACCTGTTTATCTGCACATGAGGTATCTCTGGAACTGTTGCATCTTTAGTTTGAACAATACGAATTGAAAATATTAACAATAGTAAAAATATATAAACTTATGTGTTGTGTATATACTGGTTTTCTGTAAGCCATGTCTCACTTAATAAAGCATCTGTAATATCAGTATGATTACAATGTGTTAAATGTAGTACATGATAAATGTTTGGGGCATAAAGTGACACATGATATATATATATATGTTTTCTTTTTTCAGCTAGGAGTATAAAATAATTTATTTTTAGACACTGAAAATCTTTTTTATCTAATGATAACTTAGTACATCGAAAGATCAAACTGAGTTTCAGTATCTTTTTTAATCCTTTCCAAACATGGCAGAGTTGATAAATCTGATAGAACAGGCACAAATGGATTCTTCAAAAATGATATAGATAGGAGAGAAAAATTCTGCTACTGAGTTAATTCTATCAGTTGATGATTTCACTAAATTAGTTATGCTCTACAGTGTTCTAGCCTCAGAGGCAGAGTTGTGTGCTCTACAAATTAATCCTATAACTGGAAAAAATAACAATAGCTTATTCCCTGTGGTTATAATTTAAAAAAAAAGCTTAGCTTGATCATCTAAGGTATTTCAAATTTTAAGAAAAAACACAAAATGTAACTTTATAAGGGCCTCTGTCATGCACACAGTCCTTACGTAACTATTACCGTTACAATCTAATATTAAGGGCAGCCATCTTGTATGTTTCTTTATTTGTACAACAAATATTTGGAGCCACTTGGTCAGTTCTATCTCATTAGGGTTTAATCTGACCTTGTTAAAAAAGATCTTTAGTGTTATTAATACTGTGGGTTATTCTCATAAAAGCTAAGTTTAAAATACTTAGCTTTAGGACTGATCTTTAAATTCCATTAATTATAGGAAATTAATGCTTTTAAAAATTATATTTTGGCATTTAATACATATTTTAATAAATGGCATGTTACATTACAAATCACTTAGGAATCTTTGGCTATCTTTGGCATCAAAAAAGATCAGGTAAATTTACAAGGTTATATAATTTTACAAGTGATTGATACACATGCACTTCAAATCTGGAAGTGTACCGTAAAAATTTCAGTAAAGAGCTTGTTATGGCATATAAAGATACACTTGTTAGGCGAAATCAAAACAAAAAACTAACTTTGCTACATATGGTGAGCTGCACAAATCCCCAACTTATGATTTATATTAACTAGAAGATCAAATTTCTTTGAATTGGCTCAGCTTCACAACCCCATGACACCTGTATTAAAGGGTTTAAAAAATAATTGAATACATGGTAAATAAGATTTTATATCTGAAGTAAAAATAATTTATCCAGTGACACTGGTGTAACTCATATTCTGTGTTTAACAACTGCTGCAAAAAATTTTTTAAATGTCTTTGTTTGGTAAGCTGTTTAGACTGTTGCTTAAATGCTGGATGATTTTCAAATTTGCTGATAGATCCAAAAGTATGCAAAGTTCTTAAATTATTGCAAGTAAATATTGTTTTCCCTTATTAAAATCAACTTTTATTTATCAGACTGAATCTGCTGGTTCGGAGGCCATATGAGACCTATTATATGTAAACTTTTTCTTTAGAGGATTCACTTTTACCAGGTAAATCTGCAAACGTACAATCACTTCCCTTTGACAACCCCACTCATGCGAGATGTCATATTACCTTCACAAGTCCCTGTGAAAGATGTGATAAGTGAAATACCTCAAATTTAAGATGCACCCCAATTTAAAGTTTGAAAAAACATGAAAAAGTGAATCTTAAAGTAGAAGAATTACAAGGCATATTACAGTTTAAAATAGGGTTCACTTAATTTACATCAAAGTTTGGAAATGATACCCAGACAAAGCTGAGAAAAAAAACAGCTTGTGGTTAGAGATACTGCGTTGTGATCTACAGTACAGACAAACAGTGCCATACAGGTTGTGATAGTGGTAGGATAGTTAGTTTTTCCTTTATCCAAGGGTTCAGAAATTGCACTTTAATCTAGCATTTTTCTCACTATTTTTATCATGGCCCAAGCCACTGCCTCTGGATTTTTTTATTGCAATGTTGGGTCTCTTAATCTCAAAAGGAAAGACATAAAGAACTTTTAAAGTCACAAAGTTTGGTAATATAAAATTTGTGATTACCTTGTACCTTTTCATCTTTCCACTTTTTTGCTTTAACAATACCAAGTAACTTAGCTAGTTGTTTAAAAACAGATACAGTACACTTATTCAAACTGTAATAATTGTGAGCTGAACTGGTCATTAGTCCTAAGTCTTTGGACTTTTACTTCAACTTAAACCACATTGAGTTCAGAGGTCTTGCCTCTTTCCCTCTTAATCTCTTAAAAGATATCTTTGGTGCCCTGTTAATTCCAATATAAAATGCCAGTGAATATAAAATATTTTTTAAAAATGTTTAGAAAAATGTTGACTATGGACCAAAATTTCAAATGGTATATCCATATATACCAACTTTGTGAAGAAACATCTTTGACTTGAGAAATACCAAACTTATCCTTTTTACTGATGCATAATGCTTAACTGTTTCCTCTCCTTTCTTGAATATATTTTCTGAAACATTAATCTCTAATTACATTCCTTTCTGTTGCTATTTGAGTGATATCTTAATCCCAAAAACAAGGAGAAAAGAGCAAATGAGTCCGGCCCAGTGTTACATTTGCATGTAAGTGTCACAGAAAAGCAAATAAAATAACAAATAATGTGCTATCTATTTATCTATCTACCTACCTACCTATGTGGAACACTCTAGTAATATTTTGGTAAAATGAATTAGGAGTAGAGACATCCATAATTGGTTTATATCAATTTAAATTATGTACTAAAAAAGGGGAGGTAAATCCGTTTCACAAAAGAAAAATGCTTTATTATTTTATTGATAGAAAAAAAAATCAGATGAGAGTATCTGAGATCATTGTCTCTGAACCTGGCAAAGTGTAACTGGTTTGTAGTGTAATGCAGAAATAGGGAGATTCACTCATATAGTTAATATGCATTTCAATAGTGGACCAGAAGAAGACTTTTAGTGTAACAGAGGCACACAGTTCCCATCCCCAGATCTATGAGTATCTTATGGCACATGATAGTGATTGTTATGCCTCTAGAGTCATAGACAAATCTGAAAAATGCTTTGACAGGTCACTACTAAATCCATCACCAAGAAAGAGATAAGTGGTGATAGTAGGGCATCTCAGTTTTTATAGGGAGGCACTGTCCTTTGTGTTTATGGGTAAGCTTCTAGTCATAACTGGGGATCATCATGTAAGAGTAGGCCATGAGGTACGAAAGATGAGGGCTTGGGTCATCAAGCACCTGTTGAGGAAACATACTAAGGTTATGAAAATTTAATGTATGTCTCAAAGGATGCTGTATGACAGAGGGACACATGTTTAACAAGCACTGGAATATTTTTTGGCGAAGATAGAAGCTAAATGTGTGCCTCAAAGATAACCTACATTTGTTACACTATATGAGGTAACGGAAATATTGGAAAAGCACCTCCCACACGTATGAGGGATGAACATCAAGTGTGCTTTCCATTAATGAAACTGCACAAGGTTTTAATAAACTTGCATTTGGACATTGAGTACCTACAATAATTTCAGAGCATTTTTGGCAGACTTTTATATTTAGCATAACAAATATTTGTTAACATGATGTTGGCATCAAATGACTCAGCACTACATACAGTAAATTACATCCTCTTGTTATGGATATTCTTAGAAGAACGTAAGCTGCACAAATTAAAATAATAAAGCTTTAATTTCTTCTGTTCATATTCTACCTTTTGCCACATAATGTATACTTTTTTTTATATCATTTTAATGATATTTTAGAAAATACATAACAGAATACTACATTTTATTCCATCCTGTACAATAAATATCCTTGGAAGGAAGATTAGGTTTATGGCCATATGTTATGCAAATGCTCCTTTAATGACAAAGAAAATAAAACTTTAATTGAATTTTGGGTGTATTTTATAAGGACATTTGGAAGATGGTTTTGTTTTATTACCTGTCACCTTAGAATTTGTCAATTCCGTCTGCATTGTTTGAAAAAAGATATGTAGTTAATTTAATGATTATTGTAAGCTGGAGGATTTAAATTACTATGACTTAAATATTGTTAAATTGCATGTTGCTTGTTTGTTCAACTTACAGGTAAGGATTTCATTGCACAATGAAATATTAGAATATTACTAGTACTATCACTATGTTGCACAAAATAAATAAATAATAGATAAACAAGGTTATTCACTATCAGCAGACTGCAAGCTTCAAGCTCAGATTTCTTGTCATACAGACAGACTATGCAGAGTTTGCAGATCCAGTGTGATGTGACCAAATATGTGGAGTTTGTACATTTCATCTAAAAATATGCTGGTTAGGTTAACTGGAAATTCTGAATTGCCTCAGTGCAAATGTGGGTGTTTGTTTGAGTGGGCACTGTGATACACTGGCATTGGTTACTAGTTTGTTTACAATGCTGTCAGGAAGAGCTCTTGGCCACCACCACACTGAATTGGATTAAGCAGATTTGAGAATGTTATGTGTTATGCAATTTAATAAGTTAAAGGTACTCTACTTAACTAAAGACAAAAAGGTATTGGAAATGATATCTTCAGAACTGACAATTTTTTTTTTAATTTAGTTTAGGACTGAAATATTTCCAAAAAACATTTATGGAATGAAATATTTATTAAGGGTTAATTCTGTCCTTGTACATGCAGAAAAAGATGTGTTACAACATGGTGCTGTAAATAAATAAAGATTTTTGTGATTGTGCCTTGCATATATTTTGGAACATTTACAACATATACTTTATTCATGTCATAAACCCGGAGAAGGTCATGTCCTGTTCACATTAGATGTTTACTTCTGTCATCAATGCTAACTTAAGGATGCTCTTTATACTGAACTGTCATCCCCATACCATCACCTATAGACAGTGTTTCATCGTGGAAAAATTTAGAAGTGACCCTATCCTAAAACACAGATTCTTTTCTTCCTACGTGCAGATTATTTGTTATGTAGAAACACAGATGTTCTATACCCCAATTCTTGTTGTGTTATCCTTAAACCCACCTGGCCTGGAATGAAACAGTCTGCAGCCTCAATACAACCACAACTCGGATTACAGATTCATATTGCACCCAGAACTGACTGCTACTGCACTTCACTTCTCTATTAGAGGATTTCTCCTCTTCTTTCATTCATACCAGCGGCAGCAGGATTGAATAAATATTAAATGCAAGCAAAGGTAGCAGGTAGTAAACATTTATTTATTCATTTTAGTTTTTAACATTCTTAAATATTAATAAAATGCTAAGACAAAAAGAAAATACAAATGGATGTGGTAAATTCACATGGGATCTTATGCCTTAACTAGCAAAATACCCGCGCTTCGCAGCGGAGAAGTAGTGTGTTAAAGAAGCAATGAAAAAGAAAAGGAAACATTTTGAAAATAACGTAACATGATTGTCAATGTAATTGTTTTGTCACTGTTGTGAGTGATGAGTGCTGCTGTCATATATATATATATATATATTTACACACACACACACAAACATAAACATATATATATACATATCTATACATATACACACACACATATATACATACATATATATATCTACATATATACACACAAATACATATATATATATATATATATATACATACACACACACATATATAAATATATATACATATACATACATATCTACATATATACACACACAGCTATTTCAGATCAGTGCAATACGCTGCTTGTTAAAACGGATAACTCCGCTCTTACGTGCAAGTCTGCGTGGATATTATGAACTATCGATTTGTTCAAGTTCTATTTAAATTTTAAATAGAAGGAATTTTTATTTAGTCGACAGAAATATCTTTGGTAGGAATGGTAAAACAGACAGGAATATTATTCTGAATAAATCAACTCAAACCTTAAACAACTTATAATATTTTGCTCTCCATAAAAATATATCCTGTCTAAATTATACAAGTTAGAAATAAAGTAAAGGTTAAAAGAACAAACATTCAAATTTCTTTACTCTTATGTAATTTTATATAAAAAATAAACTTAGATTTTAAATATCCCAAAAGATTTTGCTCTCCATAAAAATATATCCTGTCAAAATTATACAAATTCAAATATGAACATGCTGCATAACAAAACCTAGAAATATAAATAAAATGTGTTCCTTTCAGCAATAACAAATCAAATCATTCAGTTGTCTTTGCTCATATGTCATTTTAGAGCTGGACGCCTGGCATCTTTTTGGCAACAAGTTCGTTTATGTTTGGTGTGAGGTTCTGTGTTGTGGAGATTCTCAGGATGGATTGCAGGTGCTCATCAGTGAGGCGACTCCTGTGTGCTGTTTTGTTAGTCTTTATCACTGAGAAGAGCTTCTCACACAGATATGTGCTACCAAACATGCACAAGGTTCGAGCTGCATGTAGACGGACTTTTTTTGTTCTTCAAAGTCACCAAAGCGCCGTGCAAACTCAGTGCGCTCAGTTTATCAGCAAAGTGCGTGTTTGGGAACACCGTAGTGACGACTTGGTTTAACATTACTTGGCAACAGGGAAAGTGGGGCAAATTGCACTGGTGCATTTGTGTCTCCCATAAAAGCAGCTTCACTTGAAATCACTTTGTGATTGTGCACGGTAAAACGTCCGCTGAAGTGTCAGATTCTTATTTAATTCTTCTGCTTTCTGTATCTTCTGCATTGCATTCAGGTTACCCTGATGTTTTGTCTCATAGTGCCTTTAGATTAAATTCTGTAATTACAGCCACATTAGCTCCACAAATGAGACACACGGGTTCAGTAAACATATACTCAGCCTCCCATCGGTTTTAAAGGCTCTATTTTCAGAATCAACTTTTCTCTTCAGCATCGTGTGAGCTAGCTTCGCAATAACTTGCAGCATCATAAGCTAGACTTGATTAACGCAGTAAGTGTTCTGCAAGGCAGCTGAAGCGCTGCATTATGGGATCTGTAGTTTATTGTGTTACCAGCGCTTCATATACCCGGGCCATTAATAACAATAATACAGTATATAAAATGATCTCGGGCGGATATAATTACACGCCGGGCGGATGTGGCCCGCGCCCTTGAGTTTGACACATATGGACTAAATAGAACTTGAAAAGATATATTTTTCAAATGTGATCGCGCAATTCAGATAGAGTTGACGCGCACTACAGCCTGCATGCCTCAATAAGTCATCCTCCTCGCTCTTACTTTTTTACCGTTCATCTAATGAATACACTGAGTATGGCTTTACCAAAACAATCATTGATGGCGAATAAAGTATCCATTATTCGAGTATGTAGATCGGGATATATATATATACATATATATATACCCGCGTATCGCAGCGAGAAGTAGTGTGTTAAAAAGCTAGAAAAGAAAAGGGAACATTTTAAAAATAACGTAACATGACTGTCAATATACAGTATTTGTTTTGTGAGTGTTACTGAGTGTTGCTGTCATCAAGGATTTGATTATCATTATTTCTTTCAATCAGGTTCGTATTTGTAGGATGTGTTGTGTTCAAGTTACATTCCGTGTTTGTCAATCGTTGTAAAGATGACAGGTTTCATTCATCGATTCGTTTCTTACTGCATCAATAAACAGCTCGTCTTCTTCTTTATCTGAGACCTGACACACTGCATGCACGGGTTTTTTTTACACTGTCTTCCTTTAGCGGGACATTGACTTTTTCCAACGTGTGCTTTGTTTCCGCAGTAGTTGGATTTATGAATATGCTTGTATGTATCAGACGCTTCATATTTTTTGCTGCCTTTTCAATTGTGTAATTCGGTTTTGTTCAGCTCTTTGGAACTGTTGCTTTTTATCTGTGCACTGCGTCAGTTCACGTGAGCCACTCGGTGTACATGCATCGAAGGTTCCCAGCTGTGCTGGTGCCATCTCGTGCTATGTCCATGGCTGTATTTAATGTTACCTTAGTCCTGGCACTTAAAACTTTCTCTCGCAGTTTCGCTGAGTTTGTGTCAAACACCACCCTGACCATCTCATCTTCCTCTCCATAAGCACAGTCCTTCACCCGTGAATATTTAGTGGGAGTTTGCTATTGGATTGCCGCTGACGGACGGCCTTATATGGGCAGGCACTAAATTACAAACGCCAGCGGAAGCCTTTATATGAACTTAATTTAACACTAGAATTACCAGAGCCTACGAAAAAACTCGTAATTCCGTCCCACCTTAAACTGCTTCTTAAATCCCTTCACACCTCTCCGCCAGCGTCCTTTGTCTTCTAAATGTGCTGATAAAGAGAAGCTGGGAGCAGCCGGCTATTCCATCCCCCCACCAATTTAGAACGTGTACGAACTTCAGCTTGATTGAGTATCTGGGAGTGAAGTGGAGTTTTAGAGTGGAAATAATAGATCGTTGTTTGGAACACACGCATTTCATGTCTGTTCCGTTTCTACAGTAATCTGTGTCAACACATTGTTAAAACAGAAACGTTTTTTATATTCTAGTAGTAGATGACAAAATGTAGGCATAAACTATATAGTGTATGAAGCCTGAAGTCCAAATAGCAAAGAAACATTTTCACAAGAATAACACAATTGCACTTTTATTCAAAAATATAACTGCAGAAACAAAAAGCCGCCTTAACATGTGACATTGACAGCAGTTTATTGTAACTTCCTCTGTGGTTCAATAGACTCATCCCCGCTTGGGAATCAAGAGGTCACGAGTTCGATCCTGTGCCCCTCCGTTTTGAGAAGTAAACTGCTCTTAGTCTTACTGTTTTAGAATAAAAGCATACATTTGATTTCAGTCTGTAACAGCCGGTGCAATTTATGATCCTTGTAAAGGTTAGCTTTTTTTTTTTTTTTTTTTAATTCACTTTTCATTCTCTCAGTCGCGTTCAGAATCAATCCATACAACCCCATCTGACACGGCTGTTTTCACTAAAGACGCGCTATAGCTCTGCAGTGTACCAAGATGCAAACTAACGTCAAATTCAAGTGCACCTTTTCCTGTAAGAAGCAATGTACACACTTCTCTCTATGCTGTGGTTTCTATTACACACCTGAAAGAAAGAGGCAATACATGTGAAACTATCCAGCATACAGCAACATGCGGGGACTGGCAGGAACACTCAATAAAACTGAATAAAAAGAAAATCAAGTGATGGTGAGATAAGAAGAAGGCAGCTGCGCCAGCGTCTGTGTGTCAGAACCGGTTTGGGTGTGCATTAGTATGCATCGTGGTACAACGCAGAGCTATAGCGCGTCTGTATTCTGTTTCTTTTGTACTCCGGGGAATGCAGAGGAGGGAATAGTAAAGAGCAGTAAGTTCGGCGCTATGTGCAATCATCAGACATTCCCCATCTACCCGTTGTTTTCTTATACTTTTACACCAACTTATGTTCCTGTGTTTGACCATGCTCAAACGGGCATGCTCAAAAAATACACGTGTAATGCCACGAAAAGTGCACGCAGACACTTCATTTCGCAAACAAAACAAGTGCACTTTTATTCAAAACTACCTGTATAACCGAAGAAAAAAGAAAACAAGTTATAGTAGGCGATTGATACGACAACTTGTATGGTGCAATGCTAAGAAGTGCAGATTTTCATTCCGTGCTATATAAAATAATCACATTCAAATATTAACAGTTCCCACACACCCAAGGACCGTCCTTCCTACATTCACAACACGTGTACTTGTTGCCGTGTACACACCTCTCTGTGCTATGGTTTCTATTACACCGAATGAGCACCTGACACTTTACTTTCTTCCCTGGGGGAAGGTCCCGCATCAGAGAATTTCCAGTTCCTGCATAAATTCACACCCGATCTGACGCTGTTCGTTTTCAAATAATATTGCATTAGTGCGATTATATTTTCACATATATTGTCTCTTTCTTTCAGGTGTGTAATAGAAACCACAGCATAGAGAGAAGTGTGTACATTGCTTCTTACAGGAAAAGGTGCACTTGAATTTGACGTTAGTTTGCATCTTGGTACACTGCAGAGCTATAGCGCGTCTTTAGTGAAAACAGCCGTGTCAGATGGGGTTGTATGGATTGATTCTGAACGCGACTGAGAGAATGAAAAGTGAATTAAAAAAAAAAACAAAGCTAACCTTTACAAGGATCATAAATTGCACCGTCTGTTACAGACTGAAATCAAATGTATGCTTTTATTCTAAGACAGTAAGACTAAGAGCAGTTTACTTCTCAAACCGGAGGGGCGCAGGATCGAACTCGTGACCTCTATGATTCCCAAGCGGGGAATGAGTCTATTGAACCACAGAGGAAGTTACAATAAACTACTGTCAATGTCGCATGTTAAGGCGGCTTTTTGTTTCTGTAGTTATATTTTTGAATAAAAGCGCAATTGTGTTATTTTTGTGAAAATGTTTCTTTGCTATTTGGACTTCAGGCTTCATACATTATATAGTTTATGCCTACATTTTGTCATCTACTACTAGAATATAAAAAACGTTTCTGTTTTAACAATGTGTTGACACAGATTACTGTAGAAACTGAACAGACATGAAATGCGTGTGTTCCAAACAACGATCTATTATTTCCACTCTAAAACTCCACTTCACTCCCAGATACTCAATCAAGGCATGAGCTGAGAGAAGTTTGTGCACGTTCTAAATTGGTGGGGGGATGGAATAGCCGGCTGCTCCCAGCTTCTCTTTATCAGCACATTTAGAAGACAAAGGACGCTGGCGGAGAGGTGTGAAGGGATTTAAGAAGCAGTTTAAGGTGGGACGGAATTACGAGTTTTTTCGTAGGCTCTGGTAATTCTAGTGTTAAAGTGTAGGTTTACATCGTGCTTTGTTTCCGAAGTAGCAGAACTCATGAATATGGTTGTATATGTCACTCGCTCGCTTCTTATTGTTTCGCTGCCTTCTCAATTATATAATGCATGTTTTCTTCAGCGCTTTTTTGAGGTCTTCCTGGTTTTCTATGTACTGCGTGATTACGTGGGAGGCGTGATGATGTCACACGAAACTCCGCCCCCACGGCGTTGAAGCTCATCTCCATTACAGTAAATGGAGAAAACTGCTTCCAGTTATGACCATTACGCGTAGAATTTCGATATAAAACCTGTCCAACTTTTGTAAGGAAGCTGTAAGGAATGAACCTGCCAAATTTCAGCCTTCCACCCACACGGGAAGTTGGAGCATTAGTGATGAGTCAGTGAGTGAGTGAGTGAGTGAGTGAGGGCTTTGCCTTTTATTAGTATAGATCTATACTAATAAAAGTCAAAGCCCTCACTGACTCACTCACTCACTGACTGACTCACTGACTCACTCACTTACTGACTTATCACTAATTCTCCAACTTCCCGTGTAGGTAGAAAGCTGAAATTTGGCAGGCTTATTCCTTACAGCTTACTTACAAAAGTTAAGCAGGTTTCATTTTGAAATTCTACACGTAACCGTCATAACAGTCGATAACGGTCGACACTTTCTTATTTATTGCCCCATCTTCACGAAATTTGGTAGGCGAATTCCCTGCACTAACCGAAACAGATGTACGTACTTATTTTGATGGTATGACGCCACTGTCAGCCGCCATATTGAACTTTCCAATGTCACTAATTCTCCAACTTCCCATGTAGGTAGAAGGCTGACCCCATCTTCACGAAATTTGGTAGGCGGCTTCCCTGAGCTAACCGAAACCAATGTACGTACTTATTTCGGTGGTATGATGCCACTATCGGTCGCCATATTGAACTTTTCAACTGTCTTTGTTACTTATGGGCCCATCTTCAAGAAATTTGGTACGCGGGTTCCCAACGCTAACTGATTCCTACTTACGCATATATATCGTCCATAGCCTGCAGCTCAGTCACGTGTGAGGCGTTGGGTCCCCCATCCCAACGCCTCCCACGTTGTTGGCTGCCTGCCTATATAAGGCCGTCCGTCGCTCCAGTCTCTACATTCCCTTCCTTGCTACGCCACGGGATTCACGGCTCCCTGCTGATAACTACAGCCTTTTAATTTAATCCACAGCTTCTCCGCTGTTTTATTGTTCATTTATTACAATTATAGTTATTGTGTAGCTATTTTAGACTTACTCTACATTGTTCAGGTACCCATTTCCTTTATCATTCCAACCGTACCCCCATTAACATGTCTATCAAGGTGATCACCATCGATCAAAGAACTGTCACTTACCAAGTGGTTTCCATGCCCGGAGATGGCACCTGCCTTTTACATTCTCTTTGTTACATATTGCCCGGCCGTATCAGGCTCACTCTTGATATCCGGAGGAACATTGTGTCTTATGTATTAAATGACTTGGACAGGTTCAAGGTGTGGACTGATGACAGTACAGGAGATAATTACACTACACAGGAGCACTAGAAGAGTGAAATGCTTAAGCCCTTCACCTATGGATCTGCATGTGAGTTGATGGCTGCCGCTGAATTGTTCGGTTGTCGCTTTCAAGTGTACCAAAATGGCCAAATATTTTACACCTTTCAACAACCGCCAATGCCTCTTAAACATCTTAGATTCACAGGTGACGATTTCAGTAGTGGACACTTTGATGTTTATGAATGTTTAAACTCTCAAAAGCTGGATTTGAAGTTATCGATGAAACCGGTTGTATGCTTACAACGCTTGACAGATGCCGAATGTCACTTCAACACAAGTCCTACAAATACTGTCGTAATTGAAACAAACCATGAAACTCAAACGGATTACGACAGCAGCAATCCAAGCTGTGAGATTTGAAACAAGATTACTTTTCACATGGCCAAGTGTACGTTGCATGCTCAAGAGTAAGCTCAGCGCACAGCTTGGTCATATTACAAGCGGAAGGCCGAACTCACAATGTGGTATACAAAGTGATCCATAACAAATAATTATTGGTATATTTTCCCTCAGTTTAAAAATGTTTAATTTTCTTCTTAATAAAAATTTTAAGGCAGAGCGCAGGTATTTTGCTAGTGTGACATAAATCTGACATTTTCAGGGTTGTGTGGACACAGAAATACAATCATTTTAAATAAGACGTGATTTGAGTCACTTTCACATGAAGTAATAGATCAGATAAAAATTTGATTTGTGGCCATGCAGATGAAAACTGTCAGATCACAATTTATATATTTTTTTGCCTATATGTATAGGCTGAGGGCTGCCGAGTCCATAGCAAAACAACAATGGAGGAGAGCTACAGCTGTGACAACAGTTATGGTCCCTACATGGCTGACACCTTTTTTATACCCACACATCTCTTAGTGCAGTAGTGGTAGCAATAGCTACGAAAATAGCAAAAGCCAGCCATCAGGGTTTTATTCACCTTCTTAATCCAATCATGTACAGCTGATGAAATGTTTACTGTCCTCCAGAGCAAAATGTGATGCATACACTAGCTACTACTACATGCATTTTGCTGATTTTAACACCACAATTTGTCTCACAAATATGAATTTTTTGGTTGTTTTTGACACTGATGATCTATGCACAAATGTGTCAAGGTCCACATGCGTACTATTTCAGAGGACAGATGCGTTCACATTTTAGTTTGATACAGGTCACTTGTACTTATGAATGTGAACCATCAAGATAGGTATATTTGATCTGAGGGAAAAAACATTCAGCATTGAGGCTTGTAATGCATGTTTCTCTTAAAGTAACATTCCTGGGTTTTCATGTTTTTTGTGTTACTCCTTCTTCTTCCTTGTTCTCTGTCTTCCTTGCTCTTCTTAAAGTTGCTGACTTTTTAAAGTATGTAGGGGCCAAGGTGAGACTCCTAGCTCCTCTCTGTCTGATGTCTTTTTGACAGACTATATCATTACATGTTCATGAGATATACATGCATTAAGATATCCAAAGGTTCAAGGGCTTTATTTTTTTGCAGATATGGGAAACTCCAGAAAAAAACCAATTGGCCTTGACCTTTCCTAAAAATATTTGTTAGCTGTGTTTAAAGTTTGACCTTTTTTTAATCCTACTTGACAGAAAAAGGTGCATATCTGTTCCTCTGACTGCAAAAGACCTTCTTTGTGAGTGTGCCTTATGTTTCAACTAACACTTCATCTTTCTCTGTTTAACACTTTTTGCTGTTACAGGTTAAAAGTTCAAGTCAAAAGATACATACTACAGTTTAACATTAAAAAGCTGTACAATGCATTCAATGCTTTAAAGCATGTGAAAATATAAGAATTATAAAAATTGCATTCGCCTACAAAGGGATGTAGTTTTCTCCAATTATATCTATTAGATGCTTTTAGATGTTCAGTTACCAGTGATTGTGCAAAAAATAAAACATCTTAAGCAGTATCATAATTTGCAACATAACAGGTAAGTTAATGGCTATAAATCTTAATAAAATACTAAAAATAATAAAATATGGCTAAAATATTATAATAAACTTTTTTTGGTCTTACCTGATACTGTACGTTTTTATCTGAAGGTCATGAAGCATGTTAATTATGTCTTGCATCAATCTATTAGCATTAGTTCAGTACCTAAATTAAAATAAAAACTTTATTGGCGTGGATAATTAAGAGTGCAACTAGGTTCTCATTGCAGAACATGGGGTGTTACAATGTTATAGTGAATTAAACATGAGGCACCTGTGGAGTCATTGAAAGGATTTAAGCAATTTTCACTACACGACTTCAACTGTCTTGTTCCAGAATGGCTGAAATATCTATGAGCTATAGCCTTTTAAATTCAGACATGATTTAGGGATTTATTTGTCTTTGACTTGGCCTTTCATATTGTAAAAGTAGCCTTTTTGCATTAGAAACAGTTAAAAACTTTGTATTATAAGTTTCTTTATTTTAAATGTCAAGGGTAATCATTGTTCGAATTATATATTTTTAACACTAGACATCTATTCGTTTCAAAATAGAGAAAAAAATGCAGTCATGCAAAATATGGAATTTTTAGCAAAATTTCTTCATATATTGCAGCTTTTTTTTGGTGATCTGCTGGATAATACTTATTTTGTCTTCCCTCTCGGCCTGTACCTGAATTGGTTTCCTCCCCCATTCAAAAGATGTGTGTGAAACTCAAAAAAAAAGATTAATTTGATTTAAATTGCTTGAATAATTAGCAGTTCTAAATTGACCCGCATTCATGAGTGTAGGTGCGTGCATGAGTTAGCCATGCAACGGATGCTATTTTGTGCTGATAATGGATGGGATGGGTACCCTGAACTAGATAAGAATAGCAGAAAATGTAAGGATTAAATGGATGAACACTGAAAAATGTTTATGTCTTCCATGTTTTTCTTGCCTGTGATATTGCATTCATTATGCAATATTTGTAATAGTGTGTAGTCCTCTGAGCTCAAGAAAGAAACTGAATTATACTGAATTACTGAGAATGCTATATAGGCATTTAAAGGATTTTGGGGAGTTTGGATAGACATATCAAGGTGCCTCTACTCAACACATTGCTTTGAAATGAGAATTGATTAGTCAATTACTGTTACTACAATAAGAGTTGGATGTCACTGCTTAATGAATAAAGCAAGTATAAACAACTTCACAAAGTTATATCAATTTAAAGACACTTTATACAAAAGTGCTTTAAAAAAGAAGAGTGGTCTAGCATCTCCTTTCAATTAGGGATCCTCCAAAAATAATAAATAAACATACAGCATTCGCCAAGTGAAATAAAATTGTAGAAGTTGCTGTGGGTGAAAGGCGTCGAGCAGAGGTGGGCTTGCTTATGGCCCCCCGGCTCGAGACCTGCACGTTTGGGTTCTCCCCATTGGACGAGAGGGTTGCTTCCCTGCGCCTTCAAGTTGGGGGAAGGACTTTGACTGTTGTTTGCACTTATGCGCCAAGCGACAGTTTGGAGTACCCAGCCTTCTTGGAGTCCTTGGAAGAAGCACTGTGAGGCGCAGCTCCTGGGGACTCTATCGTCCTGCTTGGAGACTTAAACACTCACGTCGGCAATGACAGTGAAACCTGGAGAGGTGTGATTGGGATGAATGGCCTCCCTGATCTAAACTCAAGTGGTGTTCAGCTGTTAGACTTCTCTGCTGGTCATGGATTGTCCATAATGAACACAATATTCGAGCATAAGGGTGTCCATAAGTGCACTTGGCGCCAGGATGGCAGATGTCACAGTTCGATGACTGACTTTGTAATCGTGTCATAGGATCTGCGACCTTATGTCTTGAACACTCGGGTGAAGAGAGGGGCTGAGCTGTCAACTGGTCACCACCTGGTGGTAAGTTGGATCAGATGGCAGGAGAGGCTGCCGGACAGACCAGGCATACCCAAAAGTATAATGAGGGTCTGTTGGGAACATCTGACAGAGGAACCGGTCAGAAAGATCTTTAACTGCCACCTCTGGAAGAACTTAAGCCTCATTCTGAGGGAGGCGAAAGACATTGAGTCTGAATGGGCCATGTTCCGAGCCTCCATTGTTGAAGCAGCAGAATGGAGCTGTGGCAAATTTGGGGAAGCCATGGAAAATGACTTTTGGTCTGCACCGAGAAGGTTCTGGCAAACTGACAGGCGTCTCAGGAGGGGAAAGCAGTGCTCCACCAACACTGTGTACAGTGGAGATGGAGCCCTGCTGACTTCAACTGCAGATGTTATTGACCAGTGGAAGGAATACTTCGAGATATTCTCAATCCCACCAGCTTGTCTTCCTTAGAAGAAGCAGAGCTAGAGGATTACTGCCTCAAGTGGAGGAGTTCAAGTATCTCGGAGTCTTGTTCACGAGTGAGGGAAGAATGGAGTGGGAGGTTGACAGACAGATCGGTTTGGCATCCGCAGTAATGCGGGCTCTGCAACAGTCTGTCATAGTGAAGAGAGAGCTAAGCCAAAAGGTGAGGCTGTTGATTTACCAGTCGATCTACATTCCTACCCTCACCTAGGGCCACGAGCTTTGGGTAGTGACCGAAAGAGCAAGATCGTGGATACAAGTGGCTGAAATGAGTTTTCTCCACAGGGTGGCTGGACTTTCCCTTAGAGATAGAGTGAGGAGTTCAGTTATCCGGGAGAGACTTGGAGTAGAGTCGCTGCTCCTCCGCATTGAGAGGAGTCAGTTGAGGTGGTTCGGGAGAAGGCCATGGGGAAGACCCAGGACATGCTGGAGGGATTATATCTCCCAGGCTGGCCTGAGAACGCTTTGGGGTCCTCCCAGAGGAGCTAGAGGAGGTGGCCAGGGAGAGGGAGGTCTGGGCTTCCCTGCTTTGGCTGCTGTCCCTGCGACCCGACCTTGGATAAGTGGTGGATAATGGATGGATGGATGGATATCCTCTTAAAAGGGTATCCTAAAATAATGAGCAAAAAAAGTTCATGAGAGTCAGAGGCTGGGCAAGAAAAAGAAGGCATTGGCACCAACTGCACTACGAGATGGGGCACAGAAGTTGGAAGGTCAGTAAATGGAGAGATATCAGTGATTGGGATAGGGATCGGTGATAACGTGTGTGGACTGTGCCTGGCAGTTTATCCCGGCCAAGTCCCCCAAGCCGCCAGATGGAGCCCTCCCTGCAGTATGGAGGTGCCCCTAAGACCAGCAGGAAGTCATGGACTATTTAGTTTTTATTCTCAGCCCTGCTGGATACCACAGGGGCCGCAAGAGGGAGCTGCAGGGAGGACCAAAGACTTATTTGTACACTATGACCCGGAAGTTCGTCATAGGAAGAGCGACGGACTTCGGGATGAAGAAAAGTACTTTTACCTGACCGGAAGTGATACAAGATCACATGGACTGGGGACTGGGAATACTTCCGGGTCAGGGAATATAAAAGGACTGAGGGAACTCCCAGACGGCGAGCTGAGCTGGGTGGTAGGAGGGCAACGCGTCTGAGAGTGGAGGATTGTGATTATTGATTTGGTATTGTGTATTGATTTATGAATAGTGTAGAGTGGAGGGTGCTTAGTGCACGTAATTATTATAATAAAAAGAATTATTGTGGCACTTTTACCAGGTGTTTGGCGTGGTACCTGAGGGTTCAAGGGAGCACTACTGCCCCCTACTGCGACACGTGCTATTACTATGCATAAAGTCTGGTTTAACTGGGATTTAGGGGGTGACTGGTAGAGGAAAAGAGAGAAAAACATACTGCGGCAAAAGCTGTGATTTGCTATGAAAACTAGAGGGTTAAACTTTAATTGTATTCAAAAATGAGTTGCAAAGATTGTTAACTTGATCACTATTATTCAACCAGAGCCAAAACATTAAAACAAACAATCAAGCTGAGATTATAAAATTTGGAATCATAAATCAAAATACTACAACCTGAAATGCATAATCTCAGAAGAAAAGCTCTTTTGCTACACTGGAAGCGTTGTGCCTCTAAGGTGGTGGTCCACAGCATCCAGCAAGGTCCCCTAGCAACCCATTATATGCCTGCAGAGATTCTAAAATTGAAGTAAGACACATGTAAAAAGGAAATAAAATCAAAACACACACATGAATATATATTTATTCAGTTTTTCAAAATATGAAAGTCATAATAACTAAAAAAAAGATCTAATGCAAAAAAGTCTGAATTAGGGTAAACTGTTTTAATTCAAAGGTGTTCATAAGAAATGCAATGATTTACTTCATTAGGCAGAAGTACATAATAAACAACAATAATTGTATCAAGTATTTGAAATATTGTGTGCTTCAACTGTAATGTTTAAAATGAAAATATTTTTGACCATTAAAGAAATCTGTCATTTTTCACCCAATAAAAAATGTCAATAGAAGGGCTGGATCCCTAGTGAAGGATCAAAAATCAAAGATAACATTATATTCAAGATCACTATTAAACAATCCCCCACATGCCTATGTTTGAAATTGCTATTTTTTTTAACTTTCTATGAATGGCTCTTAGAGGGCTACAACCTCTGGTAATGAATGAAATATCAAAACTGTTATCATATTCATGATCAGCAACCTCAAAATAGTATAAAATGAACACAGCACATGCCTACATTACCAATCCCCATTTTCAAAGTTTTGTAAACTCGTATGTGGTGAGCCCCTGAGGTCAGTTGATTTGGCATGCATAGCTTCCAGTATTTCTGATCATTTTTGCTGAAGACACCTTTTGGTTTGCTATTTATAATAAAGGTATAATTTCACACAAAAAGATGGTCCAAAATGCCTACTGATTAAGGTTTTTCAGGTTTAGAGGGCCTAATATAGTGGAGAATCCTGTAGTGTTTTGCATAACTAGACGTTTGGAAGCATTGAACAGTATATCATTTGAGGGGTTTTTCTCATACCAGAAAGTTAGGAGGTGCCAGACAAAAAAAACTGAAGTGATTTCAAAATGTTCAAAAGTAATTCTTATAAATGCAAAAGAACAAAAAAGGGAGAAAAACAAGTTTTCTAGTTCTCAACAGTTTGGAAGGAAGCTCTCCAATATATATATAAGGAGTTCCTCATGCTGCAGATGTTTACCTTAGCCATGGGAGCTGACCCAATTGACTTAATTAAGGGCAGAATGACTGGTTGATTGTAACGGAATCCTTCCTTTTGAAATTTCTTTAGAAAAAGAAACAATAAAATTAGCACTATAAACTATATACAGTAAAACTCTTCATCATTCATTCTACATCCATTCTATAAATCAGATGTTTAACAGTAATGAATAAGAGCGAACGTCTCCACTAGCTTAGTACAAACATTCAAGTTTAAAATAAAGGTATGAGGACAGGTTTATAACTATCCCAACATATACAGCTTTAAAAATAAAAGAGATGAAAGTAAGGTTATGCTCTCCAAAAACAGTGGTGTTCTCTGTCAGAATGCATATTGTGCTATTGGAAACTTATTCTTGCAGGTCAGAGTCATTGTTTTTTTTTTTTTCTCTGCCATCACAGCTGTCCTACACCAAAGTGAAAAGCTGTTATTAGATCCATTATAGCTTTAAGAAGTCAATGTGGTGTCCTAACAGCTTTGAAATGTGCTTTGTGCATCACTTCCCTCCTGAGGGATTTAAACTTGACCTTGTCATGTGGTTGATTAGTCTTGCAGGTATTTTTTTTTTGTTTGTTTTTCCCTTACAAACTGCAAAGCCAACATTAACTTTCTTGACTCTGTATGAGAATACATTGGTATACTATTGGAAGCAGTGTACGATTAATTAATATACAAAATATTTTTTTAATTAGAGCAATTATCATAATAGACTAGATGCTAAAGTGCACCATGTTTCACTCTATGAATTTGAATGGTAGTGTGTTGTGTGCACATGGTAATGCTTTAAAGGATAACTACTATTATTATATGATTTAACTAAATTCATTTGTATGTGTTTTTCGGCTAATTGGCCAAGTACTTCTGCTACAAGATTACTGTAATAAATGTCAGTATTCAAGCAATGGCATAGGCAAACATAAAATATATGTTTTCTTTTGTTTTATTTTTCAGTTGTGTAGCAACATGATCTGATAATTGTTGTAGGTTAGTACGGAGAAAGAACAATCCTAATTAAATTAACTTGTCATAATGATGGATGAAGCCGATAATTTACTGGGCATAGGCTTTTCTTCTCTTTATTGTTTTAATTAACAATGACAATAATTGCCCAGAGCTGGTTTAGTTTTATAGTTTTTGTTTAAATGTCAAGTCTTTTTAGCTTGAACAGAATTTGAAACAAATTCCTTATAAAAAAACAATAAACCCATTAGTAAAAAGAATGCTGCATTTTTCACTTTGAGATGTGTATGTTTTTACAGTTTTTTTGAAGGACAAGTCATTATTAAGAAATGTGATTTTTATTGTAAAATATTCATTTATTAGTCTTATTTAAGAACAATTTCAAATGATTGTATTTAACCCAGATTTTCATATATCTACATGCAGTAGGTATTAAAATAGCTATGACTACTTTTTGCAATTGGCAGAATGCAAATGAAATTTATGATATTCCATCTTCAAACCCAATTATCTTACTTGAGGACTGGAAAGCAGGGAAAAAGGCCAGGACAAGATGCCGGTTCATCACTAGGCTCACTCACACAGGAACAGGTTAGAATAGCCATTTAACCTAAACAGCACATCTTGGGATGAAACCAAAGTAGAAATGAGAAAAATAAGTAAACTGCAAGGAGTGGGATTACCAGTGGTCACTCTCATCAAGAATCTCCTCACTTCACCTACAGGGAGCGTGAGAACCTGGTTATCTGGCTGTGTTGTGCCTCTTAAGGCATGGAAGGCATTAAGCTTGTCTGGCAAGAAGGATTAGTGTTTATCGCACAGGTTACATTAGTGATGTAGCCTTCAGTGTTCATACAGGGTTTCTAATTAGGTAATGCCCTTATTTCTGTAGTAATCTATCCAACCATTTCATAAACCTACTTTATCCTGAGCAGTGTTGCAGGGAAGCTGTAGTCTATCGCAGCAATTATAAGGCACAAGGCAGAAACAACCCCTGTACAGGGCACTGGCAAATCACAGGTTGAATACACACCATTCAACTAACCTGCTTTTCTTTAGACTATGGGAGGAAACCCATTTGAACATGCTGAGCGCCACTGTGCTCTCCTTTCTGTATTGATTAACATGATCACTTCCTGTGAACATTTATTCTGATAAGGCATATACTTCACTGACAGTACTCCTCAAGTATTGCCACTGCTTTAATCACATTATATTCACAATAATCAATGCAGTACTGGAGCATTCATTCAGTGTCATCCTACCATATTTGTTCTTATTGCTGATTTGACTCATTTCAGTAGTTATTTCTTTGCAGTAAGCAGAAACAAAGAGGTGTGGTCTGTGTCACTCCAATTAGATCAAATAATTTGGCTTTGAAGTTAAAGCTCAGCTTTAATTACTTTGTTCATATACATTAATTAAAAACATCTCCTTTGCATGTCCTTTTTTGTATTGGTATTTTGCAGTAAAACCTGGTATCACTACTACAGTAAAACCTCAATTATCCGTCACTTGATTAATTATGAGGGGGAAAAAAAAACATTGCGCGCGCCACCGTCAACCTATTACTACCGTTGCACAATATACTGCGAGCTATGCACTTTGCAATAACTCTCTCTTTTGCTAGCACGTAGTATTTTTTCCCAGCACCACATGTCATGCTGCATTTTGAAATCACAGTATCAATTACATTTCTACAGCTTTAATACCATTTCATAGCTTTTCTCTTTTGTTATAATTAAACTACTATACATTGTTATGGCCAATAAATACAAAAGTGCTTCAAGTATTGCTTCAATTTACAGAGTAGGAAGAACAATAGGGAACGATATTAAGCATGATGCACACAAAATTCAAAAACATTTTGAAAATGGAAACCACTGACGGTAATGTTAATGTATTACTGTTAAGGTTCTCCTGTATTGTAATTTTCTTTCTAAACTTTGCTATATTAGGTTTTGTTAATATATTGTGACATGCAGGCAGCTTGTGATGCGGTGTGCGGGAGCAGAAAGAGTGGACTGGATGAAGGGCTTCTGTTCTGTAAGGAATGGACACACCTCTTAGGAGATGAGTGACAGGAGAAGTTAGGAGAAAAAGGAAGGTGTGGTGGAAGGAAGTTTTGAATAGGGAGTCAAGAGACAATAAGCAGGAGTGTTTTCCAGTACAGAAAAAGACAGAACTTTGAGTGGCAGGAGATATTTATCATTTCTTTTATTGTTTTGGAGATGTGCTCTGTAACTCATATAATAGAATATAAGACAGGACACCGTTTGTTACGTAACGAAGACTTCAAGTAAAACGCAGAAAACTCCAGTAATTCTGAGTTGTACTTGCTTATTATGGTGGTCAATACAATATTATATAAGTTAACTTTATTAATATTTTTTGTTAACAGTTTTTTTTTTTGGTAAATAAATATGATTATTTGCTAAATGAATCTATTGTATATCATTGTTAAAGTAGGTGTTCTGTTATCTGTCTTTTCTCTTTACCATCACGGCCTTGGTCCCAGCCCCTGATAGATAATCAAGGCTTTACTGTACTTTGCTAAGCTACTATTCCTGTCCACAGAAGGAGATGTCAGAGTGATTTAGATTATAGGAATCCAAAAACTACTGATAAAGTGCAGAAATACTTTTTTGTGCTGTTGTGAACTAGAGCTTGTATGAATAGAATGTTCTGAAGAGCAGGTCTGTAAAAACTGTGCTTTTTAAAGAGAATAATACACTCTCACAGACATTTATTTTCTGTAGGAATACTATCTTCTGCACCATTTGCTTTCCTCTTGTGTTGACTGCACAGGAGAGAAGAAGATTTACATAAGTTGAATCAAAGCCAAAGCAACAAGCGGTGACTCCTAACTGAGAAGTCAAGAAAAAAAAAGGCTCAAGATGTGTGATAAAAATGTAGTCCAATAAAGAGGGCAGGACATTCTAAAACAAATAGACAGACATGTAACCAGAGAAAAAATATTATTTTTAAGTTATTGTTAAAAAAGCGAACCCAAAATTAGTTAACCAGGAATATTTCAAAGCAGCAAAAGAATTAAAGCTTAAAGGTTTGGGTTGAATTCATCGAAGGACAACCAGGAAATGCACAACATGAGCTTTATATGCTTAAGCTGGATATGATACATGCTGCACACTTCCAGATGACCCTGCCTAGCAATAACATAGCAAATGTCTACAAATACTCCTCAAAATAGCCATGGTCCATGTGAAAAAAAAAAATACTTGGTGCTGGGGAAGAACAATACTTCAACATTATTAAAAACATACTGTATAACATACCAAAACAGATGTGGCCACAAGATTACTTGACCAATAAAACCCTTAAAATAAGGTCTAAATAAATGTTTATAGTTCAGTTCAATGTATAGAATTTACAATTTCTGAAACGTTCTGATAATGACACCTCTAATTTGTCATCAGCTAGTCATATGTCAAATGTTACATTAACATGAAATTGTATTAGGACTTTTTTACTATTATAACAAATAGGACTGATTCCTGTTTAGTTTCTTATTCACCATTAATTTTGTGTTTGTATTTTAAAGTTAAATACTTTACACAAAGTATTATATATTATCACGCATGAGCGCCAGATGGTTGCCTTCCAGGCTCAACTAAGGTATGTGGTACCACCCCAGAATGAAAGGTGTCACTAACGGTTTTGTCCCCTTTTTCCCTCACAGTGCCGAGAAACTGCCCCTTGATAGCAACAGAGCCTGAGAAGCCCCACTCCTTCCAGTCCCAGAAGGTGGTGTCACAGTTTGGACACAAGTGCCCAAATGAGAGGAACTACTCCAATTACCTTTTTAGAAAAGCCACCAAAGGGTGACAAGAAACTACTGCCTGTTTGTTTGAAAGTGCCATCGTGTGCCTATTCAATTTGCTTTTGTTTATTCTATGGTTGGAAATTAAATGGAGTTTGCATGGCTGGTATTATTTTGGGACTGTGAACATAAAAAGTAAATTATAATTAAGAAAAACTTTCAACAAATATATTTGTTTTTCTCTATTTGATGCATTTAATTTCAATTTCAATTATTTATTAATTTTGTAATCAGTTTTATGTTCAATAATTAAAATCCACAACTCCAGGGTTCCATAGTCTTTCACGGTGTAAGAAATTAATTTAAGTATTTTTTACATATGGATATGAATTAGCTGTTTTGAGTATTATTGCGCATGAAACTAATTTTTTATGAGAAAAATCCCTATTCTCGTCAATATTGTTTAATACAAAGAACAGACATTTAGTATACAAGAGTCCATTTACTGTCCTTAGAAACAACATTGCATTAGAAAGAGAAAAAGCTTTGTATCTTAGTTACAACCAATAATATTTTTGCACATAAAATTAAAACATTGTCAAAAAAACTTTTATTTAAAATTATGTAATTGTCTACTCTTGATATTATTTAGAAAACAGAAACGTCAATCAGTTCACTGTTGGCATTGTAGTTTTTACCTCAGAAACTTAGTAAAAAATAACAACTCAGTTAGTCATCTTTCTGAAATTAACAACAATAATTTTATAGACCCATAAAACAATATTAAACATACTTAAAACTAATAAACTATTACTCTTCTGGTTGATGATACTAGTTATATTTTACACCTTCATGGTTAATAAAAAAAAACAAAACAGTTAAATTTATATGTTGCAGCCTGATCCACTTGAATGCACATACTTCAGTTTCCTGAGATATTGTACATGTGATATAATATAGTGACTGAATGACAAGAACACTTAAAAAATGGTTAAAACATAACAGCTGTTCAGGATGGTAACTGCTGGCTGGGTCCCTGCTGAGTTGTATTTTCTCCATGCATAGTTTTAAAAATGAGCATATATTTTCTTAAAGATACAGTGTGGTTTTCAGCAATAATAAAGCTAAAGATGTGAAACAAAGGAATATGATTGCCTTACATTTGTTATACTGTATCTTCCAGTGACAGGTTATACATCTATTCTTGACCTTGTCCAATTGACTAATAGAGAAAATATTAGCAGCACTACAATGACTCTGTCTGACTGGATAAAAATAAAAAATAGAACTATATGTTTGCAAAATGGTGAAGAGGCGAGTGCTAATGGTTCATGAGACTGAGTTCAAATCTCAGCCTGGGCACTGTCTGGGTGACGTTTACTTGTTCTTTTCAAGTCACTGCAGGTTTTCTTCAGCTTCCACCCACATCCCTAAGGCATACAATTTCAGTTGATTGGCAATGCTAAATTGACCAGCATGGGTGAGTATGTGTGATTTGTGAGTGTGCCCTGCTGGTTTCTTAGCTAGCTAAGAAAATAACTGAATGAATAAGCAAATGTTGCCAGTTTTTATTCAGAATGACAGTTGCTTTCAACTTGAATCACAACCATTGCAAATGGTTGAGGAAAAAAAATATTTTTATATTCTGAAACAATTGTCTTTAATGTCCGGTTTATCATTTAAGAGTTGCAGCATATACAGTGCAGTTATTTTTGCTTCCTTTTAATGTATTAATAAAAGCGTATAACAGATCTTATAAGTATAAACACATGTAGCCCATCAGGTATGTTACAGTGAAGAAAGATGTACTGTATCACAGGAAACAAAGACTATTTTCTACAAGCCCATAATTCAAAGTGTGTTGACCTTCTCTATCAAGGTTTAGTATGGAAATATCTCAGACAAACAGAAGAAGCAGCTATAAAGAGTGGTGTGCACTGCTTCTAAAGTTGTTGCTCAATGCTACCCCGCTATGGATTAACTCTGCTTTTACAGACTGAACCATAATGGTGTTAATATCTTTTCCAACCTGTCACATACCACTTAAGTGCTTGTGGTGTTTGGCTCGTGTACCAAGACCAGGACTACCAGATTTTAGAAAAGTACTTAAACTATTAGATGCATGAAGATGATGTTTTGAGATTAATAATTTGATGAATCTGTCTAAGTATATTTTTGCTAAATGTTTTGTTTGAGGGTAGGGTGAAAATAATGCTCAAAGGTGTCTTTATATTGTATGTTTGTATTTATATTTTATTTGTAAGTCACTATTTAAAACACCATGCAGCTTATGACGGTATGTACTTTAACTCTCATTGGAGGATGTGGTGAGGTTTGCACCTTTAATTTTTACCGTACTTACAGTATGTGCATGCATATGTGTGTTTAGATAAATATACACAATGTACAGAGAATATATGTTTGTGTTGCTGCTCACCTGTTTTTGAGTTCTGCAACATTAAGACTAACTGATTGTACAATAAAATAAGGGACCCTATGTAAGCAAACATTACCACAGTGATTTTACAAATTCCATAATGTTTATATTATATTTATTTATTTGCTAAAATAGTGGTCCCATCAAGGGCAGGGTATCAAGGATTACCCAAGGGTCAGAAAATTCTTCTTCAGTTTGGAAACCTATTTCTTGCATCTTTAGTGTTTACCAGCAACGGATAATAAGAATATACTGAATATTATTGATTTGAAGTGAACTGAATAAATGGGATTTGGTGGTAGAGAGAAAGCCATGAGCCATCATCTGAGCTACAGACACTAAATGATCACCAGGGCTAGAATATATGCGCAAAAAGAAAAACAAAATTCAGGCACAAGGAACGATTGATCAGACTGGCAATAAGTAAAAAGATGGGTATAGTCTGGAGCAAGCAGAAGTACGTAGAGAGGTACTGTAAGTGCTACAAGTATGTTCCTTTTAAGGTTTAAGACCAGTCATTAAGAAAAACGATAAGGGTATTAAAGAGAAGAAAAAAGACCTTGACATCTTCAATGAATGGATTGTTAAATGTGAGCACCTTTTTGAGAATTTTGTAGGCTTAAATTCTCTGTTGATGTGTCTTCTGGTGGCAGATACAGTGTTTTAAACTGCTCCAAGATTTTTCAAATAAGGATGACAGAAGTTTCGATTTAAGGCTGCTCTACTCACCATTCATATGATTGATGAATGATTGTTAGTATATGCAAATAAGAATTTCACTCTACACTGCAAATGGGACAATAGTGACCCTATAAACCTCTAAGGACTCCTGGAATTCATCTGTGTAGATATGGTGAAGGTTGTAGGAGAAGAAGTATTGTCATGTGTGCAGATTACAGCAAAATTTTTACTTGCACATCTGACCAACATGCTACACGTTACTCCTCTCCAGTGCCATGATAAACAAGAAAGTAGTAAAATATATAACATTATTTTATAGAAAACACAAATTTTATCCTATGCTCCTTATGGGCCAAACAGCTAAATTGGTGATCTGCAATGAAAATGGGTCAAGGCATAATTGTACAGTACTTTACCAATCATTTCTGTTTATTCGCTCATACTTGGTAATTCACTTTATAAGCAAAATTGGATAGAGATTTTCAAACCTGGACAAGGGCCCTGTCATGGTGTACTGTTAGTCACTATACTCTCCATCAAAACTTTCAAGTTAGTAATGTCTGTTTTGCTGACCAGCTTGTTTTATTTTCTTTTGTTTCTTAAAATGACAGGAAGGAGTCAAAAAGAATTTCTTCAGTCTTTTTCAATGCATAAATATCTTCTTTTTCTGAGGCAATATGACACCTGTCAAATTGAGCATAGAGTATGCATCAAGTACCTATGCCAGGAACTGGAAGCATTTTCAAATTTTTGTAAAGCCTATGCCTCACTGTTTATTTTATTAAGTTGTTTCAAAAGATGACAGCAGTTTAGGATATCATGACACAAATCACTCTGCTAAAATGCATTGTATGGAAAGTGACATGTTGTGTAGTGAAAACGGCAGCAATGATAACAATTCCTTACAGAATTAAAATAGCTTTTCATTAGAAAAGATATTGCATTTCTAACATAAGAAAGTAGTACTAAGGTTTTGCCCCTTGTTAGCCATTATGAATGTAATGAAAAGTCAAGCAAAATTATACCTTTTATTAGCTAACTAAAAACATTCCAATATGCAAGCTTTCAAGGCAACTCAGGCCCCTTCTTCAGGCAAGATGTAATACAGAAACTGGAGTTCCCTGTGTTTATATACACAATAGGACTGTCAATGAGAAGTGTTATTTTGCTTGACTTCTCACTACTAACACAAGAAAGAAAATACACTTTTAGTCAAACTGTCATTTTTTTTAGTAATTTATTTTGTGGAATATGGCCCGGACGCTGATGGTTTAAACACCCACACATGTTTATTATACATAGTCCCTATTTACAGTGCACACAACCCCCAAACTCCCCAAAAGTCCAGGCATCACAATGCCTCTTCTTCCTTCGGGCCGCCTCCAGTCCTCTCCACCAAGACCTCATCTCTTGTCCTCCCGACTCCAGCCCCCGAATGGAGGGAGGCGGACCCTTTTACCCCCACCCGGACGTGCTCCAGGTGCCTCCCGATAATCTTCCACCGGCAATCCCCAATGTGGCGGAAGTACCGACTGTGCACCCAGAAGCACTCCGGGTGTCCCTGGTCTTCTTCCCTCCAGCACTTCCGAGTTTGACAGAAGTACTGAGGTCCAGGGCTCCTCAGCCATTGGGGCGCCCCCAGGGGTGACCACGGGCCCCTATAGGGTTGAGCTTCCCATAGTCCCCAAAGCCACCAGGGCGGTCGCCCCCTCGTGGTCTGGAGGAGGTGCAAGCCCTCCTCTGGTCCTCCTGGGTGTCCCGGCTGGGTAGCACCCCCAGTCACTTGCCACAATTTATATTTGTTTCATATACAGCCATGGCTTTACTAGATTGCCATTTACTACTGGATTAAAAAAAATGAGTGTTTGCATAAGAGCATGAGTCCTTTTATGAACTAGCATCCCATCCAGTGCTGGTTCTTCACTTCAACACATGGCTGTCATTCTTCTGCACTCTGTTATTGTGTGGTCTGTAAAATGCCATGGATATGGATTGCTGGACATTGAAACTACATAGAGAATGCATAGAGCCAAGTCCAGTGTTTAGGAACGTGGACATACTGTAACACTTTAGGTTTAAAGGATCAAATCTCTTTCCTGGCTCACTTTGGCTTGACTGCTTTGTAATGTGGTTTTAAGGTAAGAGAAGGGAGAAAGGTGCTACAGTGTTTTTTGAGTTATTATATTATTTAGGACTGAAGGGAAATCAGCAGATACGGAAGGTTCCACAACAGCAATAGGTACACACAGAATGAATATGTATTAAAAAAAACATTTACTAAAAATCACTTTGTATTTTTAAATGTTGATGGAATACTTTTCAATTTTATGACTAGCAGTAGTGGTAATGGATCCACCCCAAGGTAGCTTTTACTATGTAAAAGGCAGGACATGGCATATTCACTCTCAGACTTAAAACATTTGTAAAACAGTAAACATATTTCTGTATTTTTATAGTGACTTGACTTCAAAAATAGTTTAAAATCCTGTGTGTTTAAACTCATTTGATTAAATAGTACCCTTCCCCACAATCTCCCTTTTCAAATCTTTATGACTTTCTCTCCATAAGCATTTCTTGCCTACTGATTTGTTACAAGGCATGGTGCTATGGCACAATGGTAGCAGCTGCCTCTCAGTATGGAGACTAAGGTTTGTATCCTGTGTCCTCCCAGTATGGAGTTTGCATGGTCTCTCTAGTGTCCACATGGGTTTCCTGCGGGTGCCCCATTTCCCTCCCCCCGGTCTAAAGACATAAAACAGTGAAACTAAACTGGCCCATAGGTATGGGTGTGTGTGTTCACCCTGAGATGGACTGGTGCCCTGTCCAGGGTGTGGTCCTGCTTTACGCCCCCCTTGATAGCTGGGATTGGCTTCCCCCATGACCCTATTCTGGATTAAGTTTTTATAGAAAATGACATGAGATGGTTAGTTACAGGGCAAAAGGAGTCGGCCCTGGCAGCATCAGGCTTGACATTTGAGTGAACACTGGATGTGACACCTTACCACACATTAAAATAAATCATTACAGTTTATTACTAACAATAATCAGCAATATCACTGGCAATCACAACTCTGTCAGTTATAGATTGATTTAAATCACATAAAATATACATTGTTTCCTCCATTGTTTAAAAAAGCACTGAAATTGAGCATATGAAGCTCCTGTCTTCCGTAGTCTCCATCTTATGGTGCAAAACACAATTTCAGGGATAAGTGTTCAATTTCTAGCTTGTTTATTGTGTGGAGTGTGCATATTGTTCAGATGTTGGCAACAGTGTTCAGTTAGAGTTGCCTAAGGTGTGTGTGGTATTTCATTGTCACATGTTGATTTAAACAATATTTCCATGCAACAAAATGTGTGCAGAATGCGAGGCACATTCTTAAATATGTCATCCTTTCAAACTGCCATTGAAAACAAAGCAGAGGCAATAAATGTGAAAAAAGGGCCCATGTAAGTAATCTGCTGAAAATAGATTAATTATCTGCAAAAGATGTATTTAAAAAGTTGCATGTTAAATGTAATGGTCCCATGCACAGAGATGCTTTTCACATCATAGGCCTGAATAATGCTGTCAACCATATTCTAAGTGCACAAAAACAAAAAAATGAGGAAACCTGACCTGCAATGAAAGGCTTCATATGGTACAGGATCCAAACATTGAATTCTGGTTCATTAATATGTTTCCTCATAGAATGAAGAAGCTGGAGTCAATATCATTTCAATTACTGGGTGCAGATGCACTAACTCATGGGGCTGAATGTTATGTACAGTGCTACAGAATATAATGAAAAAGCCTTGTTTCCAAGCAACGCAAATTTTTAATGTTTGTTAGCATCGGCCACAAAATTCACACACCATTTATGACTTGCCACTAAATAAACAGACATATTTTTGTTCTTGTATTATACAGATAGGTAGCTGTTATTTCTGCATAACAACATTTCTAAATTGTATTTAGTAAATAGTCAGCTTACATACTCTTTGAAACAACATTAATTTAAGAGAAACATAATCATTAATAAATATAATAAAAGTTTTATAATGATCTCTAGTCAGACCATAATAACATTCTTATTGCGAATACCTTTTGAGAATAATACATGTAATTTGCTTTATAGTGACTAACAATAATGACATTTATTTGCATTGCAGCTGATGCTGTTAAATCCACACTTTGAATTCTCCAGAGATTCCTACTATGTTTAAGTTTCTGGTTAGCAATATCCTTGTACAGTAATCAGCTACAGTATGATCATAAATCAACATCCAGCACACAGACTTAAAGTGCCAATAAGCACAGAGTTTAAATCCAGATAAACATATTTGCCTTTAACCAGAATGAGTTTAGTTGTAAAAATAGTGTAGACTTGCTACAATATTTTTTGGAAAACATCTTTCAATAAGTACGTTAATGCATTTTGCATTGTTCTGGTAAAATTCTACAGGGGACAGTGCTAAGGCAGCTGCTGTTTTTAATATATATAAATGATTTGGATAGGAATATAAGTAACAAGCTAATTAAGACTGCAGATAATACCAAGATAGTTGGATTGACTGATTGGTAGTGGAATCATTACAGAGGGAAAGGACAGCATACAGATTTGTGGCAGATAAAATTTAATGTCAATAAATGTATATTACCAATAGGAAATAAAATATTAGCTTAGAATACACAATGGGAAGGCCTGAAATTGAAAGTACAATAAACCTTATGAAAAGGATTTAGGAGTCATAGTGGACTTAACACTGTCAACTGCCAGTGAACATTCAGAAGCCATTAAGTAAGCCAACAGAATGCTAGGTTATATAGCATGATGTGTGGAGTATAAATCCAAGGAGGTTATGCTCAAGATTCATAATGCACTAGTGAGGCCTCATCTGCAGTACTGTTTGCAGTTTTGGTCTCTAGGCTACAAAACGGACATAGCAACACTGCAAAACATCCAGAGAAGAGCAACTAGGCTGTTTCCAGGGATATAGGGAATGCATTGGATGAAAGATTTAAAGAGGTGAGCCTTTTCAGTTTAGGCAAAAGAAGATTAAGAGGAGACTCGATTGAAATGTTTAAAATTATGAAGGGAATTAGTACAGTGGATCGAGTCTGTTATTTTAAAATGAGTTCATCATGCACATGAGGACACAGTTGGAAAGTTGTCAAGGGTAAATTTCACACAAACATTTTCCTTTACACAGAGAACCATAGACACATGGAATAAACTACCAAGTAGTGTGGTAGATGGAAGGACTTTTGGGTCTTTCATAACTAGACTTGATGTTATTTTAGAACAATTAAGTGGTTATGACTAGCGAGCTTTGCTGAGCAGAATGGCCTGTTCTTGTCTAAATTGTTACAATGTTCCAAAATGTTTCTTGGTTTTGTTGATACAAAATTAAGAGAAAATGTAGATGTTTGCAGTTGAAAAAATGTGTGTTATTACATTATATGGGAAGAAAGAATCATACATTGCTTTTAATGGCAATTGTAACTTTACATGAAAGAAAAGAATAAATACGAATAGGATGGTCCATAGCAAGCCTATAACTTGTAACATGTAGAATGCAGATTCATTGAAATAAATGCCTAGTCTTATAAATTCACTGGATCACATTGAGATGTTTAAGTCTGATTTTGTTTGAAGTTCATTCCAAATTTCTGGGTTGCCTGTATATATAAAGATACAACAAGTTATTAGTTATTCCATAAAGTGTTAGCAGTTCAAAGGCTGATATGGAAATTTATAATGTCAATAACCGGCACATTTCTCAACAAACAACTTTCTTAATGTTTGATTTATCCTTGGCGAGTTAATGCTGTAGCTTTAACAACATATTGTATGCAGAGATCATAAAAATAACTCTGCGTGACACAGTACTGCAGGAAGGCTGCTTAAAAACCAGATCTGAGCAAACATCAAGATTTGCAAATGTTCTTGTTTTATACACAGAAACTCTGATTATTTGCAAATAATTAAAACACCAAAATTGTTAATGCAGCACACTATTAGCAATAGTGACATATGTGACATATAGTGACAGAGTGAAAATGATTTAAGTCACAAGTTTTGTCTTACCAACTAGAATATATCTTTCATTTAAGTGCTGCCAAATAGCATCTACAATGTAAACTTTCTACATGATTTATTGGTCTTAAGGAAATAATTGAGAGTGATTTCTTAAGTTGCACTTTAGAAATGAAATTTATCTGAGGAACAAATTTCTACATATCTCATAAATCTCACCACTACACTGAAATGATAAATGCAGTATGCACATTGTGTAACATATTATAAAATATGCATTACTTAAGCCCAAACATATTTTTGAAAGAACACAGAGAGATGAAATCTGACAGACCTCTGAACTCCTTCTTTTCTTTGATTTTGACATGTTTTATTTTGAACAACAGTATTAATCTAGTAAATGGAAAAGGATTATTTATGTTTGATGAATTTATGTACTGTCATCTTGCCTAAAGACATCTGCATGATAATAATTCTTCTTTTTGCTGTCTTATTTATACATTAGATATATTTATCACCATAACACAAATTGAGGCATATAAGAAATATAAAATAGGATCATATGAGAAACTACATTAAAGAAAATGGGGAAGCAACGACTTGCATTACTTTGCATTAAAATAAGTGATGAGACTACAAGATGCAGGTGAAGTTTGAGAAAAGTGCTTGCTTCAATTATTTATGTCGAGTTGCTTGTATATTTCTAAAAGGAGGCAATTGTACACATCAGTACTTCAATAACTATTAGTTTTGCTCACCTCTGAGTCAATGTTCAGTGAAAGATTGCTTCCCCTTCATGGGAACATTACCCTTTTAATAGGGTTGTTAAGATTTCAAAGTGAAATAAAGTGTTAGAGAAAACAAAATTACATTACACTAGCTGAATCTGAAGTAACCTGTCACCAAATGCATTTCTGAAACAAAGGTAACATTTACAATAAAGTCTGGAATCATTGTATTCAATGAATGAATTTCAGGTTTGAAGTATACATGCCTTTGAACAATTTCTGTACAGGCTAATTTTGTTTCAGATTATGAATTAATATTTAATATTTACAAATATTCCTCAATACAACACATTTTGTGTTCCATGACAAAAGCTGATCATCCATTTATTTTCTTTACCAACAAATATCTGGTGAGAGTTATTTGCCACCAGAGGTCATCCTGACAGGAAAAAAGGCAGATTGCCTCAAGGCTGGGATTCCAGCCCATCATAAGAAAACTTCTGGCAATGTGTGACCATACAGTATACAGTACAGACAGAAAGAGACAGTGGTACTTGTGTTTTGAGCTGTAGCTGCTTTTCTCTATTGTAGGTACAGAAGTGCTACCTTGCACGTCAAGCTTACATAGCAACTGTATATACTGAATTTTCATATAGCACATTTCCTGGTACAGACCCAAAATACAGTTAATGAACGTATAGTATATAAAAAATAAAATAAAATGAAAAATAAATAAATAAAATGCTGCAACAAGAAAGAAAGCATGTACAGTATGTAAAAATAAATATAAACAGCAGAAATACTGTATACAGTTAGGTCCATAAATATTTGGACAGAGACAACTTTTTTCTAATTTTGGTTCTGTACATTACGACAATGAATTTTAAATGAAACCACTCAGATGCAGTTGAAGTGCAGACTTTCAAGCTTTAATTCAGTGGGTTGAACAAAAAGATTGCATAAATATGAGAGGCAACCAAAGTATTTTTTAACACAATCCCTTTATTTCCCTTTATTATATGCTATTATACACATTGATATATATAGACTACTATAGAACAAGATTGCTTTCAGCCTCACATAAAATATGTGAATTGGATCATGTGATAAGTTTTTTACCTTTAAGTTTCTAATTTTCCTATTAAGTTTCCATAGTCTTTTAAGCCATCTTTCTTATCAATATCTGTAAAAGTTTAGGAATGTTTTAGAAATGGAGTTCACTTGCTTCTTTCCAATAGACCTATTGAATTAAAATAAATATATATATACATATATACAGTACACCAAATCCTTTGCAGAGTGACTTCAAATGAAATCCACAACAACAGAGAAAATTAAAGCTCTAGGGGTCAAAACCATATACCTTTACTTCTATTTAGCAAATATTAATAAAACAGTTTAGAAAAAAGCATGGTTCATTTCAAACTACACCATTATCTTACAGTGTAACCCTGTAAAACAAAATCACCCAAATTGCTCACACTGTTTAAAAACGAATCACCAGCAGCTTCTGTGATGCTCTGAAGTGACGGTCTGTGCTGTAGATCTCATGTCAACTGCACTTTTATGTGGACAAAGTGTTATCACAGTATGTCAGATATTGATAACCCAGAATTATAAAATAATAATTCAACAACCTAGATATAAGCATGGCCATTTCATACGAAAATCTAAAAGCAGGACTCAAACCAATGCTTTAAATTTTAATGCTAAGACTCATGTGAAATACAAATATTTACATGATCCTCCAGTTATAAGTCTACGTTGATGGGATTGACGCCTGTAAACATTACTTTGGGTAGCAATGATAACCCACTTTGAAAAAACATTGAGAACCATTGATCTATTCAGTATATTAGAGGCTTGAGTAACAATTGACTTTAATTGAACTTTACTGCCAGGAAAACCATTGTTTGGAATAAGTACTGTACTGTATGTCTTAGTGTTACAACTATGCGGGTAATAGATATATATATATATATATATATATATATATATATATATATATATATATATATATATATATATATATATATATTTGTACTTGTGCCCCATTTGACATATAAGGCTGAATGTGTGCTTATCCAGTATAGAAAGTCTTTCACAGACTACTCTACTTTTGTAGATTCCCCTTTTCTAATAGATAAAGACCACATTGTATATATTTTATTTCAGATTATTTTCCCATTAGGTAATTTTATTTAGTGACCACACCACTGCTCTTTTAAGGATGTTCTCTTAGGAGGCATTTTTTTGCCTTGTAACAGATCTCCAAAGTATACCTCATGATGAGTTATTTTGGTTTGGGGTCAAGGTTTCCCCCCTTGGGGATTTATGTAGTGACAATATCTGCACTTTACTTCACTCCTGATGACTGGTACTGTGTATGTTTTTGTATGTGTGTGTATGTGTGTGTGTGTGTGTGTGTGTGTGTGTGTGTGTGTGTGTGTGTGTGTGTGTGTGTGTGTGTGTGTGTGTGTGTGTTGGACATATAGAAGATGTTTGAGATGAAAAGAAAGTTTTGATTGACCAGGGTAACTGAATTAGCAAAGACATTTTATGTCCCAGATGACTTTGTAACTGTTGTAAGTGGATAAGATGTTTAATTGAGTATGGTTGGGCTTTGGATCTCTTTTGCTGGGTTGTTTCCTGTTCCTAGATATAAATCCTCTAAAAAGAGTTGTGATTCAGGCCTATAATTTTTTATGTTGTCTGACCAATAAAATGCAATTATGCTGTTATGGAGGAAATTAGAATATTGTTTAACAATTTCTCTATAATGCTGGACCACCATTGATCAACTGGGTCAGGTTAAGTTTTGTTTTTGTTGGCATACAAAGCACATTCACTGTTAAGTTTTCTTGACAACAGAGATTACGTTTTCATTCTAGTTCAGACTGTGATTAACAGAGAGGCTGTGGAATGTGAATAATTTTCTCCTACAATTCACAACTATCTCCACGACTTTCAGAGCATTCAAGTACAGACTGCTGAAGGCACACCAAATGGCCACCTTTTGATCTTCATTCATGTAGACACAAGGTACTCATGCAGACAACTGTACTGCCTCTAATAAAATATTCATTATTTTTATTAATCCAGTTGGATCACAGCTACTAGATGAATGAGCAGATTTCAAGATTCTTTGAGCTTTTGTGAGTGCTACTACTGCCAATTAATACTAGTTAATAGATTTTTTGGACATCTGTTGGTTTCTTTTTTTTCATTTTTTATTTGACTATAATAATGTTGTTCATTTGTAAAATTATAAGTGTCACAACCAGCAGGCACTTATAAAATACCAAATAAATAATACACTGTGTGTGGACACACTCCAATGAATAACTAAGTTTTAGTAGTTACAGTGCAAAAGTGGTGAACAGAACATGTGACTGATTTGGAAGAAAACTATGAAAAAAGTGCACTATCAGAAATATTTAAAGTTTGCATCAGCTAAGGCAACAATCTTTAACAAAGAAAAAGAAGGAGGCACAAAACAAGGGAAAATGCTGAAAAGGTTCTAAAAATGATGGCAAAGATGGACAGAATTGGAAAAAGGTGCTTTAAAACATGAACAATACTGAATTAAACAAAGTCTAGTGCTCTCTAGCTGCTTACATGGTGTCCTAAAATGGTTACCAAGACTATGTGACCATGCCCTTAGATCTATTGTAGGGCCATCTTTATTCCTTGAAAGAAAAGCAAAATGAGGTAATATTTAAGAACTGTCCTCAACCATTGGGTTAAAGTAATCAAATTCTGAGAAACATGACAATCCATGCTTACTATGATCAGTAACTGTAATGCACATGCCTGTGAGTGATGCCATGGGCACTACCACCAAAAGGCTACACAGCAAATACAGTTTTCTTGCTGTTGTTTTTATTTTTTAGAAATTTAAAAATAAAGACACTAGCTTTAATATTCTAGAAAATGAAAAATCAGTTCTTATTTTTGTTTATCTCAAATGAAAGGCACTGGAAATAGTTTAATAATTTCTGTTTTTGTTCCTGTCCACTTGTCGTATTCTTGTTAATAACTGTGCTGTTTCTGTTCAGCTAGCTGTCTCACACCGAGCTTTCCAGTTCCTGAAAGCTTAAATCATCAATGCATTCTAAATGTACTGAACCATTCTATTACATTTTTATAAAGCAATGCTACTCAAATCTAGCCATATATAAATTAGCAGTACTATTACTGAAAGGCTGTCACCATAGTTACTACATTGTATTGTCTATAAAAGTAATTATTACATGGGAAATAATTCCATTGGAGAACAATGAACGATTGCCAAATTTCCTCCTGGGAACAAATAAAGATCTAACTATCTAAAGAAGTAAAGCAATATAAAAATTCAATGCAATCTCTTTGGTAAGCAGAAAGTTGTAGACTGAGGGACATTAGTATTTAGAAAGTTTGCAATAATAATTGAGGTCGCCAAGTTGTTTCAAATCTTCAGCAATGTACAGTACTTATCCTTGTGCACCCTATATAGCACAGCACTTATCTGATTGTTGAATAATTTGAGAAGAATAATTAAAGAGTTTTTATTTCTTTTCGATCTACAACTGAAACTAAATAAAATTGACATTTGTTACTTTCTATTTCTTCTGTATTTGTCATGACTGTGGCAGAAAGTATCAATCAAAGGCATAACTTAGACATGTTCAGTTAAATTTGGACTTAAAAGGAAATGTGATTGGATTATCATTGCCTTTGAAAAAGTTATGTAGCCTTATCTATCAAAAACATTTAAAAAGTTTAATGTAGTAATGCTTAAATTTAGTTTAACTTTAATTTGTATTATAAGATCATTAGATGACATGCACCTAACACCAAAGGTACCAACCAACCTCTTTGGTTATTTCCTTATCGGGGGATAAGAAGAAATGCCAAAATTAAGTACGTAACTGTTACCTGTAACCTCTTACCTGTCTTACTGCCCTTATGGTACCCTGTGTACAAAAAACTCGGGGCTGCTTGCAGACTGGGACTGTGTTCTTCTTTCACTTCTTTACTTCAACCCTGTTTATCACCAATTAGGGACTTCACTAAGCATCCTTCATTCCCTTAAGGTGCCACATATAGAACAAGGAATGAATAATTGTGCTTCTTGAACATTGTAGAATCAATAATCAGACAAAAAACTTGAGTTTAAGCTTTTACTTACATCTGTTTTACATCTGCGGCTTTAATATACTGTATCAGAGCAACCTTCTAAAACATGACATGTTCAGTGTCACCATGACACTTAAATTGGTGTTTTTTAAATTTCTTTGTAAAGGTTTTTTTTCTCCACAATGTTGTAGATGCCACACACATCGACAAGCAATCACAAAAGTGTGCCTAACTTTGAAACAATGTCTATACTCACCTACCCACACCCTGACTGTGACAGAAATAAATAGGCACCATTTAAGGATGAAATCTACTGCGTCTCATGAAGGGCAATTGAATTTAAACAACTGTGGCATTTCAGCGCAATAAAAAACTGATAATATGCTACCTGGTGAAGCAAGCTGCCCACCTTCACCCCTTCTGTGGAGTCTCCCACCTTTAAATAAACAATTCTGAAGACTCTCTTCTTCAGCAGATACCTACTGCTAAAATGCTTATTAATGCAGTTTCAATTTGTGGGGTTTGTAATAGAATAAGGCAACAATATTACTTCTGTATTGTATTGTAGTTCATTTGGCTGATGACTTTAATGAATGAAAGATAAATACTGTATATTTATCATATATTCATTACAATTATAAATGTGTCCTCTTATCCATTCTTAAAATAAGATACCATGAACATAATTACAGTAAAACCTTGGATTGCGAGTAACTTGGTCTGAGAGTGTTTTGCAAGATGAGCTAAAATTTGTGATAAAATTTAACTTGATAAACGAGCGAAGTCTTGCAATATGAGTAGTACGTATACGCTTTGTCTGCTGAGCGCCACGTGATCATAAGTGAGCTGATGGTGGTTCTCTCTCTCGCTGTGGGATTGTGGGTAATCATCTCCCATGCTCGGCCTCAGTCGGGGTGCCTCACTCGTATAGTCAACATCTGTACGAGCGTATACTGTTTACTATAGCATTGTGACCACGTGTGTGTGTGTGTGTGGTGTAATGTGTGAGTCCCTGTCTTGCACCCCAAAACACGAGGATGAGTCTCAGTATTTTAGCAAAACCAGCTTATTCAGCTTGAAACAGGAACACCACGCTTATTTTTCGTAGTGGGATCTCTCATATACAGAGACAAAGCAATCAGGCAGGGTCATGACCAGGTTAGTGGCCAACTAATCCTGTGCCCTGCATTTATAATGTTCCTTGTATCACCCATCGATGGTAGGCACTTATAGCATGTTCGCAATCTTTTCAGATTCACTTTTGCGGCAAACTGCTACAGTGTTGGGAGCCTGTGGTTGCTTCGGGACGCTCTTCTGCATGTCGTCGCACTGGGTGGAATCCCAAATGAGTTTAGAAACCTTATAGTGTTTAAAGCATTTTTTTCTTTTGCGTCCAAGTGTAGTGACTCTTCAGGCAAGAGCAACTGTCATTGGAGAGGTACCTTGTTAAAGTCGTCAAAAAAAGAAAACGATTCCAGTGAATGAACAGATAGCAGGGATTCCGTAGTTAAAGTGAAAGTCGTCCTACACAATAACCCTCTTCCTAATCTTCTCTCTCTTGTCTCCCTCACACCAGCCACGATTCTTTTCAAAGGTAAAGTGCAGGATAATTTGTTTGATGTATTTTTACTTTATATTTTGTATTAATCATTTTTTATGAATAGTTTTGGGTTTGGCACAAATCACCTGAGTTTCCATTATTTCTTATTTCTACGTCTCCGGAACAAATTACACTCGCAAATAAAGGCACCACTGTACTGTACTGTACAAATGATGGTGCCAAATATCCAGGGTTGGAACACGGTAAGTTATCCTTGAAAGAGTGGGTGCTGTGATTCTTCTGTGGCAGATTTTTATATGAAAGTAATTCACCTTGACTTTCTTTTGGCATGTAACGGCAGGACAATACAAGGTTAGGAGCAGGCAGAATAACATTCAACATCTCTCACATTAGTCATTCAGTCAGTCAGTCATCATCCAACCCGCTATATTCCTAACACAGGGTCATAGGGGTCTGCTGGAGCCAATCCCAGCCAGCAAAGGGCGTAAGGCAGGGACAAATCCCTCGGCAGGGTGCCAGCCCACCTAGGGGCTCTCTCACATTAACAACTAAAAATACTCAATGTATGTTGAACACTTAATGTCATGGCATTTAAGACTTTTTTGATATTATTACTTTTGCAAAAATAGTATACAATGCTTACTAGAAGCCATATGTAATATTGCTAGTGGTGTAATATTGTACACAATGCAAAACTTTACCACCCAAAGTTTCCATGGATTTCACTTGTCAACGATTTTATGCATTCATTCTTTTAGTGACATTCTTTCACACCATCCCTGTTTTGATTGCATCTGCTGTTGTATTGCCCCTCTTTTGGAGGACATGACAATAATCTTGATACACTCCCATCAGCACCACTTGCTGTGCTGGCATGAAGGTTGTACCCTTTGTTTCTCAGTCTTGTAGTACAAGGTTGATTATTCAGTGATAACCTCTTATGTGCTTGTAAATTTTGTCATGGATATGTGTCAACCTGGGTCAACCTTACTAGGATTGCATAAACCAATTGAAATCCAGTGTTTTGGGACTAGTCCATTGGTACAAAATCATGGCAAAGTAAGACAGAATTTGTTCTGAGATCCAGGATTATCTAATCTCTTTCTAGAACAGACCCCAGATGCTTTCTTAATATTGGGGACTTAAATGTGGATAGTATTCTGTGAGTCAGGGGTAATTTCTTTGCACTAGTCACAGTTTCTGTTATAAGCTATTTCGATTTTTCAATGTAGGCCTATGTCCCAGAAATTTACATCCTAAAATTACAAAAAAAAGATCTTACTTTCTATTTGTTATATTTTTAAAAGTTGTTCTCCAATAACTCCTTAAGGTTTCCTTGGTTGTTTGGTCATTACACCACAAACGGTGCTTCCTTCTCATTTCAACAACACTTGCCTTTAATTTTTAAAACTGCAGCCTTTTCTTTCTTTGTTTATTGTACTAAATACAAACTTTATTTTTTTATTAGACCACAATAGCTGCCATTTTTTTTCTTACGTAAAATATATATATATTTTTTTTTATCCACAGCAGAAACTGTGTCTCTCTTTGCTATCTATTTCTGCACCAAGCACTAACATATTTTAGGATCTCATGGTTGTTTTGTCAGGCAAATACTTCCTTTCTTCCTTTTTCTTTTGTGGTTTAATTTCCTTGAAAAAAGTGCATGATTTGCTTTAATTCTGAAAATCACAGTGCACCTTTAATACAAGCCCTTAATATTATGTGATTAGATATTAATTTCTGCACAAAATGTTTTTTTTCACAGGAAAAAGGGTATAAATCACTTCATAATATTTGCATGAAAATAAATGACATTACTAGAATGGCCTGAAAAGTGTGGGATATCTTTAATTGATTAAGTATATAGAATACCACCCAATTCTGCACTTTAAAAAATAAACTTGTCATTACAAACAGAATTAAACTTTTTGAACACAAGAGAAACCAAGCATCTAATTTTTAAGTTATCCAATTGTAATTATTAATATGGACGAAAAATTAATATGGTCATAGCTCAACAAGAATTTAAAATGGAAATTAACAATATAGGACTAAGATTAGCAAACACAAAGAAATGCCACGCAAAATATAAGAATGCTACAATACTTTATATGTCTTGGTATGTAATAAAAATAAGCGATTTCCTGGAATTTCTGGATGTGAAAAGAAAAGGAGAAGGACGATAAACTGCTAGTGTGCTCTGAAATGTAGGAAAGCTTTGCCTATAGCTATCAAAGCAGGAAAGCTACAGGCCCAGATATCTGTTCAATGATATTTTACAAAAGGCCGTTAGTTATGGATTCCAGAGAAGATAACATGTCATTATCAAGGACATTACACTAGGTATTAATTATTGCTTTTTCAAAACAACAAAAAAGAACATAAAATTCTTAAGAGTGTGCATCCTACAGACCAATCTACCTTTTCAACAATGATATTAAGATCCTGGCAAAAGTCTTAACAAAAAGAATGAGGATATGAGGCATATCCTCCATATATGTTACCAAATCACAAACCTAAGTGAGATAGTTAATCATGGAAATATTTGCTCACCCACCGAAATATAAGAAAGAAAAAAAAAGACTAGAAAAGAACAGGCCTTTCTGTTGCACTTATGCTAATTCCAATATGTCTAAAATTTCTAAAACAGTGAGAGCTGAAGATCCCCAAGATAATACTTTCAATTCCATGACATTTTGCGAAACATACCTGTAGTTCTGTCTGGGAATAAATGTACAGTATTTCTTCATTTGTATAAAAACTATTTAGAGCCAGCTTTCATCAGTGTTGCAGTTTCTTATTTGAGCACATATTTTATGGCAATTGCTGCTGTAGCTTCAACCACAGTTACCCTCTTCATTAAATAAAGTCGCAGGAGACAATGGTGGATTCCATTCCTTGTAACCCTGAATTACCAGGCTTTACCATATATACGTACTTCAGCTAATCAGTAAACCAATGCCTCCATTGTTAAGTGTCTCAACAGTCATGCTTTTGTGAGATTCGCCACTATTAGTTTACATTTTTCACAGAGCAAAATGTTGATTTTCTTTTTCTTTTGACCTTGTGCTATAATATTTTAAAATTGTAATTGGTGATGCAGTTTTGCTGTCCTCCTTTCACTGCCATGTCATTTACTTTTGCCACAGCAATGTCATGTGACATCAGGGCTTGCCTATGAAAGATGCTGGTGTGGTTCAGCTTCTATCCAAGTATTTGGGTAATTTCATAATGTTTGACTTGTGTTTATTTTTTAAATATTTGGATAATTCATAATATTTGGCTTAAGCTTATTTTCCCATTTTAGTTATGTCTTCTTTTTTGTATTTTAAACCTTTTGCCAATGTTTTTTGACTTTGATTTTTGCAAGTCATTTTGGTAGCAATATTTTTGATGTTTAGTTAACAATCCTCTGCCTGTCTTTGACTACTCACTTTGGAAATGTTCTTTATATATATATATCACCTGATAAGCTGTTAAACTGTAATTCTCAGGACAACAGCATTCTCTTTTCTTTCTAGGCATTTAACCTTGATGTGTGAGGTGTTAATATTCAAAAACCTTGACGAGTGACTAAAACAAACAAAAACATCACAACAGCAATTGGCTTTTACTCTCAGGAAGTTAAATTATTTTTACATCTTAAACAAACTGCATTTGAAATTCCAAGGAAAACTGCCTTTCCAGTTCTCAATTTGGTATCACTTTGATTACAAATTCCTCTCACTTACTAAATAAGTTTAGCCCATTTAACTTGCTGACCTATTAAAGCATATTCTCCATATTTCTCCAGACTTTCATATATATAAGGGGGAAAAACATTTTTTTATGTAGAAAACATTTATCAAAAAAGGCCCCGATATTTTGAAATCATTCGCCCACCAGTGTGATGATCAAGTCATGACTGTCACGTTAGCCTGTTTCATTTAATTTATTCTGAATTTAGTAAATATTTTGAACCAGCGGCAAAGGTGGAAATTAGCAAAGTGGGTGAACCTGGAAACAATTGGGTGGGCAAGCAATAAGCCAATCTGGGGTGATTCCTCCTTAGATGTTTACAGCGGCTCAATTCATTGACATTGGGAGCAGGGAAGGGAATCCATCTCCTTTGAATTTTACTTTAGTGCAGCTAAAATGATTGACAATTAATATAAATCAAATGAAAATGTGAGAAGGACCTGGCTTCCAAGTGAAAGTATCCTCACCCTTTCTGTCTTTTTTTGAAATCTGTAGCACTTAATTTCATTGTCATTTTTTAAATTCCATTTTGATTTGAGATTTTTCATTTTATTATACACTCATATTTTGTATTTCCTATAGCACCATGTTATTTTTTTATATAGACACTGCCATTCTGAGCACCGGTTGCTATGACACCAATTCATGTTGCTAAGGATTATGCCCCCAGAGGTTGTGTCACATGACACCATTGGCACAATGCTATTTAAGCCATGCAGTGCTCAGTGTCCAAGTCTTTCTTTTTTTTTTGGTACTTTCTAATTTGACAAATCCTTAGGTTTTCTAGGACTTTTATTTTGGTTTGCATGTTGGGTGTTGTTACACAATAGTTTGTTTCCTAGCTTTAACTCCTGCTTGACTTAAGATAAAGATTTCAACTACTGATCCTTTATATACTTTTGCCCCTGTGGCCTGCCTTACATCTATGCTAGGACAGTGACATTATCAATCATTTGTAGATTGCCTAGGGAAGTTAATCAGCCATATGCCTAGATTTATCACTTTAACTTTTTTGAGAAACATCAACCCACTAGAGAAGTATTTCCACATAAATTGGAATTTTTTTTTCTCTTCTCCCTTTCTTCCTAAATTTTACGAGGTTGGATTTTTCTTCCTTTATTTTACTCATCAATGCCCTACTGCTTGTGTGTTATTCTCTAGTCTGAGAACAGATGTGTGTATTAAATATAAATATATCAAAATTAAAGTTTGATATTAGTCTGTTAGTAAAATTTTGTTAAAATATTTCTCATATAACAATGCAGATTTGATTTGAACAATATACTAATTCCTTATTGATACCTTCCACTGAAAATATTAATATTTTACTTATTTTCTAGCCACCCTGCTGAAATATCCAAGACAGTGACAAGCAGTGTCTTCGTCTGTTAGCAATGACATTTAGCTAGAACTATTTCAATTCATAATCTAACAGAAACAAAATATCCAAAGGTCTTTTATGAGACCTTGAACATGTTATTTATAATTTTGTACTTATTCAATGAGCACAGGCCAACAAAGCAGATACATTTAAAAATGAACAAACTATTTCTACACATTTTTTTCAGGTTTTCGAATTATTGCTTAAATAATGTGCCATTCTGGTCAGAAATATTGAACTGCTAGAAGGTACAAGTCATAAATCTCCTAATTTTGTGATTCAGAGCAAACAACTGGACAGGTGTAGTGGCAAGAATATTATGACGTACTGTAAATAATGTTTTCTGTTTACTCTGTTGAAAGAAGGTCGCGTGCAGGGCAAGTGAGGAGACAGGAAGGAAGGGGGTGTGGGGGTGGTGTGTCTAGTGACCCTAAAAAAAGACAGCAGGTTGGGGAAGTTTTATGGCTGTTCTGCCCAGTTCTTGTTTAATAAACTCAGCATTTTTGGAGCACCAGGTTTTCCAGCACTTGTATTGTGTCTCACCGTCCTTAGTCGCTACAATATGATTACAACCCACTGTATTGGTTCCATACTGTTTAGTGCATATAATGTAGCTAAGTATGGACTTTTGATGTATGACTTGCTTTCAAACCCACATGTCAATGCAAATGACACTAAATATTTCAGAATAACGATTAGAATTAACCTTCCTCTACCTTTTAACATGGAAATTTAATTTTCCTCAGAATGCAATTTCTGCATTAAACTGATTTGTTTTCTTCATTTTATCCTTTCACCTTATGTCTTCAGAATACACTTGGGTCTAGCTTAATTGTAATGTAAATGTGATATTGTTTTCTATCTAGGATTATCCTATGATCATTATGCCTTTAAGAAACTATCCACGTAGTAATTAGACTCATAAGTGTAATTTATGCCAGCCAAATATTCAGATGTTTTAAAAAGTGCAAAATCAGCATGATGACTTAAGTAATTAGCAATAAGGCCACACCCATTTATTTTAGAACTCCTATTCTGAATGGAAAATGTGAATATGTACCTGTACATCTTTTTAAATAACTGTTGCCATCTAGATCCCTTTTCCTAAACCATATCTATAATTAAAATAAAGTCAAGACATTTTCTTTTCAATAACTCCTAGTGGAACATTTAATAGACAACATCTGTAATTACTTTGTTAATATCCAAAAACATCATTGTTGTCATGAAAATTTATTGGTGCCAGGCAGAAAAAAAGTGAAGAATGTACAAAGAATTTATCTCAGAAACTGCTTTTTTTTCTAACTACCTTAATTTCCTAAAAATGTCTATTCCACTTATTAAAGAGTATCTTTGCCATGGCTAAAGTCCTTCTTTTCAAAATACTATGAATCACTTTGGTGCCACATCATCACACAGAAATTAATTCTAGGGGACTGAAGCATTTCACCCTGATACCATATATAATATATGTATGAATACATTATGGTATAATTACAGAGCCTAAGATAACAATGCAATTAAGACATTAATCTTCCAGCTTCATTGCATTTCAGTTCTGGAATACATTATTAAGTGAGCTCAAGATTATTGGTAATTCTTCTTTATTTTAATGTTACCAAGCAATAATCTATTGTTAACATTAAAGGAATACTTAAGTCAGTGGTGATATGTAATTTACTTTCATTTTCTATCCTTTCCAGCTTTGTAACTTACACCTGGAGGAAAGGCAATTTATTTCAAACTTTCTTTTACTTTGCTGCATAGTTCAATAGTTTTTTTCACACTGCATCTGACTATAGAAATTTCTTAGGATAATCATAAAAGGCAGGGTTGTCCTGAATTAGAAAATTCAAAAATATTAGAATTTGGACAAATTATGGAATGGTTCCAAAGATGTTAATTTATAATGTACATTTTAACAAAAGAATTTACAGATGCTCATGGTTAAACTGAGGAATGTTTAAGTGCTCAATGGCATACGGGCACTACTTTTCTAAATTAGATGAAAAGCTATGTTTTGTATCCAGTAAACTGTTGCATCACAGCTGTGCTGTGACCAGGCTGTGTGGGGCAGGGGAAACAACTGACTGGCGTCTGCAGCCCCTACAAATGAAGGACACTAATGCTGTGTTCTATTTAAACTGGGGAGTTGAAGTTTCTATGTTCCTAGTCAGATTTTTTTCATTGGAATGCTTCAAGAAGTCAGATTTCCTATTCAGGAAATGTCTGACTTCAGATTATGACATCAGTCCAACTTGCTGATGTACACAATAAACATTGGTGAAAGCAGAGCCTAATCCTAACCCAATTAGTTGTGAACCTCCCAGTCTCACTGAGATTGCACAGGTGGTGAACTAGCTGAGGAGAAGAAAGGCTGCAGGGATCTGTGGTATCCGGGCTGAACTTCTCTTGGCTGGTGGTAAGGCTGTCCTCCTGGCATTGCAAGCAATCTTTGTTTCCATTTGGGGGACTGGTGTCATCCCAACTGACTGGAAAATGGGACTTGTCGTGCCTATCTGGAAAGGTAAGGGTGATCGCCTTGATTGTGGCAACTACATGGGGATAACACTGTTCTCGGAGCTGGGTAAGGTCCTTGTTAGGGTCATCCTCAATAGGATCATGCACACGCTTTTAACCATGTGAGCGCTACTGTTATCACCAAGGGTGAATCAGGAAGGATTGCCCGGTTACTTTCTGGACTGATCGTCCGTAGCTAATGACACAGCGGCGGTGCTGTACCAGCGGGTTTCCCGTGGACACAGGTTATACTGGTCTTGAATTTTAGCCATTGTCGCGGTAGCACAAAGCGGCGGGCAACAATGGAAATGTTGCTGCGGAATCGAGCAAGCGGAAGTTTTAAACCGTTAACGATCACGTCTGTATGCGGGACCGTCCAGCGGGTTTGTCAGAGCACACCAAGCCCTCCTCCCCTCCACCTGCATTCCTCCTCGCCTCCAAGCGGTTTTGCGTGCCAGCGCCGCGGACGCTGATGCAAGCTCCGGGTTATACAGGGAGGGGCTAGGTCTTGGGACATACCCCGGCTGAGTTTGGCAGAAGGGCGGTTCTGCTCTCCCAGAGTGTGAGGCCGCCCTCTGTGTTTCCAGAAGCTCTATGAGCCAGACATGTTCTTAAACTGCACGCCCCAGACCGGCTGGGTGAAGCCCTGGGGAAGTGCTTTCAGGAGCAGATAGCACGCTACCTGCTCAATGACCTGGTGGGGCTTGTTTTCCAAGGGCCGTAGCCACTGCCATACTTTTGCCCATAAGGACCAGGCTTGTTTACTGGTCGGCCTCTCAGGGTCCAACCTCCACTTGTTATTTTACTCACCTGCCAGTCTGGGGCACCCCAAGGTGGTAAAGGGGCTGTGGTTTCACTGGGGGCGGGCACTCTCCCCCAGGAGAGCATCCTGAGTCCCTCTTGTCTCCCCCCTCCAGGGCAGCCCAATTCGGTGAGCCCCACCCGCACACTCCCTGGCCTCTCTAGATGGCCTAGTTCTGCGTGCTGGGAGCGGAGCCCGCACGGTCTCGCCGAACCACGGGCACCCTCCCGCCTGAATACTCGGCCCGATGCGCTCCCACCTGGGTGTTTTGCAGGTCCCCTGCGGCGTGTGTGACAGCAGCTAAAATGATTGACAATTAATATAAATCAAATGAAAATGTGAGAAGGACCTGGCTTCCAAGTGAAAGTATCCTCACCCTTTCTGTCTTTTTTTGAAATCTGTAGCACTTAATTTCATTGTCATTTTTTAAATTCCATTTTGATTTGAGATTTTTCATTTTATTATACTCATATTTTGTATTTCCTATAGCACCATGTTATTTTTTTATATAGACACTGCCATTCTGAGCACCGGTTGCTATGACACCAATTCATGTTGCTAAGGATTATGCCCCCAGAGGTTGTGTCACATGACACCATTGGCACAATGCTATTTAAGCCATGCAGTGCTCAGTGTCCAAGTCTTTCTTTTTTTTTTGGTACTTTCTAATTTGACAAATCCTTAGGTTTTCTAGGACTTTTATTTTGGTTTGCATGTTGGGTGTTGTTACACAATAGTTTGTTTCCTAGCTTTAACTCCTGCTTGACTTAAGATAAAGATTTCAACTACTGATCCTTTATATACTTTTGCCCCTGTGGCCTGCCTTACATCTATGCTAGGACAGTGACATTATCAATCATTTGTAGATTGCCTAGGGAAGTTAATCAGCCATATGCCTAGATTTATCACTTTAACTTTTTTGAGAAACATCAACCCACTAGAGAAGTATTTCCACATAAATTGGAATTTTTTCTCTTCTCCCTTTCTTCCTAAATTTTACGAGGTTGGATTTTTCTTCCTTTATTTTACTCATCAATGCCCTACTGCTTGTGTGTTATTCTCTAGTCTGAGAACAGATGTGTGTATTAAATATAAATATATCAAAATTAAAGTTTGATATTAGTCTGTTAGTAAAATTTTGTTAAAATATTTCTCATATAACAATGCAGATTTGATTTGAACAATATACTAATTCCTTATTGATACCTTCCACTGAAAATATTAATATTTTACTTATTTTCTAGCCACCCTGCTGAAATATCCAAGACAGTGACAAGCAGTGTCTTCGTCTGTTAGCAATGACATTTAGCTAGAACTATTTCAATTCATAATCTAACAGAAACAAAATATCCAAAGGTCTTTTATGAGACCTTGAACATGTTATTTATAATTTTGTACTTATTCAATGAGCACAGGCCAACAAAGCAGATACATTTAAAAATGAACAAACTATTTCTACACATTTTTTTCAGGTTTTCGAATTATTGCTTAAATAATGTGCCATTCTGGTCAGAAATATTGAACTGCTAGAAGGTACAAGTCATAAATCTCCTAATTTTGTGATTCAGAGCAAACAACTGGACAGGTGTAGTGGCAAGAATATTATGACGTACTGTAATTAATGTTTTCTGTTTACTCTGTTGAAAGAAGGTGCGTGCGCAGGGCAAGTGAGGAGACAGGAAGGAAGGGGGTGTGGGGGTGGTGTGTCTAGTGACCCTAAAAAAAGACAGCAGGTTGGGGAAGTTTTTATGGCTGTTCTGCCCAGTTCTTGTTTAATAAACTCAGCATTTTTGGAGCACCAGGTTTTCCAGCACTTGTATTGTGTCTCACCGTCCTTAGTCGCTACAATATGATTACAACCCACTGTATTGGTTCCATACTGTTTAGTGCATATAATGTAGCTAAGTATGGACTTTTGATGTATGACTTGCTTTCAAACCCACATGTCAATGCAAATGACACTAAATATTTCAGAATAACGATTAGAATTAACCTTCCTCTACCTTTTAACATGGAAATTTAATTTTCCTCAGAATGCAATTTCTGCATTAAACTGATTTGTTTTCTTCATTTTATCCTTTCACCTTATGTCTTCAGAATACACTTGGGTCTAGCTTAATTGTAATGTAAATGTGATATTGTTTTCTATCTAGGATTATCCTATGATCATTATGCCTTTAAGAAACTATCCACGTAGTAATTAGACTCATAAGTGTAATTTATGCCAGCCAAATATTCAGATGTTTTTAAAAAGTGCAAAATCAGCATGATGACTTAAGTAATTAGCAATAAGGCCACACCCATTTATTTTAGAACTCCTATTCTGAATGGAAAATGTGAATATGTACCTGTACATCTTTTTAAATAACTGTTGCCATCTAGATCCCCTTTTCCTAAACCATATCTATAATTAAAATAAAGTCAAGACATTTTCTTTTCAATAACTCCTAGTGGAACATTTAATAGACAACATCTGTAATTACTTTGTTAATATCCAAAAAAACATCATTGTTGTCATGAAAATTTATTGGTGCCAGGCAGAAAAAAAGTGAAGAATGTACAAAGAATTTATCTCAGAAACTGCTTTTTTTTCTAACTACCTTAATTTCCTAAAAATGTCTATTCCACTTATTAAAGAGTATCTTTGCCATGGCTAAAGTCCTTCTTTTCAAAATACTATGAATCACTTTGGTGCCACATCATCACACAGAAATTAATTCTAGGGGACTGAAGCATTTCACCCTGATACCATATATAATATATGTATGAATACATTATGGTATAATTACAGAGCCTAAGATAACAATGCAATTAAGACATTAATCTTCCAGCTTCATTGCATTTCAGTTCTGGAATACATTATTAAGTGAGCTCAAGATTATTGGTAATTCTTCTTTATTTTAATGTTACCAAGCAATAATCTATTGTTAACATTAAAGGAATACTTAAGTCAGTGGTGATATGTAATTTACTTTCATTTTCTATCCTTTCCAGCTTTGTAACTTACACCTGGAGGAAAGGCAATTTATTTCAAACTTTCTTTTACTTTGCTGCATAGTTCAATAGTTTTTTTCACACTGCATCTGACTATAGAAATTTCTTAGGATAATCATAAAAGGCAGGGTTGTCCTGAATTAGAAAATTCAAAAATATTAGAATTTGGACAAATTATGGAATGGTTCCAAAGATGTTAATTTATAATGTACATTTTAACAAAAGAATTTACAGATGCTCATGGTTAAACTGAGGAATGTTTAAGTGCTCAATGGCATACGGGCACTACTTTTCTAAATTAGATGAAAAGCTATGTTTTGTATCCAGTAAACTGTTGCATCACAGCTGTGCTGTGACCAGGCTGTGTGGGGCAGGGGAAACAACTGACTGGCGTCTGCAGCCCCTACAAATGAAGGACACTAATGCTGTGTTCTATTTAAACTGGGGAGTTGAAGTTTCTATGTTCCTAGTCAGATTTTTTTTCACTGGAATGCCCCAAGAAGTCAGATTTCCTATTCAGGAAATGTCTGACTTCAGATTATGACATCAGTCCAACTTGCTGATGTACACAATAAACATTGGTGAAAGCAGACCCTAATCCTAACCCAATTAGTTGTGAACCTCCCAGTCTCACTGAGATTGCACAGGTGGTGAACTAGCTGAGGAGAAGAAAGGCTGCAGGGATCTGTGGTATCCGGGCTGAACTTCTCTTGGCTGGTGGTAAGGCTGTCCTCCTGGCATTGCAAGCAATCTTTGTTTCCATTTGGGGGACTGGTGTCATCCCAACTGACTGGAAAATGGGACTTGTCGTGCCTATCTGGAAAGGTAAGGGTGATCGCCTTGATTGTGGCAACTACATGGGGATAACACTGTTCTCGGAGCTGGGTAAGGTCCTTGTTAGGGTCATCCTCAATAGGATCCATGACCACTTGCTTACCTACCAGTGGCTGGAGCAGACTACTTTAACACCTAAGAAGTATACCATCGACCGCATTGTTGCACTGAAGGTTCTCATGGAGCGCAAATGTGAATATCAACAAAGTTTCTTTGTAGCTTTTGTCAAGTATCTTAAAACATTCTACTCAGTTCATCGAGCTACACTGTGGGACATCCTGAGAATTTGCACTGGTACTGTGAATGCTGTGCAGAGTGGAGACAGAACCTTTATGTTTTTCGCACTTGATTCTGGGGTTCATCAGGTGTTTGTTCTTGCTCCTACTCTGTTCAATATTTGCATGGACTGGGTGTTGGGCAAGGTCATTGGGTCCAGCAGCTTTGGGGCATCTGTTGGTGATAAGATTCACTGATCTTGACTTTGCTGACAATTCTGTGATCTTCACAGAGTCAATGGAGGCTCTAAGCGGGGGCTCTCAAGAGACTATGCGAGTAGTCTGAGTGTCTGGGCTTGTGAGTGTTCTGGATAAAAACCAAGTTCCAGGCCATAAATGACCTTGTAGGCACAGCCATCAGCAGTGTGTCTGTCTGCGGAGACAGTGTCAACCTTGTCAAGAGGTTTACTTACCTTGACATTAAAATTCATGTCTCTGGTGACTCTTGCTATGAAGTCAGTAGACATGTTGGGAGAGCAAGGGGGGTTTATGTGGTAGCTTAAAAGGGGTGTGTGGTGCTCCTGATATCTATACAAAAGGACGAAGGTCCAAGCCTTTAGAGTCCTGGTGCTTCCTGTCTTGCTATATGGTTGTGAGACATGGACGCTGTCTAGTGATCTGAGACAAAGACCGGGTTCCCTTGGTACTGTGTCTCTTCAGAGAATCCTTAGGTAACGCTGGTCTGACTTTGTGTCGAATAAGCAGTTGCTCATGGAATCCCGAACGAGGCACATTGCTTGTATTGTGAGGGAGCATCAGTTGCGGTACTAAGGCCATGTGGCATGATTCCCCGAGGGTGATCCAGCCTCAGGATTCTCATTGCTGAGTGGCTGGACAAGGCCAAGGGGATGTACACATAGCACCTGGATGCAGAAGATGGAAGGTCATTTCTGGAGGGTGGGACTTGACCGTGCATCTGCCTGGGGGGCTGTCAACCAGGATCCCAAGCTGTTTTGTCATGTGGTGGGTGCAGCAACGCACTGTACCAGTACGTGTTCCCCAACCTGACCTGTAATATTATACCGGTTATTGGCACTTCTCTCTATTTGTGCCTTATTGAATCAGTCATGCACTCAGTACTGTCCAAAGTCTATCTGTGGACATGTTGCTGCAGTGTTAAGATGTGCAAAGTACCGCATAATGCATTGTTATCAATTGGTATTTATTCTGAAAAAGCAAGCACAAAAAAGATTTTCCTTTATTGGGATTTCTGAATGTTTTACTGGAATGCAGTCAACTCAGGTGTGACATCATTCCCAGCTCTGATATGTGACTGCTGTGATAATGGGACTTAGAGGAGGGGCCAGGAGAGAAGATTGCCTAGCTCACCATGCAAAAGAATGCAAGGAGATAAAATGGGGGCAGATGCAGTCAGTTAGATTGGACAGAGGCAAAGTTAAAATATAAAAGGAAAAAAGAGCACATGCTGTGGGTCCAGAGAAAACCTGGTGGTAGGCACAGAATTTAGTTATGCAGGTTAATATTGATAGTTTTTTCCCCCATTACTTATATTTCTTTTTATAACTTTCAGGTTTTTTGGACCATACCATCCAGACTTGACAGTTATATAATAACATTTTAAAATCATATGTGATGACCATTTGGTCATCACCTGGTAGAGCTTCAATTAGTGTTTATTTAATTGTGGCACAACTGTATTTATCTCAGTTTTGTGCCCATTCATACAAAACAATTAATTAATTAATACCTAGGGTGTTTAGTAAAACTACTGTGGAAAGGATTCCAAATGAAACAGTAATACACTCAGTGCCCACTGAGGGCATCATCTACAGTGGATTCAGAAAGTATCAGACCCCTTCATTTTCTGCACACTTTATTGTGTTGCAAGATTTAATTGTTAATTGATAAATATGCCAGTTTCCCCATCAATCTACACTTAATAATCCATAAAAACAAAGTGAAAATGTGTTTACAGAAAGGCTTACAAGTATAGTATAAATCAAAAACTGAAAACTCTCATTTCTCTGAGTATTATGACCCTTAGCTGTGGAACTCCAAACTGTAGTGAGGCGCATCCAGTTTGCTTTACTTATCCTTAAGATGTTCCTAGAATTTGATTGGAATTCATTTGTGGAAAATTGAATTGGACCAAACCATGAAGTCCAAGGACTTCACCTTAACCCTCTGTGATCAAATTTTGGTGAGGCATAGATCAGGGTAAGGGTTTAAAACCATTTATTCACCTTTGAGGAACACAGTGGTCTCAATAGTTGTGAACTGAAAGACATTTGGAACCACCAGGACTCTTCCTAGGGTTGACCATTTAGCCAAACTTAATAACAGCACAAGAAGACTTTAGTCAGGGAGGTGGCTAAGGAACTCGATGTCATTCTAACAGAGCTTCAGAAGTCATTGGCTGAGATGAGAGAATTTGTTGAAAGGACAATGTCTCAATCCATCAATCGGGTATTTATGATAGAGTAGCCATAGGCAAAAGCCACTCTTAAGTAAAAGGTATTTAAAGGACTTTGAGAACATGAAAAAAAGAAACAAAAATTAAACTCTTTGGGCAGAACTCCAAGCACTATGTCCAGTGAAAACCAGTCACTACTCATCACTTGCCTAATTTATACCCCTATGTTGAAACATTATGGTGGTAGCAGCACCATACTATAGGGATGCTTCTCAGTTGCAGAAACAGGGAGACTGGTCAGAAATGAGGGAAGGATGAATTAAACCAAATACAGAGAGGTCCTTAAAAGATATGATATTGACACTTGGATACCACCAGTGCAGGGGAACATGGCTTTGATGGACATTTCACATTCATTTCATACAACAGCAACTTCAATATCATCTGTGTAAACTTTGCACAGCCTTGAGCTTTTTTTGCAGATTTAATATGGCATATTTAAAGTTGGTTCAATATAGACAGATATTTTCTGAAGACATCTTATTATCAAAATATATGTAACATTCCCTAATATGAAAATACAATATAGCTATTAAAGAATAAAGTTATTCATAATAACCTGCATTAAAAATGTAGCACACAATATATTACAGCTTTGTATATTTAATAATATATAGTCAGAAATCTTTACAATAAAATGAGTGTTACATTAAATTATTTACAACCTAATTAAACAATATCATTCTCCTTTTAGCAATTATGCAGAAATCAGGCAAGCTTTATTAGTTTTCAGTCATGAATTAAATGCCACATCCAGTATATCACAGACTGTAGTATATGATTGTCTAACCAGCACACCTGTCTATTTTCATGGATGAACCACTAGAATATTTTGAAAAATAATATTTACATATGGAGAATAACATTTTATAAATATCTGGTATTCCTTTGTGTTACTTTTTGCAAGATTTACTGTAAGTGACCTGCCTATTTACCATTTGAATACTCCAAATAATTGCGCACTGGGCAAGAGCCATTCTGTGTTGCCACCACCACTTAAAATTCAAACAACTGGAAGTGAATAATTCACAGGTGAAAAGTAATGCTGTATACTTCTTAACAACATATAAAAAAAGAAAGAAATCACCCTCTTATAATGTCGAACCGTTGGATTTGAACCCAATAAGCAAAATTATACAGTGTCAAAAACACAAGTCTGATGAATGTCTTACAAGGTCTTGTTTGAAGCAGGATAAAGGGAAGATTATGGGTGATGCACAGCCGTTAATCTGAATTCCTTCTCTGACACTTGGATGGATGGTGCAGGAAATCACATTTGGTACAGCCTTTAAGGTCCACTTTTTCCAGAACTCCTTTATAAAAGAAGTGTCACCACTGACATCTAAGGTCACATCTTCAGAAAAAAAGATCCTTGAAAATTGCTATGCGAGCCCTTTCTTTTTGTCTTTTTTTCTCTTTGCCCTTGGTAGTTAAATGACATGTTCCTTGCTAGGATCCCAACCACTGTATTGGCAGACTTGTGTTCTTGCTTACAACAGAGAAGTATGAATGTGCCACAATCGTGAATGTCCTGATACTATCATGGGATATTTTGTATGCATTTACAAAGTATGTGTTTTGCATTTTGTATACAACATACTATTTAATATACTGTACATTCATGCATGTTCAAACACAATGTAATTCAAAGTTGAAAGGAGCTGAAGATGGCTCTGGCAGCTCTGGAACCATGCAAATAACCTTAACCCAGGATGGGGAATGTCGGTCTATTACAGAGCACCCACATTAAACCAAACACATCTTTGGGCTGGGGAGAAATACTGGAGTACCCAGGGGAAAACTACACAGATGCAGAAAGAATGTATAAATTCAACACAGACAAGTCAAGGATTTGAATCCAGGACTCTAAACTGAAGTAGTCGATTGTGAGAATTTCACTTTAGATCAAAGGTCTCTCAACAGATGGAGCATGTTTTATGTATTTATGCTGAATGCTTCCAAGTTTGTTAAAAGTGGGTATTTTTACTGGGCCTAATATTATGAAATTGATTTTGATACAGAATTAGGTGGTGTGCTAAGGGATGAGACAGATAGATAGATAGATAGATAGATAGATAGATAGATAGATAGATAGATAGATAGATAGATAGATAGATAGATAGATAGACACACTCGCACACTACTGTCTCAACATACACCTGATTGATTGAAAAGGAAGAAATGTAAATATAAAGAAAACTTGAGACTTTAGAGTTACACAGATGTATTGCTGTTGGTAAAAAGGAGTCTTAATACTGTTTCCAAACACACTTCTGCTAAATGGTTCATTCCATAACTAAACCTGCCTTTTTAATTACCTTGTTGATTCAGTGACCCCCCCTTTTGAAAGTATATTACCAGCCCAGGACACTACAGTGTAGAAACTCACACTGGCCATCAAACAGTTGTAGAAGACAAGGAGGATGTCACTTCCCATATTAAAGCAACAAAGTCTACTAAGGAAAAAGAACCTGCTCTGCTCTTTATTACATAGTTCCTTTGTTTTCTGAGACCAGTCAAATATGTCATTGATGTGGACCCCCAAATACCTGTAAGAATGCACCACCTCTACATCCACTCACTGAATAGTAACTGGGCATAGAGGCTTTTAGTGTGACGAAAGTCAATAACTAGTTCCTTTATTTTGCTGATGTTAAATTGCAGTCATTTCTTTCTGAACTAAGAAACAAACTTCTCCTCCTGACTCTTATAGTCTGTCTCATTCCCCTTATCAATGAACCCCATAAGTGCAGAATCATCTAAGAATTTCTGCAAGTGACACAAGGGTATCATTCAAAGAAGTAAGTTTTTACACAAAAATAAAGATACAAATTATAAAAGAAAAATGTATTAGTTAAGTTCAAGGAAATGGGTTGCATCGTGAGTCTCAAAGTTCAGTTTTTGGATTTACATTTGGAATTTTTCCCTGAAAATCTTGGAGAGATGAGTAAACAGCAGGGTGAAAGATTCCATCATGAGATCTATAACATGGATTAAAGGTACCAGGGACATTATGATGTCATTATAATTATGGACTACAGCTACTACATTCATAGGTATGCACTAGACAAAGTGTACACATGATGGGACAGAAAATGAAGTTTTGGATCAAAACAACATACAAATGGCAAAAACTAGAAAAGCCATATGCAAGTCAGTTAATATATATTATTGTTTTATTTACATATACAGTATGTTTAAATATATTAGAATGACTGAATATTCTCATATTAAATAGAACAATATTGTATACATGAATACATTTTAATTAAAATTATTTTCAATTGTGTACTTAAAATGTGACATGTTGAAAAAGTTTTGTATGACTTTAATTTTGCAGAACTGTGAATTCTGGAGAAGCATAGATCTTGTGGCAGTAGGGGGCGCTAGTGCTCCCTTGAACCCTCAGGTACAACTCCAGACACCAGGTAAAAGTCCAAGATTCTTTATTATTTTGCACAGTGCACCAAGCACCTTCCACACTACTCATAAACTCGCTAATTCCCACACTAATCACTCCTCCACGCCCAGACACTTTGCTCCTCTCCCTCCCAGCACAGCTCAGTGTCTGGACTGAGGCATCGTCCTTTTATAGCCCCTGACCTGGAGGTGTTCCTGTCCCAGCAGTCCACAGTTCCTTATTCCTTCCGGGTCAGGGCAATCAGTCTTTTACTTCAACCTGGGAGCACATTGTTCCTTCCCGTCACATGACCGTGACGTACTCCCGGGTCATAAGGCACAAAAGAGCCCATAAGCCCTCCCACAGCGACTCCTGGTGGCCCCCAAGGTATCCAGCAGGGCTGTGTAAAAACATTACATAGTCCATAAGGCCCTGCTGGGACTCGGGGCACGATCCTGCTGTCGGGATAGCTCCTCTTGGCGGCCTGGGGGTGAGGGCCGGAGCACGAAGCCGGCAGTCCTCCACAATCTGAAGAACAGTAAAACAGCATCTCAAAATCACTAAAAAAAAACTCACAGCCCAGTGCAGCCATTCATATGGAAGTGAAAAAAATCCAAAACTCTGCATAGGTCAGAACCTTTTCTAAATCTGTCAGAATGAGACTTGTCAGAAGGACTACTGTGATGCCAGTAGTCACACTGACTGAGTTGTAGTAGTCACTCTGAGTGCAATTTTACAGGCTGTTAACAGCTTAGCAATATCCAGGGAACTGCACAAAAAGTGTTTTTAAATGAGCATTACTAGGGAAAAATCCTTGATTGAAAAAAATAAATAACTTGCAAAATGTCATTTGGATAATACTGCAAACACATGGCATAAAGTGTTGTGGTCTGATGACACTAAAGTGGAGCTGTTTAGCTTGAGTACTTAGCAATTTGTGTGGCATAAGTCTAACACTGCAGATCAGCCAAGTAACACCATACTCACTATGCAAATGTTGTGGTGGCAGCATCATTTTGTAGGAATACCTTTCAACAGTGGTGACTGGTCAGGATTAATGGAAAGATGAATGCTGACAATACAGACAGGCCCTAGAGGTAAACCTGCTCCTCTCTGCCCGGAAGATTAAACTGAGGAAGATGTTTGTTTTTCATCATGACAATAGCCGAAATCACACTGCCAGAGCAACAGTGGAGCTGCTTAAAATTAAGAAAATCCATGTCTTGATTTACTCAGACATCTAACCACATCTGTATCTGAAATTGCTGTCCACCGCCGCTCCTTACTGACCTGGTATAGCTTCAAGTTTCAAGATGATTACTCAAAAGCCAAACACAAATGGCAATGAATCTCCTCTTATTAAGTTCTGAGAGACACCCACCTGCTGGCCCTGTTTTAATAAGCAAAACCTGCAGGAAATGAACAAAAATAACTCAAAAGCACATGCGAGTCAGCTAACCAGTACCTGTACAATTAAAAGCCTAATTAAACCCACACCAGTGCACAACAGCAGAAACATGTTTTTTTTATTCCCCTTGTGCTGACCTGACAATCAAGACTCTTGCTACAATTAGCTATAATTAAATAGCCCAGCATATCTAACAAAGATGCATTTTTTACATTTTTTATATAATAAATGAATCTGCATTATAGTGTGCTGGCAGTGCGATCTGAATCTTGCAAGCTGTGTTTTGAGATTAGTCACTATAGGCCTTAAATTCAGAACAAAGATTACTTGTCATAACAAAACAGAAAAGCACTGTTGATTTATGTCACAGAAATATGAACTGCATAATATTATTTTCAATACCTTATTGTATGTTAATAGCATTTTCATGGTAGTGCAGTGGTTAGTGTTATTGCTTTAGCTCCAGGGACCTTTGTTTGAATCGTAGACTGGTCGCAGTCTGTGTGGCTCCTTTTACAGTATTCAAGATACTCTTCATAATCTTGTAACAATTTGCATTAAACTAGCTGTGTTGTCTAAATTGGGATGAAATCTAAGCAATCAATGCAGACTTTAGCATGCACCATGCAATGCATACATCTCTGTTATATGCTATTTAGTTAGTATGGGATTATTAAATTCAATGTTAATGTTTGTGATGCACCATCAGTTGGAATAACAAACAGAATGCATTTTATTACTAAAAATGTTTTGGAATGACAAAGACTGACAGAAAGACCCTTATCCTTTCATTAAGGTGGATAGCAAAGGATTTTAGGATTTTTAGGAGTGCAACAAGCCAGTGTTTCTGAGCTATGCATAGGGAAAGATAAGTAGTGAGATAAAATTAGGTCGAGAACAAACAAAAAGAAATATGATAAAGTGTATCATATTACACTAATAAACTGGAGCTAGAACACATTCTCAACTAGTGTATTAGAACAAACAAGGTAATCACAGCAAAACAAGAACCAAAGAAAGATTAAAGGAAGAATGTAAAAACAGACACCTTTGCATGTTTGTGGAAATCATTGCCACAAATAGAAAAGAGAGAGGAATAATTTTGGTGATGGGAAGTGAAGGTCTAAAGTGCTAAACCCAATCACACAGTTTTGATAAAGGAAAATAGAAATTGCATAAATGGTCTGGACTAGAATTTGTGTGGTAAGGTGCATTGGGGTCCAGGCAGGTATGTGATTTTTTTCTATATTAAAAAACAGTGTGGCTCAAGCTTTGAGGGTGTTGGTGCACACTGGTGGAAAGCTGTGCAGCCACAGTGTGTTCGACAGAGAACTTGGAAGATTACTAGTTCACATGCACATGCAATCAGCCCAGCTGACATAGTATAACAGATGGAAGAAAGAGAAAAAGAAAGTTAAAGATCAATACAAAACAAAGAATACGGAGATCAAGACAGTACGGTGGAGAGTTGGGAGGCCTAAAGAAACAGCAACCCAGGGGCTAGTTGCTCTTGTTGAGTACTTGTAGGATCAGGACTGACTGAAGACTGCAGAAATCATCCTACAGATGCCTGAGGATGGTGGTTGGATGACAGAATCTTGTTCTAGGATTCCCAGTGGGCACCAGTTGAGATAACTGCCAGTGTCTCAGCCTGGCTAAGACAACCTGATGGGTGAGCAGGAGAGACAAACCATAAGAAGACACGCTGTGCTCAACGACAGTGACTGTGTTTTAGTGATCCTTCTAACCTTTATATGCAATCTATATTCACTGTACAAGAGACACTACTTTGTTTGAGGAAAAAATGTACTAAGCAGTTTGCACCAAACCTTGCTGTTTGTGTCCTCATTGCACTATAGTTCATCCTTGGTGAATGACTATCGACATTCTGGGAAACAAGTAATGCCAAGGCTGAGTGCACTTGGAACATCAAAATTACACTTCCAAAGAAGGAAACCTAATCATAGTTAAAGTAAAATTGAAGAAAGTAAAGACAATACACTCCAATATGTCCTATTAGTGCTCGCCTGTACACATATACATCAAGTTCTTATTCTCGAGAGGCCATCGTGATAGAGCTCTCTGTAGAGATCTCCTACAGCCCTAAGCTGATTCTTATTAAAAGGCCAGCAGATTAAACAACCTACCTGTGATAACTTACAACAGAGAACAAAACAGAAAATACAGGACTCCTTTGCTGCCAAATGAATTATTCCCCCATGCCTGTGAAACAATTATTTAGTGGTACTTAGTTAACACATATGTTTCACAATGCCCTGCTGGTTTTATGGCAAGGGTGCTCTATCTAAAGCAGAAAAAAAGGCTGAGAACAAACCTGAAATGTTTACTTCAGAATATACAGCATTAATGAGTTCTTGTAAAATTCTGAAAAAGCTCTAAGCAAGATAATCGTTAAGGAGTATTTGATTATTTCCAATTTGACATAATATTGACTAACTTCAAGACTTTGTCAGGTCCTTTCCTTGCTCTATAATGTCCTCTGTACACTCTGTTATGATACAAGAGTGTTGGTAGCTCTATTAGTGTTGTAAGGAAGAAGAAGTACAAGTTGTCTAAGTCTGGCTTCTCTCATAAAATTGTCAGGAAGGCCTCCAACTTGATCCAGTAAAGAAAATGAATGCCTGGAAGAACTGAGTCTAATTTAAAAAAGGACATTTCTGTCGCTATTCAACCTCTCAAAAATGTTCTTGGTTATTTATAGAATTTGTTGATAAGAATTAATTTTATTTAGACCACTGCCACAACTAAGAAGTCCTGATAAAGATGTGATTAATATGCTCCCTCTAATACTGATGTTAAAAACATTATTTTTAGATTTTATTTATTTGTACCTTGCTTCTTACAATTTGTATTTCTTGAAGTGTTGCCCCTGAAAGAAAAAAAAAATCCACAGCAGAATACAAGACTAAAAGCGGTCAGTTCTAGGTCAGATAGGTCCGGGCAGCATGGTTTTCTCTTAAGCCAGCTACTGAAAATAAAATAAATAAATAAAAGAAAATGACTGACTATTCTGCTACTACTTATCTGGCAGTTTCAGAAATAATTTAAAATGATCTCAACCATAAAATTATAGCACAAGAAGCTCGAAATGTGAGCGTGGTAGTTGAAATTTCTATCAGAAGTGAGTCATGCATTTAGACAGTAATTATTCTATTAAACTGCAGTATATTAAATAATGGTATGGATTAAATTCCAATCATACAGCTTCCTTGCAAGTAATGAACTCACTGGGGATGTCTACACGTTCAAACTATCATTTGTTGTAGGAGTGAAATTTTAACAAAAAGAAACAGTGTATGAATTTGATATAATTAAAAGGTAATAGGCAATGAAAAGGTTTTAATTACTTGTAGACAGTTGCTTAACTTAATATTTTTTTGTTGATCCAGATATCATCCTGATAGCTTGTCAGGAAAGGAATATGCTTATTTTTTATATGTTAGTTTTTTTTATTCAGACCATGATGTTTAGAATCAGTAGCAGTATTATGAGCTGAGTTGAGATATTAGCCTTTTCCACGAAATACATCTTAGAAAACTTAGTCTGAAAAGTTAATATTACAAAATTTGTAGTGTTAAATGTATGTCCATAGTAGGGTAATTTTCATAAGTTCATGAGAAAAACAGCACAGGATATATATTAATTAAATTACTCTAAATAAATAAAATTATTAAACACCTATAAACTATTTTGCAAAATAACAAATCAGCCATTTTGGAAAATATTGTTATTTTTTGTCTCACAATTACATCAGATCCTGTAAGAAACACTTCAAGAAACATTCCCACTAAAATAATGATCACATTCCATAATAACAAGCTATGCTTTATCAAAGAGTTAAAATAGTTACTCACAGCTTTTCAGGAAATTAACACATTAAAAATAGCTTGGCTTAATGCTAGAAGTATCAAAAATAAGGTAAGTGAGTTGGAGTTGTATGTAGCAGAGCACAATTATGATATTATAGCAATAACGGAAACCTGGCTAAATAACAAAGATGGGGATGAGTGTAACATAGAGGGATACACATTTTTTAGGAAGGATAGACAGAACAGAAAAGGAGGTGGGGTTGCTGTTTATGCCAAACAGGAATTAAATGTAAGTCATCTTCAGTTGGATGATGAGCCCCATCTTAGTGAGGACATGTGGCTTCGCCTGGAAAATATTAGGGAAAAAGGTCTCATTTTAGGAGTGTGTTATAGACCACCCAATTCAGACAGTAATTTCAACACACATCTTTTTAGTAATATCAAAAAGGCAAGTTTACAGGGGATATTATAGTCATGGGGGACTTTAATTATCCAAATATTAACTGGGATAACCTTGCAGATGGAGGAGCACAAGAGCAGGAGTTTTTAGAAGTAATCAGTGACTGTTTTTTAACACAGCATGTTAAAGCACCAACATGGGGTGAAGCCTGTCTGGATTTAGTATTCTGTAATAATCAGGATAGAATTGAGGGTGTAGAGGTGATTGAACCACTAGGGTCAAGTGACCATAATGTAATACAATTCTCAGTATTTTGTAAGAGTACAGATGCAAAGACTAAAATTGTTAAGTTGAACTTTGGTAGGGCTAATTTTGAGCAGATGCGACAAAGTCTAAGTAGGATAGACTGGGATAAGCTTTTAAATGTGGAGACAGTCGAGGAGCAGTGGAACAGGTTTAAAAATGTTTTACATGTAATGCAGGACAGATACATACCTAAATTTGGAATTAATAGGAAACAAAAAAAAACTCCACGATGGATTAATAAAGATTTAAAAAAGAAGTTGCAAAGGAAAAAACTGCTGTATAAGGCATATAAGACTAATGACTGCAAAGAGAATCGTAGCGTATGAGAACATGAGGGCAACCATTAAGAAGGATATCAGAGGAGCTAAAAGACAGTTGGAGAGGAATATAGCAGATAAGGCGAAAGAAGACCCCAAGAGATTCTTTCAGTATTTTAGTAGTAAAAGAACAGTTAAGGAGGAGGTCAAGTTCATCAGGAATAGTAAAGGGAATTAAAAGATACAGACAATGAAATAGCAGATGCCCTAAACTTACATTTTTCTGAGGTGTTTACAAGTGAGCAAGTGGATAACCTGCCAGAGGTAAACAAACTACTAAGGAGGTACTGAGGGATTTGGAAATTGTAGAGGGAGAAGTGCTGCTCAGATTAAATAAGATGAAATCAAACAAATCACCAGGCCCAGATAATATTTATCCTCGTGTTCTTAAGGAGGCTAGTGAGTACATATATAAACCCTTGACACATATTTTTAGGAAGTCACTGTGCACTGGAGAGATTCCAAAGGACTGGAAAATGGCAAATATCATCCCATTATATAAAAAGGGTGACAGGGCAGATCCAAGCAACTATAGGCCAGTAAGCAACAAGCATCACAGGAAAATTAATGGAAGGAATTATTAAGGATAAGATTGAGCAACACATGGCAAGGACAGGAGTTATTCTGAACAGTCAGCATGGGTTCAGAAGGGGGAGGTCGTGTTTTACTAACATGTTGGAATTCTATGAGGAGGCAACAAAAGGATACGATCAAAGTGGAGCTTATGATATTATTTATCTGGACTTTCAGAAAGCATTTGATAAGGTGCCACATGAGAGGTTGGGCATCAAGTTAAAAGAAGTGGGAGTTCAGGGTGATGTTTTTAGATGGGTGCAGAATTGGCTCAGACACAGGAAGCAGAGGGTGATGGTGCGAGGAACCTCATCAGAACTGGCCGATGTTAAGAGTGGTGTTCCACAGGGGTCAGTGCTAGGGCCGCTGCTATTTTAATATATATAAATGATTTAGATAGGAATATAAGTAACAAGCTGGTTAAGTTTGCAGATGATACCAAGATAGGTGGATTAGCAGATAATTTGGAATCCGTTATATCATTACAGAAGGACTTGGATAGCATACAGGCTTGGGCAGATTTGTGGCAGATGAAATTTAATGTCAGTAAATGTAAAGTATTACACATAGGAAGTAAAAATATTAGGTTTGAATACACAATGGGTGGTCGGAAAATCGAGAGTACACCTTATGAGAAGGATTTAGGAGTCATAGTGGACTCTAAGCTATCAACTTCCCAACAGTGTTCAGAAGCCATTAAGAAGGCTAACAGAATGTTAGGTTATATAGCACGATCTGTGGAGTACAAGTCCAAGGAGGTTATGCTCAACCTTTATAATGCACTGGTGAGGCCTCATCTTGAGTACTGTGTGCAGTTTTGGTCTCCAGACTACAAAAAGGACATAGCAGCACTAGAAAAGGTCCAGAGAAGAGCGACTGGGCTGATTCCAGGTCTATAGGGGTTGAATTATGAGGAACGATTAAAAGAGCTGAGCCTTTACAGTTTAAGCAAAAGAAGATTAAGAGGTGACATGATTGAAGTGTTTAAAATTATGAAGGGAATTAGTACAGTGGATCGAGACTTGTATTTTAAAATGAGTTCATCAAGAACACGGGGACACAGTTGGAAACTTGTTAAGGGTAAATTTCACACAAACATTAGGAAGTTTTTCTTTACACAAAGAACGATAGACACTTGGAATAAGCTACCAAGTAGTGTGGTAGACAGTAAGACGTTAGGGACTTTCAAAACTCGACTTGATCTTTTCTTGGAGGAAACAAGTGGATAGGACTGGCGAGCTTTGTTGGGCTGAATGGCCTGTTCTCGTCTAGATTGTTCTAATGTTCTAAAAATTAGATCTGCATGGAGAGTTGATATTCAGGCTGTTGGCCTAACAACCCAAAATAGGGAAGACTTAGTTGAACTGAACTTTATTAAAAGAGCAATCCCCATGATTCTTTCCTTTAAATCAGCTAAATTCTGCAGCACAAGCATTTCCCCCTTCCCTAGTAATTCAAGTAACAGAGCTGCAGCCACCATAGTCTTACAGATCCTGACCCACAGCAGACAGGAGCTGCTAGTGACTCTGCTGAAAGGAGACAAGATAAAAAAGACAATTTCAATATTAGGATTTCTAGCTTCACAATATACATAAAGCCTTTAAAAAGATGCTCTAGTTCATCTTGAAGTGATTATTCACTATGCACAAGAACAGGGATTTCTTCCAAAATGACACTCAGACCTTGTTATATTTCCATACTAGGAACAGCCAGTAGGCAATTAATTCATGAGAAGACAACACCAAATTATAATGTCTCTCCTCTCAACTTGATGATACATTACATACATAGAATTAACTGACTTTTACAACTTTTACATTTTGATTCATTTATGAAGAGGAATACTAAAGTAAATGTAGAAACAATATTCATTTTGAAGGTGAAATAAAAAATGAATTTGCAATAAACAAAGTTCCACCTGAAGTAACCTATATATTGCAAAAAACATTTTATTCAATATACATATTAAATCTATCAATTTTCTAAACCTGTTTTATTTTCTGAATTTTCGGTATTCATTTTTTTAATCTGTTTTATTCCATTACAGATTTCAAGAGACTGGAGACATCCCAGCAGACATCAGGAACTCATCATACATAGGTGCATTTTCACTTTTATAGTACAAATTTAGTGTCGCCAGTTGAGTTAGAAATGTTAGAGAAAACAACAGTGACCTAAGGGCTGGTTTACATTTCACACTCAGAATGCAAACACGCACACATCATGGCTACAGTGCCTTCCTGATGTACATTTGACCCATCCTCTGAACAAGTCTTCAAAAATTAAAATGACGCATGTGCAACTTGCAGTACCAGCAAAAAATACAAAAATAAAAAACACGGATTGGGGCTCAGTATGCCCAAGTTGCAACGTGTTGTCAGAGTCTTTGTTTACTATCAACATATGATAGCAAGATGCTTTGGAGATCCTACAGGATCATTGTTTGATAAATGGTTCAATGTGGTGAAGCAAATCATCAAACTTTAATACTGACATACACATGTATTTGTGGTGCTTTTCTTCATCTATTTCTCACATAGGCAATACAAGTATCACATATTCTCCACTGTGTGACGCGATACATTTTAAAAGGTCTAACTTCTGTGGCATCTTTTTTTTTTTTTGCATTTTCACAACAGCATCAGAATGCACACAAGTGTATTTGAGCCACACAGAAAAAAAAATAGGGACACATTGAAGAAAAAAAGTTCTATTTTATGATTTAAGTGGAAATTTTAAAATAAACTACGAGATTAAAGTAGGCCGACCCACTTATTAATTGTTACGTGCTTCTGGATCTCCCTCCTGCATGGACAGCAGTGATAGGCAGCATTTACCACACAGAACATATTAAATTCATGATATTCCATCTCTTTGTGCATTTAGAATCCTTAGATTTATACTTGATATCACTTTCATGCTTCAATGTGTTAAAGCATGAATGCTACATTTTACAGATAAATTGTTAACTTTCTTTTAAATAATTAATACTCATAATTACACATGTGGGGGGGGTGGTGGAACGTTAGTGCTGCTTCTTCGCAGTAGGGAGTCACGTCCCTGGTGTTCCCTGCCTGGAGTTTGCATGTTTTCTTGGTGGGTTTCCACAGTGTGTTCTGGTTTCCTTCCAAGGAAATGCAGTTTTGGGGATTTGTTGATGCTAAAATGACGCTACTACATGTGTGTTCTTGTATTCAGCTTACGATGAACTGATGCTCCATCCAGGGATTGTTTCTGCCTCGCTCCCGATGAGTGTGTACATGAGTGCGTCCAGCAGTAGGATTGCTCACAGTCCAGGGATGTTTCTTGCTATGTTCAAAATACTGCTTGAACAGACCTGAATTGGATGAAGCAGATTTAAGATTTTATGTAAATTATTATAAGTGCCATTTATTAATGAAATTAGAAGAAACAAAACAACTTGATTAAAAATAGCAGCAACTAACTCAATTATTAGAATTGTTATAACTTTCATGTACTGAACACCCAAATTAAAAATAAGTACATAAAAAATATAATGGTTAGAAGACATTTTGTCTGTTTTGATTAAAATATTAGGAGAAATGTATCACAAAACATTACCTTTCTAACATGGATCCTACCAACAGACACAGCCTAAGCTTTTAAGATGCTTGAAGCTGAAACAAAGAGCTTCAGGATTACAGTCAATAATAGGAGCATAATATACAGCAGTCTCCTGATTAGCCATAATATGCTTTTATGAAACATTACAAAATGCATTTTCCATAGACTAATGTATCTATATAATGGCACACAAAGGGCATTTGGAAAGAATAGCTTTTTGAAAAGAGCTTTTATAAACATTGTAATAAAACAGGAATTTCATTGGTAAAGCTCATGTGACAGCAGCTCTTTGAAAGCTACTAAAATGACAAATGTACTTTTGCACCCTTTCATATTGCAAATGTGGAAAATTTTGGTCAAATTAAAACTACTGATCCAGATGTAAATATAATCTGTACAGTAGCAAGCTGTCAAAACTGTCCAGTAATCAATACATTGCTCCGTAAGGCATGTTAAATACTGTGACTTTTTCATTACTTGTGCATAAGTGTTAGGCACCTTAGATTCTTAATGTGTCTTTTGTGTTAGATTTGTTTTATCTCTTGCATTAGTTTGTTAGTAGAAAATACCAAATTTCATACTTCCAAATTTTTCATAAAATCTAATATTACATAAACTAAAATATTAAAATACTAAAATATTAATAGAGAAATGTTATGTCACCTTTGTCCTCTTAAAATCCCTGCCACTTTTCTCCACTTCTTCTGGGAATGTCCTCTTGCTACAGATCTCTAACACTATGTGCTTGAATCCCTCTCTACAGCTCTTTTCTTTACACATTCCTTTGTGCTCTCAAGTTATCATTCTTCTAGACCTTTCTTCTATTTGCTCACTTTCCCTTTCTGTCTGCTAGAGGAGGCTATCAATGACACACTTTCAGCTGCTATGATATCAAGTTTCTCTAATTTGATCAACACCAATAGAAATAATTCACGTTATTTGTTTGTTACATTTATCAAACTCGCACAGAATTCTCCTGCCAATAGCTCTTCATTTAATGCTGATGAATTTCAGAAATATTTCGTAAATAAGACTGGTCTACATTCCTCTCAGAAAGATGGCTATGCTCTCAACAATACTTTCATGGATGATACAGGCTCTGTGGCTCAAACCTCTTGTAAGTTTTCACAATTTGAAATAGTTTCCCCTGAGGTGTTGTCCAACCTGATAACTGCTTCCAGTCCTACACCTTGTGTATTAGACCTTTTATTGTGTTATATTTGTAACTGTTATGGATAAGTCACTTTTCAGTTGGCTCTGTGTCCTCAGGTTTTAAAACTGCTATTATTAAGTAATTGCTTAAAAAAATTAAATTGGATACACAGGTTCTGAAAAATTATCACCTATTGTCCAATTTTTTTCAATCAACTGAGTGTCTATTTGTCTGACATTCCAGCTTTTGGTCCCGTCATTCCACAGAAGCTACTTTGACCAGATTTATTACTGATCACTTTTGATTCTAATTTGATGTCAGTGTTGCAGCTTCTTGACTTATGAGCTTCTTTTGACACCATGGACCACCACAAACTTTTAAGCTGCTTAGAGAAGCATATTTGCATTCATACTTTCATGGTTTCACTCTTATTTGTCAAATAGGACTCAATGTGATAAGTTATAATACGATCTCTGAATTTTCTGAAGTAAAGTTTTGTGTACCGCAGGGATCAGTCCTTGGACCTACGTATGCTTTCTTCTATCCATATGCTTCTCCTTGATGACATCATTTGTAAATATGGTGTTCATTTTCACATTTATAGTAACTATATGCAGCTATGTGTACCTGTGATGCCAAGTGACCTTTCTCAACTACTAAATTTAGAGCCATGTCTGTCAGAAATTAAAAAATGGATGAGTATGAACTTTCTTCTCTTAATGCTGATAAAACAGAGTTATTAGTTGTCAGACCTGATAAATATGGACGATCGTGTAAAAGCTTGAACATTAACATTGATGGCTGTATTATTACTGAAAGAAACCTTATCTTAGAGTGATCATTTGATACTCGCCTCACATTTGGTCATTCCTCCAGTTCAGAAAAATTCAGCTGGTCAAACAACATGTGCCTGAAATGAAAATGATTGACCATGAGACAATCATGTCTTGATGTCAGCCTTGTTGGACATAATCTCACTGTCATTCGATCCAGGCTCACATTGCTTGAAAGGTGCATTCCACTGGCGGATACTATGGCCAGATAAGACACAGATCTGCTTGACAACTCTGAAAAAAGTCTTTACATCGGTAATGTCTGATACTGCATCTTTCAAGACTAGGTTCAAATTCGGAGTGGCACAATGTACATTAACTTCTTTTGGTTCTTTAGCCAAAATTCTAGCTTGAACCCCAGTGTAAATTCCATTCATGCATGCCGCCCCGTCATAACCTTGTCCTTGCAGTTTAATCATATCCAACTTATTATCAACGATATATTCCTTCATAATTGTGTTGCAAATGCCGCTGGCAGATTGATCATGGCGTGTGACAAATCCTATGAATGACTCATTCACTTCACTTTCAACTTCTCTGGCTTACCGGCAACATCAGTTTCCACACAAACATATCAGATAACTTGGCTATGGTGGTCAGTTTTGGAATGTCCTGTGTTGTGTCCACCACAAGTGAGAAGAAGAATGCAGCCCTGATGTCAGAAAGAATGCTGTCCTTGACATGGCTTGCACACAAACGTATCAGTGTGTTTTGTATAATAGGACTGAGGTATCTCACAGAGCCCTGAGGCATGGCCAGCAGTTTTTCAAGCATGGGATCATATTTTGCAAGCAACCTTAACACGTATAGGAATGTTTCTCAGTTTTTGTTGTCACTGCCATATTCTTTATGTCCCCTAAATAGCACATTTGATGCAGCCAACATTAATGTAACATTAACATTCTGTCTATGACTTATCTCTAGGAGTTAACTTCCTTTCACACAGCATCTTCCATTTTTGAAGAAAGAATTTTGTTCAAACGCCATTGGTCAAGAGTCATACAGCACTGAAAGTAGTCGGCTGAATTTTCGTGAACATCAAGCATGTATGATAGATGTCCCCAGTCACGGAATCCTGTTACCCATGACAAATTCAGTTTTTGGGGAACAGCCAACGGGCCTGACAATGCACATAATCTCCACCTGGTGAATAGCATTATGTAGCTCATTTAATCTTGACCCCTGCTTGGTTGACTTTAGTGTAATATGAGTCAGAGAAACATCGTCTTTTTGACTTGGATCACGTGAAAATGGTCCAGATGGCCGTCATGGACCTACTGAAATCACAAATTGTTTATCGTCAACTGTCAATGGTTCCAAGAAATGTACCTTGTCTGTAGGAAATTGTTTTGTCATATATATTGCTTGTTTGTCTTTAGCGGTTTCTCTGGTTTAAATGGTTTCAGCAGATAGCACCTGATCTGAAGCTGCTGTATCGCTAATTCCATACTTGGTATTTGCAATCATTTCACTGACTGCACTCTCTGCAAAACCTGCTTGCAGCCATTGTGATGATTTGCCTGCTTCACCATTCTCAGTTACTACTGCTGGCCCTTGCTCAGTTTTGAGAAAAGTAGAAATCTTGGTAAACTTAGCGTTTTTCAATTCCTGTTGCAGGCATGTTTAGCAGCACCATTCTTATAATGTTTGAAGGATCCGTTACTACTGGCCAACATGGTGTTGTATGACAAGAGTATAAAAAAAAATGTCAAATTGTTCAAATATTCTGTGTTATTCAGTGCCTATTAACGGGGACAAAAGCTTAGCAATAGAATCACTATGATTTACTGTTGAAAACTGTTGACATCAAAATACAAAAGTTACAATTATTTACGATAATAGTGTACATTTACATTATTCATGTGACATCCTTCAAAACTTCTTCCATTCATATCCACTATGGCATGCCAAAGATCAACAAATTTGGGAATAAGCACTTGTCTATAAGGCGGACTAAGTTGTGTTGTGCCTTCGATTAGGCTCAGGGTATCCAAACTACTGATGTCTAAAACAGATTTTTTTAAAACACTGAAGTAATAGTCTTTTTTGGTTTTGCTTTTTGTGAGGCAAATTTAATCTGCAATTCTCTGCTCTTAATTATAGGTTCAAGGCTATTCCATGTGTGATTAGAATTGGATTGTTTTAATTTCCTTTGTAACATACTGTCCTCTCTATCTGTGTTTTAGATTATTCTACAGCTTAGGAGCTATATAGCTTAAGGCTACAACACCTACAGCAATTTTATTTTTCCTTGGAATTAAAGTATGCCTGTATCTTGAGATCACATTGTATTATTAATAATTTAATAAGTTTTTTATTAATAAGTGTTCCAAGATGAGAGGGGGTTAAGTCATTTAAGGCTTCATATGTCAAAAGGGTGATGTTCACATCAACTCTAAACATAGACTATTCTGAAAGTGTCATTTTCATTTAGAAATTTATCATCTATGCACGTTTGTTTACATAGCAAACCGAAAAAAATATAAAGTGCCAAAATAACGGGGAAAAAACAAGACAGACAATGAAATACAACTGCTTTTCAAGATTACAAGCAAGTATAGCATTGCCAAAGTCATAGAAAATATACAGTAATTGCAGAAATAAATGCTTCAGAATATTTGATTGTTTCAAGGCATAGTTACTGGTGCAAAGAAAATGACCATCCCCATAGGAAAGATACAAGTACAAAGACTATTATCAAATCAATTGAAAATTTTATGTTAATGTTTTTCGAAAAGTTCAGCTTTCTATTACATACTGCAGTGTGAGACCAGCCACTAAAATTAAATATTTTGGAGAATGTTTTCAAAACGACACATTTTCAATACTTGAAATGGCCATTTCTGTTGGGATGGCAGGCCAAAAATAAAAGATGCTTTTTTAAATTTATCCATGTTAGTGTGGACTAGCATGTCCTTAACCAGAAACTGGTATGTAGTTACAGTATGTACTGACATAATTTGGTTACATGTTTTGTCACACATATGTGTCAGAGGATCACCTTTCAGACTCAGCTGAGGTATGTACTACCACTCTGAAATGAGAATGTTGCCACCAACCTTGTCACCTGTTTCTACCTCCACAGCTCAGAGAATACACCAAGTGAGGGCAACTGACTCAGCCCCTTCCAGGCCAAGCCCTATAAAGCCTGGCAACTCCAGAAGGAAACATCTCATTTTGAGCCAAGCCAAGACAGAGCTCCACAAAACGTGAACACCAGCATAACATTTGAAACAAGAGAAGGCTACAATCTATGTTTTCAGGTCAGCAACCCCATCATGTATTTGTTTTGTTTTATTGAAAGAATTAATCAGACAACCCGGTTGTTGTCCTAACATTTCTTTTTGGATCTAGGTTTTTCTACCATTCAACCACAGTTCTAGTTAGAGTGCATGATTCTAGGTGTTGTGCTTTAAAATTGCTGTAAAATAATAAACAATAAAGTATTATAAATGTGTGCCCAAATAGTAAAACTAAATTCAAGCTTATGTAGTAGAATCTGAAGTTTAATAATAACAGTGATTTTAAAGAAAAAAGGAAGAATGGTGGTTTTCTTTCAGAGTACTTTAGAATATAATTTAGAACATGTGTTAAAGCAGTTTCTGCCCTGCAAACAGGGCAAATGTAACAATGAATTGAATTATAAGATTGAAGCTTGAATTATAAGATTAAAATTTCCTTCTAAAGTTGATATTAGTTTAAAGTTCTTAAAGACATTTAGAGCTAAATGTGTCTTCTTTAATAGATGTTTAACAGTAACTGTTTTGAAGGAATTTAAGGAAGGGAAGTATTAAATATGTTAAATATTGCTTTTTTTTAATAAATTAAGTAGGGTGGTAAATGCAATGGATGTCATGATTTAGTACATAATGTAGGACAACACTACTAGATTTATCAACTGACTATTCAGTATGCAATTTTATTTTATTTTATAAATATTAGGATAAACCTCTGGTGCCTTATTTGCTAGGTAAGCTGTTGAGCATTAGAATAATCATTGGCGAGAACAGTCCATACATCCCAACAAAATTTGCTAATCCTATCCACCTAATTTTTCCAAAAACAACATCAAGTTGTGCTTTAAATTTTCTAGTAATACTATTGAACACTACATTGCTTGGTAACTTATTCCATGCATCTATATTGCTCTGCTTGAACAAAAACTTCCTAACACGCCTATGAAAATTAACTAACAAATTTCCAGCTGTGCCCCAATCCCTCTCTTAATTTTAAACACTTTATTCATATCACTTCTTAATCTCTGCTTGCTTAAACTGATAAATTTCAGCTCCTTCAGTCTTTCCTGATAACTCATACCCTTCAATACTGGAATTAGCTCTGTTGCTCATCTTTGGACCTTTTCTCCTGCTGTTACGTCTTTTTGTAGAGTAGAGAAAAAATCTGCACCCAGATCTCCAGGTGAGGCCATACTAATGTCTTATAAAACTTAAGGATAACCTCTTTTGACTTGCACTCTATACATCATCTGTTCTTAATGAGTTTTGAACATTGCCTGAAGGTTAATAATGATGAGTCCACTGTGATTCCCAAGTCCTTCTCATAAGAGGTACTTTCAACTTTCAGACCTCCCATTGTTTATTAAAACATAACATTTTTACTTCTTATGGTTAATAATTTACATTTACTTACAACAAATTTCATCTGCCACAAATCTGCGAAACCTTTACAGCCCCTTTATAATGATCCAAAGGATTCTAGTTTATCTGCCAATCTACCTAGTTAGCTGTCATCTACAAATAACCAGCATGCTGTTGATCACCCTATGTACATCATTTATGTATGTCAAAAATAGCAGTGACTCTAGGACTGACCCTTGAGGGACACCACTCTTAACATGACCCAATTCTGATGGGATCTTTTTTAAACAATCCTATTTAAATGTTATGGATGCAAGGTTAAGGCTATCATGGCAGCATCAGGCACAAGGCAGAAATTCAAAGAATAAATTAACACTCCACCACAGGGCATTCACTTACACAGATATTCCCCCACTTACTCACTCCAGACTTATTTATGGTTGCAAGTTCGACGGGAGAGGAAAACTTCATTTCCTAGAGAAAAATCCATAGAAAAACAAAGAAAACTAACAGTTCCCACACTAGAACTGTGCATAGGATTAGTTTCCCTTTGCAAATTTGCTGGCTCCATTTTCTCAACATGCTTTGAGCATCTGAGGTTTGAAATTGATGGCATTTAGATTTTTTTATCCCTGAAACAATACACAATTTTTATAATGTAACAGTTTTTGTTGATAATCAAAGCAACAAGGATTTTTACATTATTGGCAATTTTTCAAAACATGTTTATCTCATAATGTCAATTGTGACTACTCATACCCACCCACATAGGAGTCACTAGGTCCTACACCTGCAATGTTTATGATGGTCCCAGTGCTTACGCACACCTCTACTCCATACACACAAGGGAACAGCAATGTTAACCACTCAAATCAAGTCAAGTTGGGGAGCATGCACTGGTACAGTATGTTACCGCACCCACCATACAACAAAACAACTTGGGATCCCGGTTGGAAACCCCCCAGGCAGATACGCTGTCCAGTCCCGCCCTCCGGAAATGACCCTCTATCTGCCGCACCCAGGTGTTATGTGGGCGACCCCTTGACCTGGTCCAGCCACTTGCAACAATAAGGATCTTACAAACGGATTACCCTTGGGGAAATGCGGCACATGGCCATAGTGCTGTAACTGACGCTCCCTCACAATGCAGGTAATGTCCCTCATTCGTAACTCCATGAGCTACCGCTCATTCGTCACAAAGTCAAACCAACGGTATCCAAGGATTTTCCAGAGAGACACAGTACCAAAGGAGTACAGTCTTTCTCTGAGGTCACTGGATAGCAACCATATACAAGACAGGAAGCACCAGGACTCTAAAGACCTGGGGCCTCATGAATAACACCGTGCGTAGAATTCACACTAAAACATGGCGTACGGACAAAAGCAGAAATGTTCGTACACACAAAAAAATCCAGATACATAAATCTGTGCATTCGCCAACTTCCATGTTCTTCTGCTACATAATTACCGGTCAGCATGAAAAGTTATGCACGTGCATGCGCCTGCTGCCCCAACACAACTCCTCCAAGAATTACGCCTATTTGAATTTGCAAATTAATATAAACAGCCCTTAAGCTCAGCCTTCTGTGAAAAGGCAATGGCAAAAACACGGGGAAAAATTTCAGCGAATACCAAGTAGAGGCAAAGAAAAATGTACTATTTGTTGGTTTAAACAGTGGTATAAACAACAAAAGGAAGTTGATCGAGTGCTGGAGAAAAATAAAAAAGCAGTTGTCAGATATCAAAGTTGCCATGAAAAGTCGTAACCCATATGATTGCCATATGGAAGCTTATTAGGGTACAGAGAAAAGAAAAAAAATACAGAAACTATGGGAAAAAAGCTCGAAATGTCAACTTTAATCTCGAAATTTCCAATTTAATCACGTAGTTTATTTTGTCATTAAAGTAGAACATCATAAACTTCATCTTAAAATCGTTTAATTTGCTAGTTTCTCAAATACCATCGTAACTAAAGTAGCACGTTAAATGCTTTGTTTTGTATATGTTCTTCTAAGTGCTTTATGTGTGTGAATCACGTGCTTCTTAAACTGGCTTTCTCTTCCTCCGACAAGACACAGAATCTATTACATTCATGATATTGCAGCTCTCTGAATAATTAAAATACTGAGATGTATACTTGATATCATTTTCATGATGACAGGAGTTAAAGCATGTTATTAAACATAGGAACACAGTGGTGCAGTGATAGTGACAAGCTGACGCTTCGTCCAGTGATTGTTCATGCCTCCCGCAAGATGCTTGCTGCGCTGTGTGCGACCTTCAATGAAAATAATTTATTGCAGGAGTACTGTCTCTTTCAAATGTACTAACCCCCAATTCCTGTTGTTCCTTTTCTTTCTCCAAGTATCTAATCGCCACACAATCAGCTTTGTAATAGATGTAAAGCCATCTGTAAGCTTAGAACGCTGATTCTTCAAAACTTTTAAGGAACATTGAAATATCTTCGTAGTACATGTTTAACTATTCTATCCGTCTATCCATCCAGTGTCGCGCCAGCCCCAGCAAGAATACAGTGCGAGGCATTAACAATACGTGAATGGAGCGACAGGTTGTTGCTAGTGCTGCAACACCTTGTCCTCACATGTTTAATCATTAACAATATAGATTATTTAAATAATGTTAACATTTTATCTGTATAATGTAATAAACATATTTTGCTGCTTTTCATCTTAAAATGATATCATCATCATATATAAATATGCGATTTATAAAGTGGCAATATTATAACTGTATCGTAAGTTTACAGTGAGGTAATTGTACTTATAAGTACAAACAGTTCTACAAGGAGCACTTGATTGAGTGCGTTTATAGTTCTTGGGATGAAACTGTTTCTGAACTGCGAGGTCCCTACAGGAAAGGCTCTGAAGCCTTTGCCGTATGGGAGCAGTTCAAATAGGCAGCATGGCTGAGGCAGTCTGTGCTAGATGCTGTATACCAATAATTCTCTTTCCGATCAACTGCTCTAGAGCTTTGATTCCACACTCAGATACAGTGATGCAGTGAGAATAATATGGAAAAAGATGATCTGCTGTGGCAACACCTAATGGGAGCAGCTGAAAGAAGAAGAAGGTGCAGTAAGAGTAACAACACTAAAGAAGCTATGGTATTTGGAATAGTTTTGCTATTCCGTGGACCATTATATTGTTACAGGTTAATTACAATCAGATGCCTTAAACTAATAAACAATATGCGGTTAATTTCAGTGTACATGATAAAGCCGCGTCAGAGATGTGGATCTAAAAAAGAAAGGGAAACCACACTGGAACAAAAGCACTGCTTTGATGCTGGGTGCCACCAGTTTGCAAAATCGAGTGGAGAACTTGCATATGCCAGGTATTGAGCTACCATGAAAATGTGCAAGGCTTTATGCCAAGTTTAAGTGTTATACATCGTGATTTGAGTGTGGAAATAGGCGTACGCAATATTTTTGTGCATACACACCACTTATACATGAGCTTATACACCGTTTATACATGACCTTTGTCCTTTTGCATAGATATCGGGAGTACCACACACTCCTTTCCAGCGACTTCATGACCCCCCATGCTCTCCCAATACATCTACTGACTTCATAGGAAGAGTCACCAGAGACATGTATGTCACTGCCAAGGTAAGCAAACCTCTTGACAAGGTCGACACTCTCTCTGCAAACAGACACATTGCTAATGGCTGTGCCCAAGATGTCATTAAAGGCCTGGATCTTGGTTTTTATCCAGGACACTCGCAAGCCCAGACACTCTGACTCCTCGCTCAGTCTCTCGAGCTCCCCGATCAGAACCTCCATTGACTCTGTGAAGATCACAGCATTGTCACCAAAGTCAAGATCCATGAATCTTTCTTCACCAACAGATGCCCCACAGCCGCTGGACCCCACGACCCTGCCCAACACCCAGTTCATACAAGCATTTAACAGAGTAGGAGCAAGAACACACCCCTGACAAACCCCAGAATCAAGTGGGAAAAAACAGAGGTTCTGCCTCCACCCTACGCAGCACTCACAGTACCAGTGTACAGGCCACTCATGATATCCAGCAACCTCCAGGGGATCCTGCACACCCTCAGAATGTCCCACAGGGCAACACGATCAACTGATTCGAACACATTACGAAAATCGACAAAGGCTGCAAAGAAACTCTGCTGATATTCGCGTTTGCACTCCATGAGAACCCTCAATGCCAGGATGTGGTCGATGGTAGACTTCTTACACGTAAAATCAGACGTTCCGGTCGCTGGTAGGTGAGAAAGTGATCACAGTAAATCCAGAAAAGTAGTAAATGTACTCCAGGACCCTCCTAAATTGCCCAGCCATTCACCCAGTCAGATAAAGCATATGCAACAACCTTGTACAGTAACCTTACTTTAGCCACTGGTAGTCATAACCTTATTCCTTCTGTTGATGACCAAAACTTGTAATGATATGGAAAATAGACAATTCAATTGACATCTGTAGTGCACTGCAAAAATCACAGTCAGATTATGCTGGTAGGGCAATATCATTCACAAAGAGCTTAGATGCACTGCAAACTGAGGATTTTCTATGTTGCAGTTGTGTTTGGATGTCCTGTGAATGACTATCATAACCACAATAGGATGCTGTAGAATCTCCTTCACAAATGAGAGTTGAATTCGTCTCAAGAAAAGGCAGATATCCCAAGATATGTCACTACCCATTTCAATCTGATGCTTCCTGACCAGTTGTTCTCCAAGTAATGACCACTTGACAGTTCTGCATGTCTCTTTATCCTAGTGTGTCTTGAAATTATTCTGAATTATGTCATTAATCCATAATTTAGAACAGTTGTACATTGTACACATAGAAATCCAAGAATATATCATCTGGATACAGCCCAATGCAGGTTTTATTTTTCTGTTTCTTTCTAAAATCAGTCAGGGTTGTTTTCAGGTAAATAAACCATAAAAAATGTATATTTAATAATTGTGCCCCATTTTATTTGTTGGAACTGTTGCACCCTTATGTACCATCTCGCTCTCAGGTCAGCAGACCAGATGCTTTTACATGTTCCTAAGGCATAATGCAAACTCCGAGGTGATCGCGCTTTTTCATTTGCAGCTCCAGAACTCTGAAACAATTTAAATCCTATTTAAAAACACAATTTTACTCCATGGCCTTTAACCCAGTGTAGCTGCTCCTGAAAGTTTTCTCCTTGTACAGATGAAACCATGCTCCGACTGATGTTTGGTGGAATTAAAAAAGCCAAGATGGAGCATAAGAGGAGCATAGAGTCCCACCTGTCCAGCCACAATACACGGGAGATGTGGCAGGGAATACAAAACATCACAAAATAGAGCGACTTTATAAAAAAACTGGGCTCGCGGTTCACAGAGATATGTATTTCCACCATCTTTCACATTATAAGGATTGTATTAATCAAACTAAATCTGCCTACTATTCTAATATAATCAGCATGAATGAAGGCAACACTAAATCATTGTTCTCACTCCTCAAACGTGTCACCCAACCCCCTGATTTGTGGCCATCACATCTCTACTCTTATGCCTTTTGTAATTCTCTGATGTCATTTTTTATGAACAAAATCGAGAGTATCCACCACTACCTTGCTTTGCAATCCGCTCACACTACTCCTTCTGAATTCTTCCCATCTACTCACCCTTTTTCTTTCTTTCAACTTCCCTCCACCTTAGAAATATCAGATATAATCCTTCATTCTAAGTCATCCACCTGTCTGCTTGACCCCTTACCTACATCACTTGTCAAAGCCTGCCTTCCATCTCTGCTTCATATTATATCTGCTATTATCCATTCTTCTCTTTCAACTGGAATTGTTCCTGCTTCATTCAAAACTGCTGTAGTAACCCCAATTTTAAAAAATCGGCGCCGATCCATCTAATTTTAACAACCTGCGTCCGATCTCTAACCTACCTTTCTTATCCAAAATCCTAGAAAAAGTGGTAGCCAAACAGCTCCACTCTCACTTATCCCTGAATAACCTGTATGAACAATTCCAGTCTGGTTTCCGCCCACTCCATAGTACAGAAACTGCATTAATCAAAATAACTAACGATCTTCTCATGGCAGCAGACTCCGGCTTACTCTCTATCCTCATACTACTTGATTTGAGTGCGGCTTTTGACTCCATTTCTCATTCCATTCTTCTCAATAGACTATCCTCCATTGGTGTCACCCACAATGTCTATAACTGGTTCACATCCTACCTTTCTGGCCGCTCCCAATTCATACAGCTCAAATCATTTTCATCTCACTCTGTATCCGTTACCTCAGGAGTGCCTCAAGGCTCTGTACTGGGCCCCCTTCTGTTCACCATCTATCTCCTTCCTCTGGGCAATATTTTCAGGAAATATAATATCCATTTCCACTGTTATGCAGATGACACCCAGCTTTATTTTTCAACTTCACCCACAATCACCCTCCCACCTACCACCCTTACTGACTGTCTGTCCGAAATCAAAAACTGGTTTACATTTAATTTTCTTAAACTCAACAGTGATAAAACAGAGATCCTTCTTATTGGTACAAAATCCACATTATCCAAATCCCATAACTTCCCTATTATAATTGATAACTGTACTCTATCCCCCTCCTCTCAGGTCAAAAGTCTTGGTGTCATCTTGGATAATAACCTCTCCTTTCTTTCACACATCAATACTATTACACGATCTGCCTACTTCCACCTACGTAATATCAACCGTCTCCGCCCCTCTCTCACCCCTCACTCTGCTGCAGTTCTTGTTCATAGCCTTGTCACCTCTCGCCTTGACTATTGTAACTCTCTTCTTTTTGGTCTCCCTCAAAAAACTCTTCACAAACTTCAATTAGTCCAGAACTCAGCCGCCCGTATTATCACGAGATCTCCTTCTACTCACCACATCACTCCTGTTCTGCATCAACTTCACTGGCTCCCTGTCAAGTTCCGCATCGAGTTTAAAATCCTTCTGCTAACCTTTAAAGCTATTCATGATTTAGCCCCCCCATACCTGTCTAACCTTCTCCACATCGTCACCCCTTCCCGTACTCTTAGATCATCCTCCTCAATTAAATTGACTGTTCCTTCCGCTCGTCTTTCCACAATGGGGAACAGAGCTTTCAGTCGTTCTGCCCCCCGTCTTTGGAATGCACTGCCTCCTGAGATTAGAAACATTAATTCATTCTCTCTGTTTAAGTCTTCAGTTAAAACTCATCTTTTTAAACTTGCCTTCTCTATGTAAACACTGTACTGTATTGTGTGTTGGGTGTTGTGTAAAGTGTTCGGTGTCCTTGAGTGTTTGAAAGGCGCCTATAAATAAAATGTATTATTATTATTATTATTATTACAAACTACAAAGGCTGTGTTGCAACAACAGGAGATCTGAGTGCACAGCTAGCAGAGGAGCTAAACTGCTTCTTTGCTCATTTTGAATCATCACAACAGCAGCACTCACCAAGCTCCAGCCTTTCTCCCACCCTCACCAGGTTCCTGCACTACTCCACTCATTGTAAAGGGGCACGATGTCAGACGGGTGCTCCTGGCAGTGAACCCCAAGAAGGCTGCCAGCCCAGATGGAGTGCTTGGTAGGGTGCTCAGAGCGTGTGCCCACCAGCTCACCCTTATCTTCATCAAAATTTTCAACCTCTCCCTAGCCCAGGCAGTCATTCTGTCCTCCCTAAAATCAGCCACAATCATTCCAGTGCTGAAGAAGTCTCCCATCATCAGCCTAAATGATTATCGCCCTGTGGCCCTCACTCCGGTAATCATGAACTGCTTCACGAGACTGGTTCTCAGCACATCAAGGACTATCTCCCCCAAGACTTCGATCCCTACCAATTTGCATATCGCGCGAACAGATCCACCGAAGATGCCATCGCTGTAGCTCTCCACTCTGTGCTGAGCCATCTTGAGCAACCGGAGAGCTACGTCCAGATGCTCTTTGTGGATTAGAGCTCAGCTTTTAATACAATCATTCCTGAAATTCTCATCAACAAACTGGTCACTCTTGGCCTCCCCCCTCTCACACGTGTCTGGATAAAAAAGTTTCTTACCAACCGGCTCCAGACTGTGAGACTTGGCCCCCACCACTCCTCCATTTGCACACTGAACACCAGTACCCCACAAGGCTGTGTGCTGAGCCCCCTCCTGTACTGTCTCTACACCCACGACTGCAATCCGGCCCACAACAACATCATCGTCAAGTTTGCTGACAACACCACAGTGGTCGAACTCATCTCAAAGGGAGATCTGGCTCTGAACACCAGGAAAAGCAAGGAGATTATTGTCGACTTCAGGAGGCACAGCACAAACTTAGCCCCCCTTTATATCAACGGTGAGTTTGTGGAGAGGGTCCATACCTTTCGGTTTCTCTGCGTCCTTATCCCCATCTCCTGGACAGACAACATCACGGCAGTCATCAAGAAGGCTCAGCAGTGGTTACACTTCCTGCTACTGACCTTCTACCGCTCGTCCATCGAGAGCCTACTGACGTACTGTATCACAATATGGTACGGCAGGTGCACCATGGCAAACAGGGAGAGGCTTCAGAGAGTAGTAAATGCAGCACAGGAGATCATCGGCTGCCCTCTCCCCTCCCTGATGGACATTTACACCTCCCGCTGCCTCAGCAGAGCAAAAAACTTCATCAAGGACAGCTCCCACCCTGGCTCTGATCTGTTTGACCTGTTGCCTTCAGGGAGGCGCTACAGGTGCATCACAACAAGGACAAACAGACTCAAGGACAGCTTTTTTCCCAAAAGCCATAACCATTCTAAACTCACACATGCACTGACTACACAGTCTAACCCCCCAACCCCTGGACTTCCTTCTATCCATCAACTGTGCAATACCCATCCATCCATTTTCCAATCTGCTGAATCCGAATACAGGGTAACGGGGGTCTGCTGGAGCCAATAAATTGTGCAATATCCAATATCTAAATGGTACTGATAATAACTGTGCAATATCTGTATACTGTACAATATCATTACTCTCTGGGTCCAACATCCACTACTCACTGCACATGATCAACATTATTGTGCAATATTTAAATTATGTGCAATAACCCAATAGTGCAATAGTTATTTATTCTTTCTATATGTATATAGCGTTGCAGTACTTTTTTGCAACTTTTTGCACCTTTTGTTTATTTACTTGTTATGTTCTACATATATGTCTGCACTGAAGGAGCTGTCTTTAATCTCACAGTACATGTGTATAGTGACAATAAAAGGAATTCTATTCTATATGTTTGAAGAGTATTTATTTGCTCTCTCTCTCTCTTTTTACAGATCTTAAACATCGTGAAAAAATAAAATAAAATTAGGCTAGTAAATTAAACAATTAATGAATTACACAGGTGTAAGGATAACAAAACTAAAACATACCATGTGTGTCTCCCGACCAGAAATTCAGGAGTCTTTATTACAGTCTCTCTTATACTTCATTTCTTACTATCTTATTAAAACTAAAACCTTTCTTCAGCTCAGCATCCTTTAAGTGTGTCACTATGTGTATTTCCACTCCACCAATGAACCTTATCATGTGACCACAGCACTCTTCCGTTCAGACCAACTTTGTAAGCTTATCCATCCATTTTCCAACCCGCTGAATCCGAACACAGGGTCACAGGTGTCTGCTAGAGCCAATCCCAGGGCACAAGGCAGGAACCAATCCTGGGCAGGGTGCCAACCCACTGCAGAACACACACAAACACCAAGGGCAATTTAGAATCACCAGTCCACCTAACCTGCATGTCTTTGGACTGTGGGAGGAAACTGGAGCGCCCGGAAGAAACCCACGCAGACACAGGGAGAACATGCAAACTCCACGCAGGGAGGACCCAGGGCTCCTAGCTGCGAGGCAGCAGCGCTACCACTGCACCACCATGCCGCCCTTTGTAAACTTATGTACAAATACATTGAGATCATATAATAAATAAAATTACAATTAGAAAAGAAAATATTATCAACAATAAGATTGCACCACAACTATTATGATATACAATATAATTTACAAAATATATTTTACAATTAGGGGCGGCACGGTGGCGCAGTGGTAGCTTCCTTGCAGTTAGGAGACCCGGGTTCATTTCCTGTGTCCTCCCTGTGTGGAGTTTGCATGTTCTCCCCGTGTCTGTGTGGGTTTCCTCCCACAGTCCAAAGACATGCAGGTTAGGTGCATTGGCAATTCTAAATTGTGTTTGGTGTGAGGGTGGGTGTGTGTGTACCCAGTGGTGGGCTGGCACCTTATCTGGGGTTTGTTTCCTGCCTTGTGCCCTGGGATTGGCTCCAGCAGACCCCCATGACCATGTAGTTAGTATATAGTGGGTTGGATAATGGATGGATATATTTTGTGACAGCTACACCCAGTACGACATCTTGACTATCTGTGTACTTTTTATTATGAATCACTTCAGCTCTTACGTGTTTCTGTTTCTTTTACCCTTTGGTTATTGTTTGTCTGATATGTTGGGTTTTTATTGTACAGAACTTTGGTCAGCCTTGATGTTGTTTTTAAAGTGCTTTATAAATAAATAAATAAAAAGGTAAACAGCAGCCACATTAAGCAAATATTTTGCAGTCTTCACCATTAATTAAGTGTCTTAAGCATGGGAATGCCACTATATAAATAACACATATTGTTATTTTTTATTATATCTTTTTCTTGGTGAAAAAATAGGATTTTATATTTTTTCCATAAACAAATTTTATATATAGAATGGCTTTAAATAAAAAAAAAACATTTAAAAGGAGCCTTTCCATTATTATTTTCAAAATACCAAATATTAGAGAAGAGGGTTCTGAGACCCTACTGACTCCTAATCTCCTAATTAGAAAACAGTTTTCCCTGTACCCCCAAATTAACAGTTTAACACTAAGATTACTTGATGGCTAGCATTACATTATCCAGATGCACACCAATACTATTTTAAAGGAGAAGCAGAACTGTGGGGTCAGCAAAAGTGCACATAAAAACAAAGTGTACAAAAAAGTTAGGACATCCTTAAAGGTGGATAACAGTAGAATTTTAAACGTGGAATGTGCCATGGCTAGAACAAACAGCCAAAACATGTTTTTTGTGCCACATAATTGGTGCTTCAGGATATTCAGACAACCAACAGTTGTCATCCACATGGAACAGTGGCACACAGGAAAGACACACTGATAGGCAGTATGAAGCAATTTCCTAATTGTTTCCGTCACAATTTTTCTAATCACTTGTTTGATTAATAATAATAATTCATTACATTTATATATCACTTTTCTCAGTACTCAAAACACTATCCACACAGGGAGGAACCGGGAAGCAAACCCACAATCTTCTACAGTCTCCTTACTACAAAGCAGCAGCACTACCACTGCGCCACCTGTGAGGACTAAAAACTAATGGTCCCATGAAATCATGTTTACTGGTATTAACTTAACATTTTAAAATATCTGTAATATTGTGCAAATAAACACTTTTCCAATTTAGAGCAACTACTACACTATCACAGAGTATCATTTCAAATGTTTTTTTATAATTTGTACTAACAATATTACTGTTTGTTATCATATGCACCAGTATGCAGAAACATTTTTTATCAAAAATTTCTGCTATGCTAATAAAAATGATGTTTTCACAAATATACCTGTATGCAATCATTTCTGAACAATACACAAACATGGTGTGTACAGTAGTTATATAATATCTAGCTTCTTTGAAGACTTGGCTACACTGTTATCCAAACCTTGAGAGAAATGTGACTTTTACTCCTTTTTTAATACTAGGAGCATTTGTCTCTCTCTCAGTAATCAACAAATTGTTTATTATTTCATTAACATTTGCAGAAATGACCTGTTATTGCTTTTAATACACTACATTCTCCTTGATCTTTATTTTACTGCCAGAATACCTAGAAAACAGTGGAAGCTTATTACTTTCACTCAAATAAAAATATTACATTATTTCATAAAAGCATTGTTACTTTGCAAAGATACTGCTGGCTGCCATTGGTATCATCATGCATGCACACTCTATGACAGATAGATAAGGAGAGATTAAGCAAAAGGGTACTGTGCAACCCCACAGAGTTGACTTTAAGTTCACAATTTTTTTTGCATTTGTAATTGCTTTAAATATCCATATCTTGTTTGTGAAAACTAGATTTTCTGGATAAACCTGGTAAATGTCCAAACAATAAACATACAGATCAAAACTCAAAGTCAGGTTGCTGAAGTTGTGAGTAATGACTACAAAGAGTCACTCACACACACACACTAAACATAATGCAAGATGTTAGATGATTTTTTTAGGTTACTAATTAATAAACGCTTTTTTCATATTTAAATACAGCCTCCAGAATTAATGAGAAGCTTTATAAAAATGACAGGCAGTTTACAAATGGTAAAGCATATTTTCAAACAATTAAGTAAACTACAGTATATTACATAGATTATTTTGACTGACAATTTATATCATGTAAAGAAATAAGGAAATAAACCACATCCAAATGATGTTACCATCTGGAAAACCTGTTTAACTGACTGGTAAGATGTAAATGGCAGTGGCTTTAATGGCAGTGTTTACTGTATGTAGTTCTTTGAAAAAAAAGAAGTGTTTAGTGGAGTGGTCAAATAAATGATGCCCCAATTACAAATGGTGACAGTCACTAAGGCTACATGGAAGTTATGTTATTATTCTTCATCAGCTGCCTTCTCACCTGTATGTTTAAGACTGTGTCCCTCTTCCTTCTTCCTCCCAATGCACCATCAAACCAGTCCTGTAGAACACTCAGCACAATGGCATGTTTGACAATACTAACATATACATCTTATGAGTACGCTGAAAGAAATACAGTTTTGGTTAAGAATGCATACTTTTTACAATATCTTTCCTCAACAGCATTGGCTAAAATCAGAAATCTGCTCATAATGGTACAACAGTTATGTACTCATGTACCTAAATGCACATATTTCAGAAATTAAAAAAAGCAGTTAATCTGACATACAAATCACAGTGAAGTTTGGAATAAATATGAAAAATTGTTCTCAGTGATTTGACTAGAAACAGAATCAACATTCGTGGAAATTTTAAACTATACAGTATATTTTAACCTCTCTCTCATATATATATATACAGTATACTGCATATATATATATATATATACACACACATACAGTGTGTACAGTATATGGTGTTACAGTACATATATACTCTATATATGTATATATAATATCCATACACTGACTTACACCCGATAACCTTATAGCTTTAAATGATGAAATATCTAAAGTCGTTTCCCATAACTTTGATGCGCGCATCCAGGTGCAGTGTCCCATGAGGCTATATGAGTGTTCAATAAAAGATTTGATGAAAGCGTTGCTTTATCCCTTATGGTATCTCACTGTTTTTATGAATTTTAATAACCTACAATCATGACAACTCTGCTGTGTTTATATTTCATGAAGTAATGGCTGCAAATCACTAGAGAGTTCACAGAAGTATATTTTAAGAGCCCCTAAGGGGATCTGGCACCTTTAAAAATGATTTCAGGCACTGCTACATTACAGTGGACTGCTAATGCTTAAGCTTGCACAGAAAACTTCTTCTCCATGTTAATGTGGCTTTCATTGTTTGCTTGCTGCATAAAAATGCAAACATTATGCAAAGCTGTTCATCTTTATGCCTGTAAAAGCCTATGAATTGCAAATGCTTTCTTTTTTTTCCCAAATGAGTATTTGATAGTGCCTAGGTTATGTACCTAGGTGTCATTCTCCTTAATTACAATGTGTAAGTCAGCTAAGTGCAATGACAAATGAACCTGCATTTAAATATACTTAGGTAAACTTTCCGTTTATTAAAAAAAAATTTAAATAAATAATTAAATAAAACACAACATCTGTGGTTCTTTGCACAATTTTGCCAAGAATGCAATTCTGTAAACTTCCACAATTGTGGAAAGGTTCATGTCGCATGAAACTTACAAGCCAGCCTTCCATATGCTTGGCAAACAGCTTCTCATCCATAAATGAGCAGTAGCAGGCTGGCAGTTCAAATATCTTGTGAGTCAGTACAATTTGGGTGTCATCTTCAAGTAATGTTTCTTGAGAAAAGGTTTATTGGTAAGTTGTAACATTGGGTAAAGTAAAAGCTTAAAGTGAAGAATAGATTGTATGGAAGTTAAACAGAATACATCTGCACCTTTTTATCTTCTTAAAGAATGTGGAAATAAACCTTTCATTTTATGTACTTAAGCAAGCTGATAATGTACTGTAGTTTCTTAGTAGTGCTGTTATGTACAGCGTACATTAAAATTCTTTCTTACATGTCCAACCAACATGCAACATGATCACCAATCTACTGCAACATAACAAATAAAAATGCATTACAATATTTAATTTTATTTAATTTAATTGAAAACATAAATCAGCTTACCTGATGTTCTTCTTACCTCTGTTCCTATGCTTCCATTACCTGAAATCTTGTAGATACTCTTAATTTCTCTTTTTTTCCTGTTTCTATGCTCTCTCTTGATTCTGGCTTTGCCTTTAACTTAGCAAGGCTTACCTTTTTAATTATATTTAAGAAACAAAGCATAATAACATGCTGACATACTCACATAATACTAGTCCATGATTATAATAGAAATGAAAATGATCTCTAGTGCATGAATTTTAAAATATTACCATCAAATCGATTCTAATTGTGATCATTTTTTTGTTTCTTTTAAACTGAAAGTATATAAACATTAAATCAATATCTTTTACCTTTTCATGTATGTTAGACATTTACCTTGCCTCAAACCATGAAAGCACACATTTTTATAATAAATAATTAGATCAAATGTCATGTGACATTTATGTTTGAAATATTTGTTTTGGTTTTTAAAGAAGTTCCTATAGAATATTGTACATAGGTATCATCTACCCTCTGATATGTGTATGGAACGTCTTGCTTACAGTGTCCGTATAAGTTGTTGAATGCTGCCTTTAAGATGCCTTTTTTTCTCCTGTTCTCATCTAAGAAAGACCACACTGATATTTCTACCTGTGGTGTTTCAAGTGTTTAAGTATTTATACCAAATTAAAACATAATCTTCTATTCTAGGTAGCAATAATTGAGGATGCAGCAGGAAATTTCAATAACAACAACAACAACAACAACAACATTTATTTATATAGCACAAAGATGCTGAAACTGAATATTAAAATTTTAAATAAACTAAATTCCTTGCTTAGAAATGTACATTATTTAAGATTTTATGCAATTTGGCTCTAGTACCATTAGATTTTCTCATTGCTGCAACTCTTGACCAAATACACAATAAACACCAAAAAGAGAATAAAGCAAGTAAGAATGAAACTGTTTAACAGAGTTTCAATTCAGGGATGGATCTCCGGTTAATGGGCCCCTGTGCCTAATGAGACACAACAGCCCCTCCAGACCTAGGCCTCCACAACCCACCAAGCCCTTCCATCAGTCATAACCAATTTGTGGACAATTAAGAGTATATTATTCATCCAAATGTCTATGGTCATTTGTAGTTACAGGACAACAAACACAATTTAACCACTTCGTTATAGTAGTTAAGTAGAAAGTACATAGTACATAATTTCCACATTCCACAAAGACTATTTCTGTTGGGATTCACATGTTTTTCATGATGAACTAGCGATTAGGGAAACACAATAGTCAATATATACTTTTCAATAATAGATCACAAATGCTGTAAAAGCCTGTTATAACAACGCCAAGCACTGCCTTCCTTTCCTACAAGTGATCATGAAAGTCCCAGGCAGTAAATTCACTTGAATTGAGGTTGTCCTCACTAAAGCCATATAAGTGATGTGGCCCTGTATTTGGCTAACTCACACCATACGGCTGCTGGTGCTGAGGCTCACACGTCGAGTGATGCACTTAGAAGTGAAGTGAAGCTGGGGAACAAAAAGACTGCATGGAAATTAAGAAAAAGATTTGTAACAAGAAGGTTAAAAACATTTATCTATCAGTCCATTCATTATTTAAACTCAGTCATCCCAAACAGTGTCACAGGGAACCTGGGGCCTACCCTAGCAAGCACCAGGTGCACAGCAGGAACAGTCCCTAGTCAGGATGCCAGCACAAAATAGGTTGAAAACACACACACACATACAACAAGTTAGCATCTCCAATCCACCTAACCTGCATGTCACTGGACTGTGGGAGGAAACCCAGGTGACCACAGGAAGCACATTCAGACTTCACACTTGGGACTCAAAACCTGGTCTTCTTAGTGTAAAGCACCAGCACTTCCACTGTGCAACTGAATCACCCCCCATGTTAAAATGTATCATTTTAAATTGTTTGTTTTGTCCATTTAAACATGAACATGTTGATTTGTGCTCTTTTGCAATCCGGAAGGGCAGTCTGAGGTGCATCTTTGTTCCCTGCATGTGCTCCAAATGCACTTATTTTTAAGTCTTAAAGGTGTAATATAAGTTTTAAGGATTATTATTTTTATTGTATTTTGTAAGATAACATTTTGGAAAAAGAATATTTATTTACTATAAACATATTTTATGTAAATTAATATTTTTGAAATATTTAAAATCAATAAATAATCACTGGAAGTGATTAATATAGGTTCTCAATTTGTAGCAGAATTTATACTTGTATTAATTCTCATTTTATGTTTATGTAAACCTCTGGAAAAATCCTTTACTGTAAGTAAGCAATAAAATTAAACCCGTTATAATCTGTTTAATATATATGCTCAATCAAGGAAGGTAGGTCAACACTTAACACCAGGTCTAAATACAGTAGAAAACACAACTAGACTAGAAATATACTGTAGAATATTAACTCATAATTCAGTTGTCCTACCTAAGGAGAGTTCTGTCTTACTAAAAAACTAACCATTCGGCAGACACAAAATTGTTACCAGTGCACCTTTGTTAAATTCCAAAGCTGAGCTGATTCATGAGGACCCCCATGACCTTTGGGTTCCTTCTATGGTACCATTAGAGAAAGGTTCAACAAAAGTCAGTGCCTGGCAAATATATTTCCACTTACTTATAAGCAAAAGTATCAGAAAGTAAAAGAATAAATCATAAGGTCAAAGAATCATGTGTGAACTGAGTGACTAGTATTCAACAAAAAGGCTCTCTCCTGTAGAAGAGCAAATTCTGAAAGGCTGGGAGTTTACAGTGAGTAAGAAAAGCATGCTCTTACTGGGCAATTTGTGTTATATCTGGAGAAGAAAACTGAATATTCAAATCTCTGGTAAATTTTGAGAGATAATCAAATTTATTTTATTCAAAAAAACTAAAGCTATATATCTATCTTCTTAATCCCTTTAACCAGGACAGGGTCACAAGGCAGCTGAAACATATCCCACCAATCATTGGGTGCAAGGGAGAAACAACACCTAGACAGGGTCCATAACAAGGTGATACACATACCTACACATAATAGGGCCAATTTAGCAAAGCCAAGTTCACCTCAACTGCATATCTTGGGACTGTGATAAGAAAACTTGCACACCCGGAGGAAACCTACATGGACACAGGGAAAGCATACAGACTCAACACATGGATCCCTCAGGACGTGAACCCCAGTCTTCTTATTTTGAGGTAGCTTTGGTACTGCTGCACCACAGTGACATCCATATATGGGACAATAAAATATTATCTACAGCTCCAAAATACCTCTATGTTGTAGAAGACTAGTGATGACTGAACCCTGCTGAGTTTCCTTCACCATGAGTTGGGCAAAATCGTGGAAATGTTTAGGAATTTCACCAAACCCAGAAAAATGCAGTAAAGTTAATGAGTAAGGAGTTTTGAGTGAATTATAATGTTGCAATAGTTTTTTAAACATCCTTTAGAGCTAGGGAAGCATCTGTCAACTATACTGGATCAGTCATTTTAGTCACAAATGTGCCCTGAGCTGTGAGGCAGCAATGCTAACCACAGTGTCATAGTGTCTCAAGCAACAAATGATGCAGACAGAGTCACAACCACAATAAAAAACAATAAATGACCACAAACAAGCAGTAAAAGTGTATATATATAAGCAGACAGACATACAGCCAGAAGTTGGATTTTATTTATGTATTTGTATTATAACAACAACAACAGCATTTATTTATATAGCACATTTTCATACAAAAAGTAGTTCAAAGTGCTTTACATAATGAAGAACAGAAAAATAAAAGACACAGTAAGAAAATAAAATAAGTCAACATTAATTAACATAGAATAAGAGTAAGGTCCAATGGCCAGGGTGGACAGAAAAAAAAAACTCCAGACGGCTGGAGAAAAAAATAAAATCTGTGGGGATTCCAGACCATTAAACTGCCCAGTCCCCTCTGGGCATTCTACCTAACATAAATGAAACAGTCCTTTTTGGATTTAGGGTTCTCACGGAAGGATATATATACAGTATATAATTTTTGTGCTGACAGAGTTCCAACATTCTGTGCACTAACCAACCTTAAAGGTCTAGCAGCTGCAAGCCAATTACACACACAACAAGCTTTGATCTCTGTAAAATAATGATAATGAAAGATTTTACTATTTACAAGGCATTTCTATCTTTTTTGATGGAATAGTGTGAAGGATCTGCACAGATAGATCAGATACTGTAGAACGTATGAAGTTGGCACTTTTTTTGTAGCTCAGATGTAGCTGACAAGTCTTTTTTGTAGATCAGACGTAGATGGTACATTTTTTTGTTACCAATCTATCTGTGAAGATCCTTCACACTTTCCCCCCCCCCCATCAGTAAGTGTCCTGTAAATAGTAATAAATATTTTGCTACTAATCTTATTTCACTGGGTCTCAGTCTCATGTGTTTTCTGACCGTGGAAGGGGAGCATTAGTGATCAAGCTCCAAAGGTTTGTTTTTACTAGGTGCTGCATAGAATGGCTAATTATGTATGCATTCAGCCCACACCCCCTTATATGGCATGCACAGACAGTTGGCTGAGGTTCTGGCTGCTGGGACTAAAAGAATAGTCGTGCTCTGTACCAGCACTTCCCTATTTGAGTTTTGGAGTATTGGTAAATAATAAATGCATTCTGGTGTGTACCTACATACCCAAAAAGCCTCTGATAAAAGGAATAACTGATCACCTGCATAGCAAGAAGCATAACATGATAAAAGGTACAAAGATACAACATACAATAAAATTATGCAGAACAACTACATATTTTCATAATATTCTCATTATGATTAGCAAATGTACCTCTCCTATGAAAACTCTGTTTTTTTTTCTTTTTTTAACTATTGCTGGATGCAAATTGGGCTGCAGTAGTAATATTACGCTTGCATGAAGCAGACTGGGCAGCAACTTAAATATGGGGTAGAATATACATGTGTGTAAGTTCTCCTCATCACCTCTGTGATTTCATGTTGGTCTTGCAAAGCATTATGGGGCACAGGGAAAAAATTGTTTGATTAAGCTGAATGTACGGCAAATTTTAAAGAAAAATATTCTGTAAACAAGGTCACTGGCAAAGACATCATATTCACTGTGAAAAACACTTTGGTGAATTTTGCCAGTTCACACTACAGAAAACTATTTAAAGCTCTTCGATTACCTTATCATGTGAAAATGAGAATGATCTGATTATTTTTGAATTGGTTACTTTGAATGTAAAATCATTGAAATACTATTATTTTATATTTTTTTACTGAACATCAACAAGAGTTGTTAATACTTTTTTTAACAGACTCATATTAAGGTAGTAAACAATGCTGTCTTCTATATTTCATGTCTATAGATTGGTAAAAATGTATTTAAAATACAGGAAAACTCCAGAACTCTAGAAGCAGTATTTCAACATAACAAGTCAAAGCAGAGATGGGCAGTCTTGGTCACAAAAGCCTTAGGCATGAAATGGCCAGAGGTTATTGTTCCAACAAAATTCCTAATTTAAAGTTAATATTCTTACTATCTGAACTGCTGGTTTACTCAGATCCCTCACTGCCGTGATCTGTCTTCTTTCTCAAGAGACAATAATAATGATACTTTTCTTTCAAATTCAAAAACATTTTGGCTATAACCATAACTTTTAGGAGTTTCTTTATTTTCTCCCTTTTTATTTAATTTAAATAATAAGTTTGTAAGTAATTCTTTTTTTACTTTTTAATTTTTAGTAACCAAAATGCAACTAACCAAAAGTTATGAATAATAAGTGAGCAACAGCTATTTAGTTTGATTTGGACATTTTTATAATTAATTAATCCACTGATTTAATAACACTGGTTTACAGAGTTAGAAAAAGTGAAAATAATGAATATAACTAGCATCCTGAGTGAAGAGTGTAAGAAGAAATTGATTTTCCTCTGAGATGAAAAGTAACAACCAGTTTTTCACTTTGCCTGTTTTTTTTACTTCTGGCTTCAGTCAAGCTGATCATAGCATATAACGGAAAACACTGTGAAAATATGTAAGCTTATTGCAGTTTTATTTGAGGACCTGCAAAAATGAAGGCTGATATTCAAAATAAATTAAAACATAGAGACAAAATGATTTCAAAGAAAAATAATTTCTCATTATTAATTTGCTTATATTTAAATGTGTTTAGAATCTAAATACAATAATCAAAAGAAAACAACTAAAGCCAATTATATGGGATTGATTGATAGTTATCAGAGAGTAATTCTTAAAGGTCTGAATATCAACTCCATATGTAATAAATACATTCAATTCTTAATTAGGATAATGAGTTGGGCCATTAACAATCTGACAAAAGCTTAACATATTTAGCATGTATATAAAACATTTCTACATTTATGTAATTATTAAAATTACCCCTCAACAATCCATGATCATACTTTATAGATAAACCAGATAAAAGTGTCGAATTTAATCTAATAATGTCTCTGGTTGTCTGTAAATTAGTACAACTATTGCTCTGATTTCTGTTTTAGTATCTAATGAGTGCTTCAAATGAAATAAATTTTCTCAGAATTTTAAGTGACATGTAGTTCTTCACATATAATAATCCTAATGTAATGCTACCTACTTAACCAATATGCCTTGATTCAAGAAAAAAGTCAAAACCATTTGGTACAACCTCAACTAAGGGAATACTGTCAGATTTATTAAACAAGGTGTAGGTGAGAAGACATAGATCAAACTTGTACTTAGTATAATCTTGTTCACCAAAGTAGATTAATTTTCCACAAAATGATTGTTTAACAAACTGCAAAAGTGTTTTGGGCAACTTTTGTATTTTTATTTTGTTTTGAACTATGTTACTAATACATGAATCCCAGCACAGTGTCTTTAATCAGACCTTCCACTTTAATCAAATTTTAATTAGATTTTGTTCCATTACTGAATTTTGAGATGTCCTACAACAGGAATGAATAACACGTTGGCTCAAAAAAAGACTATGATTAAAAAGTGGACAGTGCTCTGATTAGTTAACCAAGCAAATTCTTGTGCCATATTTTCGATAAAACATGATTTCCTCAAATGCGGATTTAAAAACAAAAAAAAGTTAAAAAACTCACAAATTTCCCAGAAGTCATCCCAACAATTAGCAAATGCTACCTTTTATTTCCCTTTACAGGGAACTTTGGTGTAATAGAAGCATCAATTATATTTGTGCTTGTTTTTGAGTTTTTATGTATGGAACTTCTAATTTTCAATGTTAACTTCAAGATTAGTTTGGCAATTTAAAAGCTAATGGTTAATTACTGTTATACTTCATTTACATAATACCATTTTGGAGTTCAGACCACATTCATCCTGTTCCTGATATCTTGGGACTAAAAATATGGTGGAAATAATGTATTACTGTTATCCACTAGTAGATGCAACTTCTTTGTGAAGTTTAGTGGAAATTAACATCGTAGTCATAGGATTGATATTTTGGTGTCACCTTTGTTTCTCACTTATACATTTGCTCTTTGTTTCTCACTTATACATTTGCTTTTGTTTTCATTTTGTCCTTTTGTCATTGGTAATTCAGTTCTGTTTGTCTTCCCTGTTTTAACCCTTGTGGCTCCTGTTGACCATGTTTTTTGGCTTCCTTTCCAACTCCTGGTCACATTACTTGCAATAATCCTCAAGCACTGCATTTTACTTTACCATCTGGGTTTTCACAGTTTGGGACTCTAACATTCCAGACTATAGAATCTCAACGAAGAGCACTTGATGATGGGTAGCTGATTATCTTAATCAAACTGGTGGGGTAGTGGAAACCATCTTGGCATGAAAAGGTATTTGTTAGGAATCCATTATAAGGCTCCACACCTGGATCTTCCCTCCAAATGCCACTTACTCTCAAATCCACCCACACCCTCAGCAGTAACACAGTCAGAGCAACAGAGAAGATAAAAAGAGATCATTAATCTTGGAGTGGACTTAAAACCAATAATGCAAAATGTTTATTTAAGGAAAATGATGTCTTTAGAGTTCTAGTCTTTCGATCGTGTTTTTTATTACTTTTATCAAACATTCTACTAGTTTTTGGATATGGACTAAAAAATGTCTTGTGTTTTCCTCTTTGATATCCCATTCCTGTTTTTTGTTTGATATGCACATTTCAATCAGTCCCAAAAGGTTTAGATTGTACAATGTTGATGCCAATCTTGGAGTGATGGGGAGAAGGAAAACACATCCTTGTAAAGCAAAAGGAAGACTCTCAACATTGAGGTGCTAGCAGTCGAAGGAAGAACTAAGGAGACCTAAAACAAATATAACAATGCTTACATATATTATAAAAAAAAAATATTATTTATTTTTACATTTGTGCCATTTATGATGAATAATTTGAACAAGGAATGCAGCCGTGGTCACAAAAGAAATTATTTTATTTGGATAAAAGACATCATTATTATTCCCTGTACCGTATAAACTCCATGCTAAATACAGACTATTATACACACTTTTCAAGTGCATGTTACATTAGTTCATAACTGGCCCCTGCTTTGTGCCATTTGTTACTGCCCTATAATAGGAAATACATATATAAAGGTACTGTAGATGCTTATTTCTTTGCCATACAGATCATTCACTTTTTACCATTTATGGTTGCCATTCGAGTTGCTCTTCTATCCATCTTTATCTAGATAAACACATTAAAATGAGAACTTCAGCCTATATGTACCTTTTTTTTAGAAAAATCAAAGCCCACATTGTGTTTTTAGTTACTGCTCTTTCTAAGTGTTTATTATACACCCGCATAATAGATGTTAGTTTGCTTTCTGATTATCTCAACAATCATTGTTATAGCTCCACTTATTTGTGTACTTTTTGTAATTCATTAAAAAAAACATCACCCAACCCGTGCAAAAACCACCTGAGTGCCTTTAGCCAAGTGCATTAATCTAGGAAGCATTTTAAGGTAAGGCATATTTTTTTGCGAGATGAAACAAATAACTCTGTGATTTTCTGCAACAGTTACTGATTTTTGTCTCCATTTACTAAATTTGCACTGATTTCTGCAATTACTGAATTGTGGTGTTCTGAAAAGCCTGCTTATTTCAAAGCACATTAAAAGGAAATTCTTCTATGTGGTTATTTTCTACCATATTCTCTTTACTGAAAGAAATACATGGATAAAAGAAATACTACTGTTGTCAATGTGAAGATTTACTCCAGGTATGAAAAACCACTGTCCTTTTAACCACAGATTGCTTTATAAACACTTTCTTCCAAATAAAGCCCTAGAGCCTGTAGAGAGTCCCAAATGTCTCTATATTATATGTTGTAATGCAATATATAAGCAGCCTACTGCTGGCATTTACTGCAATTGGAAATCATTACATATTTGACTTTCAACTTTTACTTCACATTTGTGAATTATTAAACTAAAATGTTTGAGATAAAGCACTCTTTTCCTCTTTCGAGAAAATGAGCATCAATAACAGTGCTTCAGTAGCAGGACGAGAGACACAGACAGTGACACAACCAAGGTATTACATGTGAATTAAGAAGATTTCCTTTATGTATTTAGGGATGGAAAAAATAAGAAAAGGAGAAGGAAGGATAGCTTGTCTTAGCAAAGTGATAAGCAAGGGCCTGGAAAAAATTCCTCAAGTTGACATAAGGCCAAAATCAGTCCATTATTTATTTCAGCTAGAATGTTGCACCAAATCTGAACTTATTCCATCAACAATGGAGACAAAGTAGGAACCAATCCTGGTTGGAAATGCTAATGTTTACATTTGTATCAGATTAATTTAGAATTACCAATTAACAAAATCTGCAGTTTGAATATGGGAAAACCAGACTATGGGAATCACATAACTCTAAGGCAACAGAACACACTATTACATTTCTTAATGCCTTTCTTAGTATGAGATGATAAATGGATGAGTTACTGGATCCAGTTTACCATGTTGATATCAATGTTCTCTCCTTTGTAAACTATCTTATGTTCTCCAATGTGTATATGGGGCAAGCTACAAAAATAGTTTAATTGACTGTGATTTTTCACTTACACAAATTTGTAAATTTAATTTAACCACAGTCTACTTTAATTGTAGTTGGGTTGTCTCAAAATTATTATTTATTCTGCTGACTGTTGGAAAAGATTTTGGGCCTTATATGGCATTTGCAATGAAAGACACAATTACTATTTCATAGTAAGCCTTGGGTTTACTCTATTACAATTATGTATTTAGCAGAGACCTCCATCCATTTTTTGTCTACTTTTCAAACCCACATTTTCTATTACAGATTTTAGGGTAGCTAAATCCAATCTGATTGTTTCAAGGCAGAATGCAACACCAAATTTAACATGAAACAAAGCAGAACACACTTGCATACTCACTAATGCTGGGCAAATACAGACTTGCCAATAAACCTTACTCATGTCTGTGGGATGTGTTAGGAAAACCAATGCTCTGAACAACAACATTCATCCATCCATCCATTATCGAACCCGCTAATTCCTAACGAAAGGGTCATGGGGGTCAGTTGGAGCCAATCCCAGCCAACACAGGGTGCAAGGCAGGAAACAAACTACAGGGCACCAGCCCACCGCAGTGAACAACAACAGTAAGGTCTAATTCAGTACAATGTTATTCTTGGTTGTGTGTCTCACAAAACAAAAAAAAAAAGTTATAATAATAAACAGATAATTGTGATGCAACACCAAATGATACAGAATACACATTAGCTACACTTATGTAGAAGTCAGTAAGAGCAACTGTGGAGTAATCTTATGTTCTGAAGATATAAATTGTCCTGAACCAAACTTTTTGAATTCCAGTGGTCCTGTACCATTTGTCAGAAAGAGAATTGGTGGTTCATTTCGGTTAGGTAGTTTCTGGTGCTGTTTCCATTTCTAAGCCAGCATGTGTTGTATATCTCCTGGAGTACAACTGTATACTAGGAAAATGATGTGCCAACTTTGCCACCATCATTATTTGCAACACCAGGGGCCTCATGTATAACGCTGTGCATAGAATTCGCACTATAACATGACGTAAGCACAAAAGCCGAAATGTGCTTACGCACAGAAAAATCCAGATGCTGGAATCTGTGCGTACTCCAACTTCCACGTTCTTCCTCTATATAAATCCTGGTCAGCGTGAAAAGTAACGCTCATGCATGCGCCTTATGTAACGCCCCAACTCCTCCCAGAATTATGCCTTTTTGAATATGCACATCAGTATAAATCGCCTTTAAGCTCAGCCTTCTGTGAAAAGACAAGGGGAAAAGCACAGGGAAAATATAAGAATTTCAGCAAATACCAAGTGGAGGCAAAGAAAAACATACTCTTTGTTCAAATAAACCATGGTATAATCAACAAAAGGAAGTTGATCGAGTGACATAGTGTGTTGGATAAACTGGAAAGCTCAGATATCAAAGTCGCTGTGAAAAGGCAAGTCGTAGCCCACCGTCTGAGTGTCATATGAAAGCTTATTAGGGTACAGAGAAAAAAAAACGCATACAGTGGGGAAAAAAGCACGAAATGTCAACTTCAATCTCGAAATTTCCACTTTAACCATGTAGTTTATTTTGTCATTAAAGTTGAACATCATAAACGTCATCTTAAAATTATTTAATTAACCAGTTTCTCAAATCACATTGTAATTAAAGTCGCACGTTAAATGCTTTGTTTTGTATTTGATCTTCTATGTGCTCTATATGTGTGAATCACTATTTGCTTTTTAAACCTGCTCTCTTCCTCCGACTGGATGCAGAATCCATTACATTCGTGATATTACAGCTCTCTGAATAATTAAAATACTGAGATGTATACGTGATATCATTTTCATGATGAAAGGAGATAAAGCACGTTATTAAACATGGGTTTCACGGCACAGTGATTGTGCGCGACCTTCGATGAAATTATTTATTGCAGCAGTACTCATGGGCAGTTCTAGGCTTGTGGCGGCCCTGGACAGAGAAAGAATCTGTGGCTCCTTCACCCGCCAATGTCAATATGGTATCTTATGCACGGTGGATGGCCACATCCGTTGCGGACACTGCATAGCCGCCTTGTGTTTATGACACAAGCGTTTAACTTTTGTCGAAATTTGCCACTGCGTTTTTAGCTGTGTCGTTATTTTCTCTTTCTGTTTTATATTCAATATATATTGGCGTGGCCCCCCTGCATTCCTTGCTTTTCTTTCTCCAAGTAACCGATTGCCACACAATCAGCTCTGTATTAGATATTAAGCCATCTGTAAGCTTAGAGCGCTGATTCTTCAAAATGTTTAAGGAACATTGAACTATCTTCGTTGTACATGTTTAATTATTCTATCCTTCACGCCAGTCCCAGTGAAGAATATAGACTATTTAAATGAAGTTAAAGTTTTACCTGTATAATATAATAAACATATTTTGCTGCATTTCATCTTAAAAATGATATCGTCATCATATGTAAATACGTGCTTTATAGAGTGGCTCAGGTTGTGCAATATTATAACTGTAGTGCAAGCTTACACTGAGGTAATATGTACTTATAAGTACAAACAGTTCTACAAGGAGAAATTGGTTAAGTGCGTTTATAGTTCTTGGGATGAAACTGTTTCTGAACCGCGAGGTCCATACAGGAAAGGATTTGAAATGTTTTGCCGTGGCTGAGGTAGCGTGGGCTTGATGCGGTATACCGATAATTCTCTTTCCAATCAGCTGCTGCTGTGATTCACATTTAGATACAGTGATAAAAATACTCCGAGTGGCACAGTGAGAGTAATATGGAAAAAGTTGATCCGCTATGGCAGCTCCTAACGGGAACAGCTGAAAGAAGAAGAAGAAGGTGCAGTGAAGGTAACAATGCTAAAGCAGTTATGGTATTTGGAATACTATGGCTATTCCCTGGAACATTATATTGTTACAAGTTATTTACATTGAGATGCATTACACTAATAAACAATATGCGGTTAGTTTCAGTGTATTTATAAAGCCGCGTCAGGAAAATAAGGAGTAACCACACAGGAACAGTAGCATTGCTTTGATGCTGGGTGCCGCCAGTCTGCAAAACTGAGCAGAGAACTTGCATACGACAAGGTATGAGGTACCGTGGAAAAGCGTGTGCCTTTACGCCGAATATGTTAAGCAGCCAGTAAGGATAGACTCTACTCTCTACCTAACAAAGTTTTTAAGTATAGTTGAGGAATTCAGAGGATTTCTGCAGAAAGCTAAGGAAGTAAAGAGGTATTGTGCCCACTTTAGGTCATTAGTGATGGCAACTTAAACCTCTGACTATCTTCATAGTACCTGTGTCAGTGTGCATGAAATTATACTTTGCCTTTTATTTCCTCAGGTCTTTGATGAGCTTCTTGCTTTCTGTGGCATTGTGGGAGAAATGGATGACCTGGCACCACAGAGTTAAAGGATACATTTCTTCTTTGTATAACATTCTGTAGTGATGGTGGAGTCAACAGCAAATTTAATCATGTAACTGGAGTTGTGTTTGTCCACACAATCATACGTAAACAACAGATGTGTGATGTTTCTGTAGATTACTGTGGAGAAAGTGATATCTATATTTTGCACATGCAGTTGCAGATGGTGGCCATAAGTCCCAATTCTAAGAGTTTGGTAAATAGTCCTAATGGAATAACAGTATTATTGTTTTGTTTGTAGTCCAGGAAACACCAGACCCCTTTTAATAAATCAAAAAAATACATAATACTGTTTATCAGCTTTGATACAGCATGCCTTTTCTTAATTTTATAAGAATTGCATATAAAGATGATTTGTCTTGATGACTTGTATCAGAATTTAAAAATTACGCATAAGCTCCATTTGGGGTCTTAGAAAACCCCACCTATAAAATGTGAATAAATCTACAGTAATCCCTCCTCGGTCGCGGGGGTTGCATTCCAGAACCCACCGCGATAGGTGAAAATTCACGAAGTAGAAACCATATGTTTTTATGGTTATTTTTATATATTTTAAGCCCTTATAAACTCTCCGACACTGTTAACATTATTAGAGCTCTCTAGACATGACATAACACCCTTTAGTCAAAAGTTTAAACTGTGCTCCATGACAAGACAGAGATGACAGTTCTTTCTCACAATTAAAAGAATGCAAACATATCTTCTTTTCAAAGGAGCGCCGTCAGGAGCAGAGAATGTCAGTGAGAGAGAGAGAGAGAGTGTGACAGAAAAGCAAACAATCAAAAAATCAATACGTGCTGTTGAGCTTTTAAGTATGCGCACCGCGATAAAGCAGCTGCAAAGAAGGGAGCAATGTGAAGGTAGTCTTTCAGCATTTTTTAGAGTAGCGTCTGTATCTTCTAGGCAAACAGCCTCTCTGCAAACAGCCCCTCTGCTCACACCCCCTCTGTCAGGCGCAGAGAAAGTCAGAGAGAGTGAGAGAGAACGAGAAAAGCAATGAAGCACCGCTCGGGAAGCACATCATATATCATTAGCCAAGTTTCCATCCAGTTTTTTGCAACGTTTTGTTATTGACAAATAGAATATACGTAAAAAAAAAATGTGCGAAATTTGCTGTCTCCAGCCTGTTTCCATACAACTGGCTTTTTATCGATAAAATGGTGTGCGTGATGACGTCATCCCCCCCAAAACAAACTGTTGCATGTTTTGTTGTATCGCGAAAAAAAATCTACCCTTGAGCCGTTTCCATACATAATTTTGTGTATGTCGCAAATTATCTACCTTTTGTTTTCCACGTTACACCCCCTCCACTAAACAAAGAAACAAAGAAATGGAGAGATTATTCAGACAGTTTTTTAAAATTTGCCAGCTTACTGTTATTTCAGTTTCACAAATAATTGGAATTGTACATAATATCTGAAAACGACAGCAGAATGAAGCAGTTGCTTGTCTGATAGCCCTAGAGCTCGAAGAAAGTACCCCAGTGTGACGAAACCCATGGGTATGGGAGAGACGACGGAATAAGACCTTCTGGGAGGAGGTGGTGGAGAGACACTTCACAGAAAATCTCTGGCTGCAACATTTTAGAATGACACGGCCGACGTTTGAGATGTTGTGTGGATTTATCAGTCCTGATGTTGCACCCATCACAGGTTGCCACCGACCACCAATCCAAAAGCGGATTGCCATCGCCCTTTACAAGCTGGCAACCTGTGCCGAGTATAGAGTAGTTGGAGAAACTTTCGGGGTTAGTAAAACTACCGTCCATCGATGTGTATATGCTGTGTGCACCGCTATTAAAGAAAAATTAATGCAACGTTATATCAGACTTCCGACTGTAGCAGAGGCCAATGAAATTGCATACCGCAATTCCTTGGTGCATCTTGTGCCACAGATTTACGGTGCGCTGGATGGCACGCATGTGCCTATTCTTTCCCCGACGAAAGGCTACCGTTATTACATTAATCACAAAGGGTGGCCATCTATTGTTCTCTAGGCCCTTGTTGATGACAGGTGCATGATACTAGACATTTGCGGTGGCACTCCTGGAAGTGCCCATGATGCAGCTGTGTTTGCAGCATCGGATCTGTACAGGTGAGCCTACCTTTCAACATCCCTTCTCAGTGCGATAACAACTGAATTAGTACTGTAACCTGCTTCCCTTAAGGTTTTTAATTAAAACTATTGGAATTAATACAAAATAATGACGTTTTACCAAAAAAAAACTAAAGTTAATATTAATGAGAGAATTTCTCATATATGCTAAAACATCTGTCATTTAATAATAAGAAAAAAATGTTTAGATAATGAAACATTAGGTTTATTAAATATTTTCACTGGCACAGTAAATTACCTTTGTGGTTTTTGTATTATTTAGACATCCTGAGAGACACCCCCAGGCTACAGTTGATGTGGAGGGAGTTCAGGTACCCCTTTTAGTAGCAGGAGATCCAGCCTATCCGCTACTGCATTGGCTCATCACGAGATATAACGAGTTTCTTCATCAGACCATGTGAACTGCTCCGCCATTCTCGTTTTGATTGCACATGATGAAAATGTATCATGTGACACATTTATTTGCGTTAAAGCCCTTTTTTCCGACAAAAACTGTTTCCAATGTAGTTTTTGCGACATCTGAAGTATCGATATGGAATTTATGCGCTAAAGTTAAATGGAAAAATATTATGTCGACATATACAACATTTTATCTATAATTAGCATTTCCATCAGCCCTATCGGTAAAAAAATTTGAAGTGCTAAATATTTTTTCGCAAAAACTCCTTGGATGGAAACCTGGTTATTGAGGATTTTCATTTAATACGTAATACATGCTCTGATTGGGTAGCTTCTAAGCCATCCACCAATGGCATCCCTTGTATGCAACAAACAAACTCCACCAATTGGAAATCCGTGAACCAGTTCGAGATAACGGCCTCTCAAAATCCGTGATATATATTTAGATATGCTTACATTTAAAATCCACAAGAAGGCACATTTGATGGAGTGAAGCCGAGAAGGCTAATGAGAAAGCAACGGCAAAGTCCCGGAGAATCTCCCGTGAAATAAATGTGTACATACTGCACACCGTCAGACCCGACCAAGATTCAGAAAAACACGTATGCATAAATTCTATAATATTAAACGCTAATCTTTTATCCGGCATAAAAAGAACACCACTGCTATCTCTCTGAATCTAAATGATAAAGCTCTCTTTCATACTCACACAAACACATACTGTATTTCATCATTTGCTTTCTGCAATCAAGTTCTTGCAGGTGCAAAGCAAACTGCATCTATGTCTCTCTTGTGCTCTTCTCTGGGTACTTAACCCTCTCAACAACAATTCCTTTATAATTATAACTATCAACGTAATAATAAGCTGCATGGCAACAACTCTTGGGGAATAGGAAATTAAGACCTAAACTATTTCACTTCCAGTTAAGACTATAATATGACACCAAAACTCAGAATCAGTGTCTCCATGATGGGACAGTTAACTCGTAAGCTGGAATGTTAAAGGCCTGAATCACGAATTAAAGAGAAAGAAAGTACTTTCTCACCTAACAGGTCTAAATGCTAAAATAGTATTTTTACAGGAAACCCACTTACTAAGTAAGGATCAGTTCCGGCTGCAAAAGACTGGACTTGTATGAAATCAACTGGGCAAACAAACTGAGGAAACATGTACTTTAAATTAAAAGACCAATTGTCCGTAAAATCCAGCTAAAAATCCGGATATATATTTAGATATGCTTACATTTAAAATCCTCTCAGCATGGAGTGAAGCCTTAAAGTCGGCGATATAGGGAGGGATCACTGTAATGAATTTTTGTATTGAATCTCCAAATAGTGTTATGGTTACTGTTGGTTCAATGCTATCGCTCCCAAATAAATGTGTACATACTCGCACATTCAGAAAAACACGTATGCATAAATACGCTAATCTTTTTATAAAAAAGAACACCACTGCTATCTCTCTGAATCTTTCTCTCTTTCATACTCACACAAACACATACTGTATTTCATCATTTGCTTTCTGCAATCAAGTTCTTGCAGGTGCAAAGCAAACTGCATCTATGTCTCTCTTGTGCTCTTAACTTAACCCTCTCAACAACAATTCCCAAAAGTCTATTTATTGTGTGTAGTAGATAAATACAATCATGGCTGAAATTTTTGCAACCCCTGGAATTTTCCCAGAAAATGGTTGCAATTACAAATGTTTTGGTGTACACATGTTTATTTCCTTTATGTGCATTGGAACAACACAAAAAAACAGAGAAAAAAGCCAAATCTGACATCATGTCACACAGAACTCCAAAAATGGGCCGGACAAAATTATTGGCACCTTTTCAAAATTGTGGGTAAATCGTATTATTTCAAGCATATGATGCTTGTTTGAACTAATCTGTGGCGAGAAACAGGTGCTGGCAATATAGCAATCACACCTGAAGCCAGTTAATATTGAGAAAAGTTGACTCAACCTTTCTGTTGTGTGTCTGAGTGTACCTCACTAAGCATGTAGAACAGAAAGAAGAGCAGAGAATTGTCTGAGGACTTCAGAACAAAAATTGTAGAAAAATATCAACAATCTTAAGGCTACAAGTCCATCTCCAGAGATCTTCATGTTCCTTTGTCTACTGTGTGCAACACAATCAAGAAGTTCACAACACATGGCACTGTAGCTAATCTCCCTGGACGTGGACAGAAGAGAAAAATTGATAAAAGACTGCAACGAAGGGTAGTCAGAATGGTGGATAAACAGCCCCAATCAACTTCAAAACATATTCCAGCTGTTCTGCAGATTCAGGGTGCAACAGTGTCAGCTATCCGTCGACATCTGAACGAAATGAAACGCTCTGGTAGGAGAGCCAGGAGGAACACCCAGTGCTGACACAGAAACATAAAAAAGCCAGACTGGAGTTTACCAAAATGTACTTGAGGAATCCTCCTTGGGGAACATCTTGTTGACAGAAGAGACCTAGGTAGAGCTTTTTGGTAAAGCTTATCATTCTACTCTTTACAGAAAACGGAATTAGGCTGGAGAAAGCGCTGGAGAGTTCTGAAGTGGCTAGCAATGAGTCTGGATCTAAATCTGATTGAACACTTATGGAGAGATCTCAAAATTGCTGTTGGGAGAAGGCGCCCTTCAAATCTGAGAGACCTTGAGCAGTTTGCAAAAGAAGAGTGGTCGGAAATTCCAGTTGAGATGTATAACAAGCTTGTTGATGGTTATAGGAAGCACTTGATTTCAGTTATTTTTTCCAAAGGGCATGCAACCAAATATTAAGTTGAGGGTGCCAATAATTTTGTCCAGCCCGGTTTTTGAGTTTTGTGTGAAATTATGTCAGATTTTGCTTTTTCTCTGTTTTTTTTTTTGTGTTGTTCCAATGCACATAAAGCAAATAAACATGTGTATACCAAAACATTTGTAACTGCAACAATTTTCTGGGAGAAATGGTGCATTTTCTGGGAAAATTTCAAGGGTGCCGATAATTTCAGCCATGACTGTACAAGGAGAGCATGTAAAATTTAAAGGACAGACTTCTGAATCACTTCTGTTTTTCCTATACTGGGTACTTTTTTCCTCTATTGTGCTTTTTTTTTTTAAATAAATGCTGAAATTGAGGAGGATAAGTGCAGTGGTCTGGCGCCCTGCTCGTGGTTTGTTTCCTGCTTTGCGCCCTGTGTTGGCTGGGATTGGCTCCAGCAGACCCCGTGACCCTGTAGTTAGGATATAATGGGTTGGTTAATGGATGGATGGATGGAGGAGGATAAATCTGAGATGGAAAACATCATTGCAGAGCTTCATTATGAAGAATCCCTCTTTGATGAGAACGATACTACTTTAAAGGAAAAAAGTCCTAACAGTCGTGTACAATCGACTTTTACAGAGTAAACAGTTAAAGCACTTACCCATTCAAATCGTTGAAGTGTGGGGTGTGCTTTTATGAGCATTTAAACTTTGGTTTCGGCAGGTGCACGTAGTGGGACGCCAGCGCATACCTCATCATCAAGTCGAATGTCTTCTTAGCTACCTGCCGTTAGCAAAGAGATGTGAAGCGTTTAGTTAAGTTTGTGTATGCCTTAGTTTGAAAAGGAGATCCCTAAGAAAAAGTAATTTACTTTCATAGAACTTATCAGCACGTCGGGCGGTGCTCAAGTTTACGTGCAGGCGAGCCCGTGGGACTATTTATTATATGCCTTGCTGGGTTTGCGGTGTACCACCTGTGCAGGATTGGGTGAAGATTTGTTCCCAGAGTGTAAGTGGCACTTGTTGTATTAATTAGTACACAAAGAAATCTCCAAATACCTTGTTTATTACAGAAAGACCTCTGTCATACAATCTCCTTCTGGAAACTCTCCTCCAATCCCTCTCCCAGTTCTATTTATATCATGTTTATACAGTGCCACCTACTGTCCAAATTAAATAACATTAATAACACAACATAACAGCACTTCCTGCCTCTAGGGGTTGTCTTTAAACTCAGTGTTGTGGATAAGTGTACAGTGATCCCTCGCTATATCGCTCTTCGACTTTCGCGGCTTCACTCTATCGCAGGATTTTAAATGTAAGCATATCTAAATATATATCACGGATTTTTTGCTGGTTCGCGGATTTCTGCAGACAATGGGTCTTTTAATTTATGGTACATGCTTCCTCAGTTTGTTTGCCCAGTTGATTTCATACAAGGGACGCTATTGGCGGATGGCTTAGAAGCTACCCAATCAGAGCATGTATTACATATTAACTAAAACTCCTCAATGATATGCTTCCAGTGCGGTGCTTGATTGTTTGCTTTTTCTTGGTCTTTCACCCTCTCTGACATTCTCTGCGCCTGACGGAGGGGCTGTTTGCACAGAGGATATGGACGCTCCTCTACAAAATGCTGCTTTATCGCGGTGCTTCGGCATAGGCTACTTAAAAGCACGTATTGATTTTTTGATTGTTTCCTTTTCTTATCTCGCGCTCTCTCTCTTTGACATTCTCTGCTCCTGAAGGCGCTCCTTTGAAGAGAAGATATGTTTGCATTCTTTTAATTGTGAGAAAGAACTGTCATCTCTGTCTTGTCATGGAGCACAGTTTAATCTTTTGACTAAAGGGTGTTATTTCATGTCTAGAGGGCTCTAATAATGTGAACAGTGTGGGAGAGTTTATAAGGGCTTAAAATATATAAAAATAACCATACAAACATATGGTTTCTACTTCGCGGATTTTCACCTATCGCAGGGGGGTCTGGAACGCAACCCCCGCGATCGAGGAGGAATTACTGTAGTTGGTATTGCAAACAGCAGCTTGTTCCTTACGAGTATATATTTTCTTTTGGATAACAGTATAGCTATCTCCTAGTTGTAGTATTATTTTGGTGGAGGTATTTATATAGATTTTCAGTTTGTGTATATACATTTTTGTCTTTAATTTTCATTTTGGGACTTTCAAAGTTTCAGTTTATAATTTACTATTTTTGTTTGGGATATTATTTTTGTTTTTGTGCACCTGTAAATAAAACCCACTTTGCTTTTTGGAAAATACCACCTTTTTGTGTCTGTGTCTGTGTCTCCATGTCTGATTTCTCTCAAGTCTGATCCTGGTCAGTCTTGAACTACAAGACATCCACTGTGTGGCCTGGTGCTAACCTTGCCACTACATGGGGTGTCACATAGCCTTCCTGATTCTTCAGGCTCACTCAGTCGCAAGGAGAACTTGTTGTTCGGCTACCTAGAGCAGACATATTCACTTCTAAAAATAGATAACTGTCATGGGATAGGCAGACAATGCTAGAAATCCAATTTATAATTTTTCCTTGCCCCACCAGCTATGTTTCCAAACAAATCGCAGATATAAACTTAACTTCTGAGAGATATGTCTCGTCCTTTTAAAGGAAACATGTTACTTAACATAATAAATTTAGAGGAGAGGTAGACATATGGAAAAAAGTGTAAAGACGTGGATGTAATCCTCCTGATTCAAGTGGTAGTATACAGACATAAAGCTGAAACAAAATCAGACCTTTGAAATATATAGACTGATTAGCCAACCATCCTAGCCAGAATGTTCAAAGAAAATGTCTCCTCTTATGTTAAATACTTTCATAACAGGGCCTGCATTGACTATATTGAAGGAAGCACGACGAGCTGGCAAGCTTAGAATATATTTATGATGGGTGAGTTTAATAATGACCCTTTCTCTTAGAGAAGCTACCTGCTGACCCTTGGTCATTTCATAACCTTATTAATGTTAGCACTTATAATACTTTTGTCATTTTAACAACAGCAATGACTGGTACAGTGGCATACTGAGCTGAAAGAGATTTTTTTTTGAGCAGCCATTGTCAGGCCTTATATCGTGAGGAGGGAGTACCTTTCCAGATCAAGATTTGGTTGCATCCACTGTGAAGGAGGTTCAAAATCTGGCTGAAAACCCCGACACTGTAGCAGTAAATGGAAAATGTGGAAGGTGCCTGATCTGTACAAGTGACTTAGATTGTATGTATGAAATATGAAAAATGTATATATAATCACTACAAATCATTTCAAACACAACAATCACCATACAAATAAATGGTATAGTCCAGAAACACACTTTTGCTTTTAGGTAAGTCTCAAAGTAGATTAACATATTATTACGTGGATACCTGGTGTGATATGTGGCCAGCTTATCATCCTGGCCAGTACCCCCAGGCCGCCAGATGGAGCCCTCCCTGCAGTACGGAGGTGCCCCGAAGACCAGCAGGAAATCATGGGACATGGAGTTTTCGTACAAGACCCTGCTGGAGACCTCAGGGGCCGCAAGAGGGAGCTGCAGGGAGGAACAAAGACTTCTTCGTGCCCTATGACCCGGAAGTTCGTAATAGGAAGAGCGATGGGCTTCCGGGGTGAAAAGAAAGGACTTGTGCCTGACCCGGAAGTGATTAAGAATCACATGGACTGGGGATTGAGAACACTTTCGGGTCAGGGAATATAAAAAGACTGTGGGAGCTCCCAGACGGCGAGCTGAGCTGGGTGGAAGGGTGGCAACGCGTCTGGGAGCTGGAGGATTGGTTTATTGTGTATTTGTGTTTAGTATATGAGTATTGTGGAGGAGAGTGTGCTTTGTGCATTGTGGAGATTAAATAAAGTCAAAGATTGGACTTTTACCTGGTGTCTGGAGTCGTGGACAGGGGTTCAAGGGAGCGAGAGCGTCCCCTATCTACCACACTGGTTAAAAGAAATCTGATTGTTTGTATGTAAACTGTTATCAGAGCCAAAAATATAAAGTTAAATGTTATACATGATTTTATTTTCTAATTTAAATATACTGGTACAAATGTCAGGATGTCCTAGTTAAACTGGCAGGCAGTTTCAAGTACATTTTTCTTTTCCAGGACCTATTGGTAACATTTAATGCTTGGGTTCTAGGGAACTGTAATGTGTGCCTGGCAGGCAGTCTTGTTGATCAGGGAGTAATGGTGGAGGGGTTTTATAGATTTCAGATTTTTACAAAGGTTTTCTTTAGGATAAGTTCATAGGCAGATTAGTTGTCTGATTTAGATTTAGTGTAGGGCTGTGACAACATGCATCTGCCAAGGACAAATGGGTTAAAGGTTATTTCCATGCTTAAAAGAAAAGAAGTTACAAGAAACAATGTTTTGGCTGTATAACCTTTTTCAAGTGTGCAGCAAAAAGGAAAAAAAAGTAATATATACAGAAATGGAGGGAGGAAACAAAGCCAGGTCAGATGAAAGGACAAATTGTAAGAGTAGGTAGGTGGCTGGACAGTACTACCATTGTATCTGCTCTCTCTGTAAATTCAATATTAAACAACATGTTTCTTTCCAGTATAAAAATCATGCTTAATACATTTCTGGTAAAATAGGGAGACAACTAGCAGACTGTTTCAGGAACATGTTCGAGCCAAAGACCTTACAAAGCCTAGGGTAGGACACTTCACTTCCCTTGATCATAGCCACACTGATCTTTCTGTTTGTTTTTTCACAGTGCTTTTAAAGACTCTTTAAAAAGATAAACATAAGAAGCTAAGCTCAATCTTGGCCTGAGATCCAATATTTCTTCAGGTCTTAATGCTTGACTAACTTGTCAATCTCTCCCTTCTTCTTCTCTAAAGGTAGCTTTTTCTTTTTTTTTTTCTATTTTTTTAAATTTTATTAATTTTATTGTAATCATTCCATACAAATAGATCAATTTTTTACAAAAATAGGATTAAAAACAAATGAACCCCCACCCCTGAGAAAGAGAGCATGGCCAACAGAGTAAAACTTAAACCTAGTAAAAATAAATAAATTGATGAGTTTAATAAGCAGATAAAGATAAATGGAGAAGAAAAACAAATGGGAAGAGAATCTACTTCCTCAGTGCTTTAAGAGCTTATTCTAAAATATTATTGATTAGATTCTGCCAGGTTTTGAAAATGTTCTGCACAGATCCTCTAATTGAGAATTTGATTTTTTTCCAATTTCAAATAGTATGTAACATCAGTTACCCACTGACTTAAAAGAGGAGAGTTAGGATTCACCCAGTTTAGCAAAATAAGTCTGCATTCCAATAGTGTAGTAAAGACAATCAAAGTTTGTTTGTCCTTCTCCACTTTAAGCCCATCTGGAAGTACACTGAACACAACTGTTAATGGGTTAGGAGGGATTGTGACACCAAGGCTGTCTGAAAGGCACTTACAAATTTTTGTCCAGAATGATGTTAATTTGGTGCAGGCTCAAAGCATGTGACCCAGTGAGGATGGGACTTGATTGCAGTGTTCGGTAGCTGGATCTTGTCCTGGAAACATTTTGGATAGTTTTAAGCGAGACAGATGTGCTCCATATATAATTTTGAGTTGAATAATTGTATGCTTTGCACATGTGGAGCTTGAATTGAATTCTCTGCATTGCTACCTTCCACTCCATTTCTGATATGTTGAGTGAGAGATCCTTTTCTCATTGTCATCTTGGATCTTTGAAAGGGAGGGACTGTAAAATAATTTTATATATCGCAGAAATGCTGTCTGAGTCCTTAAAACTGAGCACTATTTTTTCCAGCATATAGGAAGGTGGGAGATGAGGAAAATTGGGCAGGTTCTGTTTAGCAAAGTTTCTAATTTGAAGATAGTGAAAGAAATGTGTTGCTGGAAAGTTAAATTTGGAATGTAATTGTTCATAGGATACAAAGATGTTGTCTATATAAAGATCTCCAAGTAATTTAATCCCAAATGTTTTCCAGATATTAAAAACTGGATATGTTTGCAAGGGTTGAAAAAGGTGGTTCTCATGCAGAGGAACCACAAATAAAAGATGCTCCATCTTAAAATGCTTCCTACATTGGTTCCATTTTCTGAGTGAGTGAAGCACAATTGGGTTATTAGTATATTGGCGATAACTTGCACTTTTTGGGGCACAAAGCAGGGAATATAAATAAGTAATGCAGGATTTTATTTCTATTGCGTACCAGGCTTTTGTATGTTCATCTGTTCAATCATATTAAATGCTTTTTCTGCATCCAACGATAATAATATCTCTGGGGTGTTTGACTTTGCAGGTGAATATATTACATTAAACAGGCATCGAAGATTGGAAGCTAAGTGTCAGCCTTTAATAAATCCAGTTTGATCTTGTGATATTACTGAAGGCAGCACTTTCTCCATCCTTCTAGCTAGGACTTTGGAGAGTATCTTAACTTCATTATTTAGAAGTGAAATTGGTCTGTATGATGCACATTTTAGTGTGTCTTTATTTTGTTTATGAAAGACGGTGACTAATGCTTGGTGAAAAGTTTAGGTAGAATTTGATTGTCTCTTGCTTGTGTAAATGTTGCTAATAAGAGGGGATCTAGCTGAGTGGAGAATTTCTTATAAAATTCAACAGGGTATCCATCAGGGCCTGCTGCTTTCCCACTCTGAAGTGACTTTATAGCATCTACTAATTCTGATAACGCCAGAGGTTTATCCAATTCCTCTGCACTAAGAGTATCTATTTGTGGTATCTGTAATGCATCCGCAAATGCATTAGATTGTGTGTTGTCTTCTTTAAACTCAGTAGAATATAATGATTTATAGTAGTCCCTAAATGTGTGCATTATATTTTTATGGTCAATGATTTTATCTCCGTTCGTGTTGGTGACTGCTGGGATTGCATTGCGAACTTCTTGCTTGTGGATTTGTTGAACTAAGAACTTATTAGCTTGTTATATGATATTGTTCATAGTAATGATGTCTTGATTTAAAAATGAGTTGTTCAGTTTCTTTGGTTGTTAAGAGGTTGAGCTCTGAATGCAGAGCCTGTCTTTTACTATGAAAAGCCTCACTTGGAAACCTGGCATGTTCTTGATCTATTCTAGTAATTTCGCTGGTTAGCTCTGACACCTTCTTTATTTCCAATTTATTTCTGTGGGAAAGATATGAAATAATCTGTCCTCTTAACAAGGCCTTTAGAGTTTCCCAGAGTATTCCTGCAGAGACTTCTGAGGATGTATTTGTCTCTAGAAAGAGACTGATTTGTTTTGATATACATTCTGTGCAGTTCTCATCTGCTAATGGAAGTGAGTTAAGATGCTATCTGTGAGATGAGTATGTAGGGCATAATGATTTTAGCTCCAAGATCAGAGGGGCATGGTCGGAAATAACAATAGTGTCGTACTTGTTTAATCATTGGCAAGAAATGATTATCTATAAAGAAATAATCAATTCTTGAGTAGCAATGATGCACTGGTGAGTAGAAGGAATATGTTCTTGAGTTTTGGTTTAGAAACCTCCAGGTGTCTGATAAGTTGTGGTCAGTTAAACACTGTGTAATTGTCTTTGCAGTGTTAGATGTCATCACCCCTGTGACAGGAGACCTATTTAAGAGTGAATTTAAAACACAATTAAAGTGCCCAGCCATTATAATTTTATGAGTGTTCACATTGGGAATGGATGCAAATACATTTTGCATGAATTCCCTATCATCGAAATTGAGTGAATAAACATTTATCAAAATCACTTTATAATTAAATAAATTGCACTTGACATTCACAATACTACATCTGATACTAGAAATGAGACTGTTCTATGTATGAGAATTTCCACACCTCTAGTTTTCTTTGTAAAGCTGGAATGGAACATTTGGCCAGTCCAGTCGTTTTGCAGTCAGAACTGATCCGTGCTTAGTAAGTAGGTCTCCTGTAAAAATACTATTTTAGCGTTTATACCTGTTAGGTGAGAGAATACTTTCTTTCTCGTTAATTTGTGATTCAAGCCTTTAACATTCCAGCTCACAAAGTTAACTGTCCCATCATGGAGACATTGATTCAGAATTTTTTATGTCATTTTGTAGTCTTGACTGGAAGTGAGACAGCTTTAACCTTAATTTCCAATTTACCCACGAGTTATTGCCATGCAGTCTATTGTTACGTTGGTAATTATAAGAAATAAAGGGTGTGGGATATGGCCTGTCTTTCATCTTGGCCAATACCCCCAGGCCGCCAGGTGGAGCCCTGCAAGCAACATAGAGGTCCCCGAGTTCCAAACAGGGCATCATGGACAATGGAGTTTTTCATCACAGCCCTGCTGGATACCATGGGGACCTCCAGGGGACGCTGCAGGAAGGTACAGAGATGGGGGTTTCACCTATAACCCGGAAGTACGTCTTAGTCAAGGCAACAGAGGGAATGACATGCTTCCGAGGTGAAGAAAAGGACTTTTTATCTGACCCGGGAAGTGATAAGGAATCATGGACTGAAGGATGAAAAACACTTCCGGGTCAGGGAATATAGAAGGATTGTGGGAGCTCCCAGATGGCAAGCTGAGCTGGGCGGAAGGGTGGCAATGCATCTGGGAGTGGAGGATTGTATTGATTATTTGGTGAGTATAATGTTAGAGAGGGTGCTTTGTGCACTATGGATTATAAATAAAGTCAACTTTTGGACTTTTATCTGGTGTCTGATGTCTTGGACAAGGGTTCAAGGGAGCGATAGCGCCCTCTATCTGTCACAAGAGATAGATTAGATGTAGCTTGCTATCTTTCTCTCCCCCAGTTATCCCCCTCACCCCACCCATTTTGCTTCCCCACGTGAGGCTGGACCCCATTTCACAAAGTTCCAGTCCTCTGACATACCTAGAGACAGAGCACGTCCAAAACAAAACAAGCCCCCCCAGCTTCAACAGTCTTGAAATAATTAGATAGTAAACCCAGGGAATGGTGTTAAAAGGTGGCCCTGGATAAGCATAGTAAACCCTAATGCAATAATATATACTAATAAAAGGCAAAGCCCTCACTCACTCACTCATTCACTCACTCACTCACTCACTCACTCACTCATCACTAATTCTCCAACTTCCCGTGTAGGTAGAAGGCTGAAATTTGGCAGGCTCATTCCTTACAGCTTACTTACAAAAGTTGGACAGGTTTCATTTCGAAATTCTACGCCTAATGGTCATAACTGGAAGGTATTTTTCTCCATTAACTGTAATGGAGTAGAGCTGCAAAGACGTAGGGGGCGGAGTTTCGTGTGACATCATCACGCCTCCCACGTAATCACGTGAACTGACTGTCAACGCAGTACGTAGAAAACCAGGAAGACCTACAAAAAGCGCTTAAGAAAACATGCATTATATAATTGAGAAGGCAGCGAAACAATAAGAAGCGAGCGAGTGGCATATACTACCATATTCATGAGTGCTGCTACCTCGGAAAGAAAGCAAGGTGTAAACCTAAACTTTAAATTAAGTTCATAGACAGGCTACCGCTGGCGTTTCACATGCCCACAGGTAATGCGGGATACAAGTTTAATGAGAGGACGCAGGATATAAACGAGAGTTTTGATCACTTTGTAACTAAGTTAAAATTGTAGG